>NC_142468.1:95891136-96194166 GCF_049115385.1 Moschus berezovskii
TACACTCTTCCATTGAATACCAAGTGAATACACTGCACGGGGTTTTGTGAGGATCCGGGATGTGTCAGGAGATGAGGACACAACGGCCTCTCCCCACTTTCTTCTTTGAGTGCTCACAGGTCCACCTCAAGCTGACCCTCAGTGTAGGTGGAAGGGGACTAATGTACACTGTTCAGAGAGAAAGGAGGCTGGAGAGTATCATGGTGATGGCGGTGAAGGTGATGGTGGTGGTGAAGGTGATGATGGTGGTGGTGGTGGTGGTGGTGTAGGTGATGATGGTGGTGAAGGTGATGATGATGGTGAAGGTGATGATGGTGGTGATGATGGTGGTGAAGGTGATGATGGTGGTGATGATGGTGGTGGTGGTGGTGAAGGTGGTGATGGTGGAGAAGGTGATGATGGTGGTGAAGGTGATGATGGTGGTGGTGGTGAAGGTGGTGAAGGTGATGATGGTGGTGAAGGTGATGATGGTGGTGGTGGTGAAGGTGGTGAAGGTGATGATGGTGGTGAAGGTGATGATGGTGGTGAAGGTGATGATGGTGGTGATGGTGGTGGTGGTGAAGGTGGTGAAGGTGATGATGGTGGTGAAGGTGATGATGGTGGTGATGGTGGTGATGGTGGTGGTGGTGAAGGTGGTGAAGGTGATGATGGTGGTGAAGGTGATGATGGTGGTGAAGGTGATGATGGTGGTGGTGGTGAAGGTGGTGAAGGTGATGATGGTGGTGAAGGTGATGATGGTGAAGGTGATGGTGGTGGTGAAGGTGATGATGGTGATGATGGTGGTGAAGGTGATGATGGTGGTGAAGGTGATGGTGGTGGTGGTGGTGAAGGTGGTGAAGGTGATGATGGTGGTGAAGGTGATGATGGTGGTGAAGGTGATGATGGTGGTGATGGTGGTGGTGGTGAAGGTGGTGAAGGTGATGATGGTGGTGAAGGTGATGATGGTGGTGATGGTGGTGATGGTGGTGATGGTGGTGGTGGTGAAGGTGGTGAAGGTGATGATGGTGGTGAAGGTGATGATGGTGGTGAAGGTGATGATGGTGGTGGTGGTGAAGGTGGTGAAGGTGATGATGGTGGTGAAGGTGATGATGGTGATGATGGTGGTGAAGGTGATGATGGTGGTGGTGGTGAAGGTGGTGAAGGTGATGATGGTGGTGGTGGTGAAGGTGGTGAAGGTGATGGTGGTGGTGAAGGTAATGATGGTGATGATGGTGGTGAAGGTGATGATGGTGGTGAAGGTGATGGTGGTGAAGGTGATGATGGTGGTGAAGGTGATGATGGTGGTGAAGGTGATGATGGTGGTGATGGTGGTGATGGTGGTGGTGGTGAAGGTGGTGAAGGTGATGATGGTGGTGAAGGTGATAGTGGTGAAGGTGATGATGGTGGTGAAGGTGATGATGGTGGTGAAGGTGATGATGGTGGTGAAGGTGATGGTGGTGGTGGTGGTGAAGGTGGTGAAGGTGATGATGGTGGTGAAGGTGATGATGGTGGTGGTGGTGAAGGTGGTGAAGGTGGTGAAGGTGATGATGGTGGTGAAGGTGATGATGGTGGTGGTGGTGAAGGTGATGATGGTGGTGAAGGTGATGATGGTGGTGAAGGTGGTGATGGTGGTGAAGGTGGTGATGGTGGTGAAGGTGGTGAAGGTGATGATGGTGGTGAAGGTGATGATGGTGGTGAAGGTGATGATGGTGGTGATTGTGGTGATGGTGGTGAAGATGATGATGGTGATGATGATGGTGGTGATGGTGGTGGTGATGGTGGTGATGGTGGTGATGATGGTGGTGGTGGTGGTGAAGGTGATGATGGTGATGGTGATTGCCATTTCCTTCTCCAATGTGTGAAAGTGACAAGTGGTGGTGGTGGTGAAGGTGATGATGGTTGTGGTGGTGGTGAAGGTGATGATGGTGGTGAAGGTGATGATGGTGGTGAAGGTGATGATGGTGGTGAAGATGATGATGGTGGTGAAGGTGGTGAAGGTGATGATGGTGGTGATGGTTGTGATGATGGTCATGGTGGTGGTGAAGGTGATGATGGTGATGGTGAAGGTGATGATGGTGGTGGTGAAGGTGATGATGGTGGTGGTGAAGGTGATGATGGTCGTGGTGGTGGTGAAGGTGATTGTGGTGGTGAAGGTGATGATGGTGGTGAAGGTGATGATGGTGGTCAAGATGATGATGGTGGTGAAGGTGGTGAAGGTGATGATGGTGGTGATGGTTGTGATGATGGTCATGGTGGTGGTGAAGGTGATGATGGTGATGGTGAAGGTGATGATGGTGGTGGTGAAGGTGATGATGGTCGTGGTGGTGGTGAAGGTGATGGTGGTGGTGAAGGTGATGATGGTGGTGATGGTGGTGGTGAAGGTGATGATGGTGGTGATTGTGGTGAAGGTGAAAGTGATGATGGTGGTGATGGTGGTGAAGGTGATGATGGTGGTGATTGTGGTGATGGTGGTGAAGGTGAAGGTGATGGTGGTGAAGGTGGTGAAGGTGATGATGGTGGTGATGGTGGTGAAGGTGATGATGGTGGTGGTGGTTACCACCCCACTAGTGTGTGTGTGTGCATCTTTTGTTTGATTGTTAAAACTGCTGTGGTGTTATCTTAAGATATTAAGATACTGGGGTTCCCTGGTGGCTCAGATGGTAAAGAAACTGCTTGCAATGCAGGAAACCTGGGTTTGATCCCTGGGTCAGGAATATTCCCTGGAGAAGGGAATGGCAACCCACTCCAGTATTCTTACCTGGAGAATTCCATGGACAGAGGAGCCTGACAGGCTACTGTCATGGGGTTGCAAAGAGCTGGACACAACTGAGCGACTAACACTATCTTAAGATTTTATCTTGTGAAAGTTCATATGTCTAAGTCCTTGTGAATGTCAGGACATCCCCCCAAAGCAGAGATCATTGCTATTGTTAATGCTGCAGGAATTGAAGGTCCTCTAAGCAGGTGTTGGAGAAGACTCTTGAGAGTCCCTTGTACTGCAAGGAGATCCAACCAGTCCAGTCTAAAGGAGATCGATCCTGGGTGTTCATTGGAAGGACTGATGCTAAAGCTGAAACTCCAATACTTTGGCCACCTCATGTGAAGAGTTGACTCACTGGAAAAGACTCTGATGCTGGGAAGGTTTGGGGGCAGGAGGAGAAGGGGACGACAGAGAATGAGATGGCTGGATGGCATCACCAACTCTATGGACATGAGTTTGGGTGAACTCCGGGAGTTGGTGATGGACAGGGAGGCCTGGCGTGCTGTGATTCATGGGGTCGCGGAGAGTCGGACACGACTGAGCGACTGAACTGAACTGAACTGAAGCAGAAACCAGCATGAACACACGGGTCTCAGGCGTTAGAGCGGGGCTTCCCTGCATCTCCCCAGGGAGAGAATCTTGGGACCAAGACTCAAGGTGCTGAGACATCTAGATGGGTGCTCCCATGTCAGGGGTCTCAAGACCATGCCCACAGTTTGAAGGAAACTTGGGGTCTCTGGTGGGCGGGCACAGGCTGTGCTTTTTAACCCGGGTTAGCTAGTTCCATCTGACTCTGTGGTGTATTCACAATGGGTGGTTTCTGAAACTCCCTTTATTTTTAACTGTAGAAAAGCAGAAAATGCAAATAAAACTACAAACTGCATATGCCACTCATAATTTACTTTGGGTAAAGTAAATTACCCATACCAAAGATGCACACACACACGCAGGATGCTAGACTGCCACCACCATCATCACTATCATCACTTTGGGGTAGATCGGACCTATCTAGGAGAAGGCAATGGCAAGCCACTCCAGTACTCTTGCCTAGAAAATCACATGGACAGAGGAGCCTGATGGGCTGCAGTCCATGGGGTCACTACTAGTCAGACACGACTGAGCAACTTCACTTTCACTTGTCACTTTCACACATTGGAGAAGGAAATGGCAACCCACTCCAGTGTTCTTGCCTGGAGAATCCCAGGGACGGCGGAGCCTGGTGGGCTGCCGTCTATGGGGTCGCACAGAGTCGGACACGACTGAAGTGACTTAGCAGTAGCAGGACCTATCTACCCTTCTCCAAACTCTGCCCCTTCTCCAATTCCATTCAGAAACTCTGAGCACTTAGAAGACTTGACTAAATATTTCGTGTTGGGGAGAAGAAGAAATGACCCATACTGCAGACCAAAGGCAAAGGGCAGGGATCTAGCTCTTAAAGCCTTCCTCCACTCCCCCACATCACAGGGAGTTTCCTGGCGTGAGTCCACCATCTCGGCTTTTCTCCTTCAGGCTGCCTTCCCTGTTTCTCTCTCTTCCTCCCGAATCAAGGCACCTCTCTCTGTCATCTTCCTCAGGAGCAAAAGGAATTCCTCTCCTTGTCTCACACGGAGCAGGTTGCTGTCATCATTTGTCAGAACAGTTGCCCCAAGTATTTTTTTCCAAACAGTTTCCTGTCTAAGAATAATTTTGGTGCCAGCTTTTAAGACAAAATATTTTCACCTTGTTTCATGAACACATTTATATTTTTAGGAATGAGGGTTATTCTACAAATGCTGGTGTGAAACCTGCTTGTGTTCATTAACGATATAGAGTCAGCATACTTTTATGTCAACAGATATATCTCCATTTTCTGTTTTAATGGCTGCATATTAGTCTGTATGGTTTCTTTAAACCTTCTCTTTTTCTGCTTTGCATTTAGGCTGTTTCCAATTTTTGCTATTATAACACCCACACATCATCCGTGCACATTTATCTACTTATTTTCTTAGGATAGATTCTTAGAAGTAAAATTTCTGAAAATGCACTTTCCAAAGGCTCTTTATATTGTTAAACTACTTTTCAGAAAGTTTGTGCCAATTTATACTCTCATCAGCAGCTTGTATTATTGTCCTACTTACTATAAATGAAATTGTTTCAGTTATGCCCTGAAGTAGTCAAGAAAGGGCCCTGCGAATGCTTTGGTGGCAACAGTGGCAGCGGGTGAGAGGTTCCTCTAGGATAAAGACTCTCCCAGGGAGCAAGAATGGGGTTATGGGATCCAGCTGCCCCTCCCTGTATGGATTCTTCCAAGACCTCCACTGAAGGATTTGACATTGATTGACTGATGTTTTTTTGAAGACTGACATCATTTCCCTTCAAATGATGGTGATGGTGATGAGTGCCGTGGTGTGATGACAATGATGAATGGTCGTGTGGCCAGGACAGGGTGGTGACAGATATCAGTGGTGGTGATGGTGAGTCCCATGGTGATGATGGAGATGGGGGTGGTGGTGTTGACAGTGGGGTGGCAGGGGGCAGTGGTAACAGCTGGTGGTGGTGATGATTTAGGATGATGCTGAGAATGGCAGTGGTGGCAATGCTGGTGAGTACAGCATTGATGAGGTGGTGACGATAGAAGGGGCAGTGGTGGTAGTCTGGTGGTGCTGAGTGGATGTTGGTGGTGAAGTGAGTCCAGTCATGCTGGTGGTGGCGAGTGCAGTGATGGTGGAGAATTGGACACGTTTTTGACGATAGTACTGGGCGCTGTGGAAATATGGAGGTGAAAATGGTGCAAGTGATGATGAGGAATGTAATATAGGATTAAATGGGTACAAAGAGAGAGACAGATTGTCTTCAGGATGAGAAAAAGTGTGAATAAAGGAAGCATCATGAATCTAGTGCCTAGAACGGCAGGGAGGCCCACTGCAGGGTCAGAGAGCAAATCAGCGGTGGTGGGTGCTGCCAAGAGTCTTGACAGTGGCAGGAGGACTGTGGACTCCAGCACAGCAGCCCAGAGAGGTTTTTTTGAATCCTGAGAGGAAGACGAGCAGGAGCTGAGTAGCAGGCAGGACAGAGTGCCTGCAGAGGAGAGTGTGAGGAGCTGAGGGGTCAGCCCCACTCCTGGCCTCAAAGGTGAGCAGCAGGCAGAGTAGGCTCTCCCCAGTGCAAGCAGTCACCTGAGGGCCACTGGCAGCGTGGAGGAAGACAGTGTGAAGGGTGTGTGGCGCGTGATCCCATCTCAGAATCCACGGACCCCGACCCGCTCTGGTCCTGTGTCAGCCCCAACCAGCAATCCCACTCTCGCCTTGATCGAGAGAAGGGCCCAGAAGAGGGATTCAGAACTCTGGCTCCCTCTCTATTCCCCAGCAGCAGTTCCTCAAGCCTGCTAGACAAGCACTGCCTGAGAAGAGCCCTTTGCCACTTCTCCTGGTGTAGCATGAAGCCCGCTGGGCACGTGCTCAAGGCTGCTGGATTCTCTCTTCCCTGGTACGGGAAAAAGTGAAAAACTTCAGGAAGGCAGAAGACTTATGTCTGAGCAGCCAGCACCCTGGGCCTCAGGGGTTAATCTATCCCTGGGGATGGGGCTAGGTCTCCCCTCCTATCCTCCATCATCTTCCTCACAACTGCACAAAAGCCACGGGAACCCAGTGGGCACTCATTTTGGGAGAGGGAGAGAGATTTTATCCCTATTTAATGATGCTGGTGACCTCACAAGGTTTCCATGGTGACAAGACCAAGGAACCAGGGGGACTTGGTGAATTAGGACAAACGAACCCACCCCCAAGTCATATCCGGGACTTGGAGGGGAGGGCCCTGGATATAATCCATGAGTTTACAAAAGTGGGAAGGACGGGGTTTGTGGCATGCAGTTCTTCAGTAGCTCAATCATGTCCAACTCTTTGCAACCCCATGGATTGCAGCACGCCAGGTTTCCCTGTCCATACCAGGTTTCCCTACCATCTCCCAGGGCTTGCTCAAATTCATGTCTATTAAGTCAGTGATGCCATCCAACCATCTTACCCTCTGTCACCCCCTTCTCCTCCTGCCTTCAATCTTTTCCAGCATCAGGGTCTTTTCCAATGTGTTGGCTCTTGGCATCAGGTGGCCAAAGTATTGGAGCTTCAGCTTTAGCATCAGTCCTTCCAATGAATATTTAGAGTTGATTTCCTTCAGGATTGACTGGTTTGATCTCCTTGCTGTCCAAGGAACTTTGAAGAGTTTTCTCCAGCACTACAATTCAAAAGCACCAGTTCTTCGGTCGTCAGCCTTTTTTATTGTCCAGCTGTCACATCTACAAATGACTACTGGAAAAACCATATCTTTGACTAGATGAACCTTTGTAGGCAAAGTAATATCTCTGCTTTTTGATATGCTGTCTAGGTTTGTCATTGCTTTTCTTCTAAGGAGCAAGCATCTTTTAATTTCATGGTTGCAGTCACTGTCCACAGTTATTTTGGAGTCCAAGAAAATAAAGGGGCACGAAGATTCCTTTTCAGGCTCTTTTTGGACCCTGAAAAAGAAATCTGTGTTCCTCTTTCCTTTCTGTGTCTCAACCCTTGTCCTGCCTGAAAAGCTCCCTTCACTGGAGGGCATGGTGCTGAGTGTGGCCCCTCACAGGGAGACCTAAATGGTCACAGAGCACCCACAGGGAGATGTTCTGATACTAAGGGTAGGAAACTCCCAACCCTAGGCACCAAGGCAGGTGAGGAGACGGAGGTAGGTGGGCAAAAGAACAGAGGAGTGAGTTTGCAAGAAGGAGATTATCATCTGGTGAGGAATCAGGGGCTTAGCTGCCTTGTAAAGCTTGATGTTCTAAGGATCAGCCAGGGGCCAGCGCCAGAGAACATGGTCTGTGGAATCCATGTGACCAGGGTTTCAATCCAGGTGTAAATAACACCTGTGCCCTATGGCTGTAGATTTCATGGGACCCATGGGTAAAGCATGTGGGCTTCCCTGCTGGCTCAGATGGTAAAGAATCTGCCTGCAATGCAGGAGACCCAGGTTTGATCCCTGGGCTGGGGAGATCCCCTGGAGAAGGGAATGGCTACCCACTCAAATATTCTTGCCTAGAGAATTCTAGGGACAGGCTACAGTCCATGGGGTCGCAAAGAGGCAGACATGATTGAACAATTAACACTTTCACAGTCACTTTCATGGGTAAAGGCTGTAGTGGGTGCTGGAAAAGTGTTTATTTCCTCACTCCTGCCCTTCCCTCCCCCACACCACGGGGCCACCACAGCTTCCTGAAGGGATTTGAAGCACCACACTGCCCCTCATTAGTTTCCTGCTTTCAGGCGCTGGATAATTTGATCCTCACATCCTTAGTGGCTTAAAGGCCACTGTACATTGTCCCAGTGTCTAAAATCCTACCGTGGAAGCACTGCTGCTTTGCACCAAACCTCTTTTTACATAGTAACATCTCACTGGGGATATAACTGTCCCATCTCTGGGCAAGGGCAGTCGTGCTGGGAGGTGGGAGCAGTGATTATTTTTTAGTGCAGGTGGAGCCTGCGAGTGAGGACAGAAGAGAAAGGGGGTGGGGACAAAAGAGTCTGTTACACTGAAACGCTGGCCAGCTGTCATGCCACTGGCTGAGGGGTTTTTCCCTCATGGTGAGTGCTGCAAAACCCAGAGATTACTCAGCATCTGAGAGAACCCACATATGCATATCATGACATACTCACACCATGGAAAAGGAGGAGAAATCAACAAGTTTTACCTTCTGAAGATGGCCCCTGGGAGCAAAGTAGCCAGTCCCCTCACACCAACAGTCCCGGTTGGTGGCTGCCTCCAGGTGAATCATGCCACCCCAGGCAAGACAGTGCCATGAGGCTGGGAGTCTGGATGCAGAGAGCTGGGAGTGAACCCCCAGCATTGGAGTGGAGCGTGGACATTGGCTGGGTCTCTCTCTTTGCCACAGATGGGTTTTCCTGAGAAATCTGCTTTAATGAATTCAGAGGAGCAATTTGCAGTCAGCCCATCAAATGTTCAGAAACCCTCTTTCAGCTAGAATCTCACTTGCTGGGAGTCTGTACCCTGTAGTGGATGAAAATTCTCCTTCAAGGACTGCACCTTCCTATTCCATATCCAGTGCCGCCTGAAGCCACCAGTGGGCAGGTCCTGCCCCCAAGAGTCCAGGCTCACTGACCCATTGGGAACAGCCAGGTCTCATTGTCCAAGGGCTGCTGAAAACCAGGCCCAAGGGCTGGGCAGCTCTCAGCTCAAGCCTAACTGTTGCTTTCCCTCCTTCTCCTTTCCCCAACCTCTCCAGCTCCGCCCTGTGTGCCCCCTTCCCTTCCACCCCACCAGGGCCCTTTCAGTACCCTTGGGCTGCTTCCTCACTCCATTTTCTTAGGACATGGGAAGTTACAAAAGAACTCGTGTTGGGGACTTTTCTTTTACATTTTCTAACTGGATTTTGCTAGCTGTATTTATTTTGATTCTGGCCATCTTACTGACCTCTCTCATAGTTTCTTATTAGTTTTTCAGTTTATTCTTTTGAGTTTTCTGGATAAACAATCATATCATGAACAAATAATGATAGCAATTTCCCCTTCTTCCTAAACGTTA
Source organism: Moschus berezovskii (assembly GCF_049115385.1). NCBI lineage: Eukaryota > Metazoa > Chordata > Mammalia > Artiodactyla > Moschidae > Moschus > Moschus berezovskii. The sequence goes on from NC_142468.1 coordinate 95,900,426, forward strand.
TGCTTTTTATTTTTTCAGTACTATTCCGTTGGCTAGAACTTCCAGAACAATATAAACTAATTGTGGTAATAACAGGCATTCTTGTCCCACTCTGACTTAAATACCTCTTGCTGGTATTTTATTGCTAAGAATCATGTTGACTGTTGGTTGCAGATGAATATTTTTTATTATGTCAAGGAGATGTTCTTTTATTTTTATTATTATCCTAAGGCTTTTCATCAGAACGGATGCTCAGTTTTATCAAATGCATTTTTGGTGTCTATTAACATTGTCACATAACTTATCCCCTTCTGGTAATTGACATGATTAATTATGTGGACTGATTTTCTGATATGTAATCATCTTTGCCCCCTTGTATTTCTAACTTGCCATCTGTAGAATGGGGGGGAGATCCAATGCCTGAAAGAAATCTGGTTGACTAGCAGATCTGTGTTGTGAATCCTCCTACAGTGCAAGAGACGCAGATGCCAGTTCGATCCCTGGCTCAGAAAGATCCCTTGGAGGAGGGCATGGCAACCCATGCCAGTCTTCTTGCCTGGAGAATACCATGGACAGAGGAGCCTGGCGGGCGACAGTCCATGGGGTCACAAAGAGTCGGACACGACTGAAGCAACTGAGCATGCATGCCCTGAATCCCATGGCTATGAGCCTGCTCGGGCTTTGCACCGGTCATCAGTCAGACCAGATGACTCCTTTCAGCAGCCCCTCATTGCCTTCAGCTGAAAATCAAGGTCTCTAGGTACATTGCTCAGGCCTTTTACAATTAACCTCTGTCCCTCTCCCATCACCCCTCCATAACCCCACCTTCTCCCCGCTAATCACATGGAAATCCTGGCAGATGGCAAACCCGTGTGCCCTTCTAGACCTCTGGTCCTTCTCACATGTTTTCCCTTGCCTGAAATGCTCTTCCCACCTTCCTTTCCCAGGCCAGACCTATCCAGTTCCTCCAGGGAGCCGCCCTGCCCCAGAGGGCTGGGTTAGGAGCCCTGCCCCGAGTGCCACAGTCCCCAGCTCACTGGCTGTTTGGTGCTCACCAGTGGAAGGTAGTTTCTCTGTACACCGCTACCTCCAGCAGGTCCAGGAATCCAAAGACCCGCCTGCTCCACCCAGGGTCCCACTTCCCAGACCCGAGCCCCACTACATGTTACTCCATCAGGCCTAGAGTGAGCACACCTGGGAACACACTCAATATGCTCACACTCAGGAATGCACACCGCTTGAGCCCCCCACCCCACCTGTGAGTCCCGGGGCTCGCTATCCCAGCTCCGACAACAATGAACATTGAGAGGCCCTGGTCGCCAGCCTCACAGGCGGCAGCAGCTCCCTGGAGCCTCTTTAGAAAATGCAGTCAGCCTTGTTTCCTCCTCATAAACAACAACTTAGCGGAGCGTCGGGGCCCCAGGGGAGAGTGCCCCCACCCAAAGCTGCTGCCATTGGAGATGCAGGCGGGGGAAGCCAAGTGGGCCCAGGAGGTACCAGATGACTGGGGATAGATGAGCGGGAGGGCCTTTGATGGGCTGGGCTCCTCTGGGTTTCCTTGCAGCCTAGATGCTGGCACATAATCTGGGTCTCTGCAAAAGTGCTGCCTCTATCTCTCCACCGGGCCTCAGGCTCGTCCTCCTGAGGTCTCCTCTGCCCATTCTGCAGAGCAGGGGTCCCCAGCCTCCAGTATCTAATGCCAGATGATCTGAGGTGGAGCTGATGTAATAATAATAGAAAGAAAGTGCACAATAAATGTAATGCTCTGGGATCATCCGGAAACCATCCCTCACCCTGGTCCACGAAAAATTGTCTTCCATGAAATCAGTCTCTGGTGCCCAAAAGGTTGAGGTTTGCAGCTCTAGAGGATCCATTTTCAACGCTCCTCCTTCCCTCAGCCACCAGGTGGCCAGCTGGAGTTTTTACCCCTTGGGACAAACTGATATCAAGTGGAGAACTGCTTGGCTACTAAGCCCCAGGTGGGGTGGGGGCAGCCCAGACCTGACTCCTCTCTTGCACCCAACTTCCTCCAACCCCTCTCTCCAGCAATCCTGAGTTATACAACATAGTCCTGGACAAGAATCTGATGAAAAGGCAGGAGACATGGCTTAAAAGATGTCAGGTCCGGTGGTGGCAGACTGGGTTCCAATTCCAACTCCACCCTTTGCTAGCTGTGTGATCTCGGTCATGTTGTTTAACCTCTCTGGGCCTCAGTTTCTTCATCTGAGGCACAGAGTGCCCACCTACAGGGCTATGGTGTAGATTAAATGAAATGAAACCGACTGGCTGGAAAGCACTCATGCACAGTGTCTGACACACGGTACTTGCTCCATTAATGTTAAGTCGCTTGCTTCAGTCGTGTCCGACTCTGTGCGACCCCATAGACGGCAGCTGACCAGGCTCCGCCATCCCTGGGATTCTCCAGGCAAGAACACTGGAGTGGGTTGCCATTTCCTTCTCCAATGTGTGAAAGTGAAAAGTGAAAGTGAAGTCACTCAGTCGTGTCCGACTAGTAGCGACCCCATGGACTGCAGCCTACCAGGCTCCCCTGTCCATGCGATTTTCTAGGCAAGAGTACTGGAGTGGCTTGCCATTGCCTTCTCCGCCATTAATGTTAGCTGATGTTATATTGAGTTGGCCAAAAAGTCTGTTCAGGTTTTTGTACAATGTTCCGGGAATTCCTGAATGAAAGTTTTTGGCCAACTCAATACATTACAGGTCAGAGCAGGCTGGGGTGTAGCTGTGACCTCATAAGCTGAGACCTCACTCACTGGTGGGTAGAGAAACTAGGTCCCAGAGAGGCCTAAGATGTTAGGTTGCTGAAGCCCTTCCTCAGCCTGGACTTGTGTCTATTGAGGAGCTCTCTGAATGGAATATAGGGCTTCCCAGGTGGCTCACTGGGAAAGAATTCACCTTGCCAATGCAGAAGATACAGGTTCGATATCTGGTCGGAAAGATCTCCCCTGGAGGAGGAAATGACAACCCAGTCCAGTATTCTTGCCTGGGAAATTCCATGGAGAGGAGCCTAAAGTCCATGGGGGTTACAAAGAATCAGACATGACTGAGCGACTGAGCACCCACACTCACTGCAAGGAGTAATAATTTCAATCACAAAGACCTTGATGCCAACAGTCTTGGGTCTCAGCCTCAGTGCTATGAACATCCTGTGCTGAGTCACTCAGTCGAGTCCGACTCTGCGACCCCATAGACTGTATCCTATCAGGTTCCTCTGTCTGTGGGACTCTCCAGTCAAGAATACCGGAGTGGGTGGCCATGCCCTCCTCCAGGGGATCTTCCCAACCCAGGGCTCGAATCCACTTCTCCCGCATTGTAGGCGGATTCTTTACCGTCTGAGCCACCAGGGAAGCCCACATGAACATCCTGGCAGGCTCTTAATTATATAAAAAAATTAACAAATTTATTTACATTGTGCTTACTGAGTGCCCAACAGAATTATGAGCTCTATGTCTATTAACTTTATATATATGATAGCAATATTATTATTAACTTTAATTTTTCCAACCAATATGAGATAGTACTATTATTATCCCCATTTCATAGATGAGGGAGCTGACAGTTCATGACTTGCCCAAGGTCACCAGCTAGCAAGCAGGAAGGCTAACTTTCTGCCAGCAGGGGTGTCATGGACGAGGAGGCTTTGGGCTCCAAGGTGCACTCATTGAGAATACCTGGAATGTCTTCCCCCACAGCTGAAGCTGGGCTGGCAGAGGCATTCCTGGGTTCAGTCAGAGCCTCAGCATTGACCTACAGATGCCCATCACTGGACACCACATCTCGGGCCACAGCAGGTATTTCCCTGGAGAGAGGACAGTGGCAACTTGGAACAGAAGAGCTCTTTATTATTCAGAATAGCCACACTATTTAATTTACTATTAATAATAGCTCTTGAGTCAACCTTCTCTTGAAGAGACTTGAGAACTGAAAGGATGGCCCTTCTCTTTCCTCCCCTCCTCCCTTCCTCCCTCAGAAAACTGCAGACGCCGTCACGAATGAATGAGTTGTTTGGGGGGTTAAAGTAGGAGGAATCGGGGCTCATACTGAACCCAGTTACCCTTCCTCCCTGCACAGCCTTGCTCTGCTTTACCTCTGTGGGAACCTGGAGGCCCCCCGGAGGCCCCCCATGCCCCGTGCTGTCAGACCCCTGAGTATGGATGGCATCCATCCTCCGAGGCTGAAACAGAGGGCAGAGGCTGGGGGCTATGTCCCAGCTGGAGCCAAACCAAGGCTGGGCTCCACAATCCCTGAACCCCTTGTCCTGAGGGCAGGTGTGAGTGTATGGGGTCTGTAGCTGCGACCCCTTGGGGCCCCAACTTCTGCCCTCTTTGTTCAGTGGGGGGGCATGCAGTGTAAGGAGTAGCACATCCAGAGAGGAACAGAGCCAAGAGGAGACCTGAACCCTTGCCAGGGGACTATTTGGCTTGGAGTTCAGAAGACTCCGGGGATCTGAGAACTGCCTTCAAAGAACGGGAGGGATTTGGTTTCTCACCCACAATCTTTAGCAAGGCCCTTCTCTGCCAGGCACTGGGAACGTGTGGCCTAGTCTCTGTGGAGCTGCCAGAGCAGCAGAGGTGATGGACAGGAGCATAACTCACACCACCATAAGGCTTCAGGGGCAGAACCGTCAGGTCCAGATGGAAGTTGTAGGAGGCGAGGGCTTGATTTGTCTGAATCAAAGCTAGGTGGGTTGATTTCCTGGTTCCCAGAGGTGATGGTGCAAAGACTTTCCTCCCGAGTTGAGTTTGGCCCTTGGGTGTTTATTCAAGATGGCGCACAGGCTCCTGGGCACCCATCATCCCTGACTCTACTTCCCATATTTGAGCCCCTGTGGAAGGCAGAGGGCTTCTTCTCCCTTTCTTCTAACTGACCGATTGCCCAGAGTGGGAGGAGCAGGGCTATCCCGACGGGCTGTGGGATGAAGGACTCAGGTCTGCATGTCAGCATCCTGTCCCCCACCCCCATCCCAGGGAGATAGTCAATAGCCTCCTCTCCTCTTTCTGCCCACCCCTCCACTTGGGCTGAGTCCTAGACTCCCTTAGGGGATTGCAGAGTGCTTTTTAACAGACACTGCCGTGGGGTAGTTTCAGACCAGTTGTCATGACGCTTGCACTTTCTTAATCTGCTGGAGCCTGGTTCCACATACCTGCACACACACACTCCTGAAAACACACCCTCACACACGTGCCGGCTCTCATTGTGAGGGCCCCACTGTTTATTCAAGGAGCAGTTTCGGGTGTCTGAATGGAGGCTTGAAGACTCCGTCTTTGCAATTAACACGCTGCAGCAGTATTATTAGCCTCTGATAGGCAGGTCTGCCTTTGCCAGAGACTATAAATATGTGGGGCCAATGACTCAGCAAATCTGTTGCTATTTTTCTTGCAGGTCCGTGTGGATCTGTGTCTGTGTACACCATGGCCCCATCTCCCAGCAGCTACCATGGCTTGTATCCATGGAAACGCAGTCCTCCCCACTCTAGCACTCTGGCTGATAAACACTGGGAGTCTCCCCAGCCCCCCACCCTACCTCCAGTCCACCTTGGAGGAAAAGCATGGACCACAAGGGCTCCCACCGAGCAGGAGGATGCCATTGGCAGAGGAGGTGCTACTTTCTCAGTTGCTTTCAAAGTCAAGGCAAGGCCAAGCGTCCAAGCCCTTCTCCTGCTGGTCTGTGGTCAAAGCTTTATCGTCTGTTCAAGGCAAGTGGCCTGGTGGGAAAGACCCCTTACTGAGACCTGCGCCCTCATGGGAGTGGGGTGGCAGGATGGTTCCTGAGAGCTGTGGGCAGTGTGGCAAGGGCGGCAGGGAGGAGCTGCTGCCCTTGGCAGAGGGAGAACTAGCATATGGAAGAGGGGGAAGGGGCAGTGATGCAGAGAGCAGGGAAAGAGACCAAATTTGGTATAAAACCTGGGGGACTTGTCCCCCGACCTTGACCCTCTCAAAAGAAGTTGTGGTTCAGAGGAAAGAGTGTGGGTTTGGAATTCTGCCCCTCCCCCTCCCTCCTTTCCTTCCACAAAGAGCCACATTTGCTCACTCTGTGCCAGGCCTTGTGCTGAGATGAATCAGAACCAGACCCTTCTCCTTGCGGGCTCACGGTCTTGGGGGAGAAGACAGATTGAGCATCAATCAGGTCATTGAGCTCAGGGGTCCTGAGTGTCAGGCTGGAGAGGTGGAGCACAGGAGGATGGGCAGAGCTTCCCCCACTCACCCTTGGGGCCAGGAGAGCCTTCCTTTGGGAGCTGCAGCTCGTGGTGATGCCAGAAGGATGAGGCCGGGCGGGGGAGGTGCTGGCAGGAAGCAGAGCGGACATTCTGTGCAGATGGGCACCCCTGGCCAGTGGGTTGGTGAGACTCACACATGGAGCTTTGACTGTAACTCTGATTAGTAGCCTCCCTTTGAAAAAGCGACCTAAGCTCTCTGGCCCATACAATGAGAAACCTCAACACCTACATCACTGTGCTGGATGAGAATTAAAGAAAGCATCTGGCCCCAATCTAGTGAACGTTGATTGTACTAACTAGATACCAGAACAATCCACGGGCCAATTACTTTTTTCCTTTCAGGGTCTGTTTCCTGGTGTCAGATGAAGAGGCTGGGCTACATAATGTCCAGAGACCCAACACCTCTGATTTTCCCTGTCCTCACTTTCCCCATTTTCCAAAAAGGGAAAACAAAGTTGCCACCAGGTCTCAGAAGCAAAAGAAAGGGTCATAGAATCATTCAATGGACATCGATAGGGACCTCCCCAGTGGTCCAATGGTTAAGAATCCACCTTCCAATGCAGGGGACTCGGGTTCACTCCCTGGTCAGGGAACTGAGACCCTGCATGCCATGGGGCAGCTAAGCCAGCACGTCACAACTGCAGAACCCACGTGTTCTGGAGCCCCGAGCATCGCAACCAGAGAAAAGCCCATGAACTACAACGGAGGATCCCACATGACGTAACTAAGACCCGAAACAGCCGAAAATAGGTAAGTAAACAGATACTTTTTTAAAAAGGACATGGACAGTTATTGAAAAAGCACAGCTTGTTTCTCCTCTTGCTTAGGGAAAGCAGGGCCAGGCTGATGTCACAGTGGCCACTCCTGTGGGCTCCAGGGGAGAGGAGCCCCACCCTTTCTCTCAGAACATCCAGTGTGACTGGAGGGACCCCAGGGACCCACAGTTGCAGGGCAGCGAAGTCAGTCCCAACCTTCCCCCTCTTTTGCTCACCCCATACTTCTGTCTTTTCTCTGTGTGGAAACAGGACTGGGGGTCTGGAACCTGAGTTCTAAGGACTGTCTGATCCACTTCCGCCTCCAGACCCCTTAGGTCCTTTTCTTTAAGCCCCAGGGAGGCTAGGGACCGAGATGCTTAATTTGTTGTCCCAGTGCAAAGTCACACTGACCCTGGGAGGTAAATACTATCATTCTCCCATTTCACAGAGAAGGATACTGTGGCCCAGAGAATTTTGGAACTGGCCCAAGGTGCCCCAGGTGAGGGTGGCAGAGCTGGGGTATCAATTCAGGTCAGCGGCACTCCAGATCCAGGGTTCTCTCACTGCTCTGCACTCCGCCCTCAGGAACTCTGGTGAACCTCCTCAAATCCTTCGGGAAGCAGAGAAGATATAAATAGCCCGTGGGATTGGGGAGTGAAAACAGCAAGTTGCAGAACCATACACACAGGATGATTGCAGCTGTGTGCAAAACAGCCTCAGAATGACATGTGCTGATGTGTATACATGTATATGAGAGGAAACGCACAGAAGTGGGCTGCCGTCTATGGGGTCGCACAGAGTCGGACACGACTGAAGCGACTTAGCAGCAGCAGGCCTGGGAGGAGACCTCTGGTTCTACTTGAACCAGTGCTCATCTCTGGGTGGGGGCGGGGAGATGGGGCACTGGGGCCTGTTCCTTCATCATCCAATATATTTCTGAATTGGTTCAGTTTCTAATACAGTGTCTCTGTGTATTGCTTGTGCAGTGAAAACATGGTACACAGGAGGAATGCTCCTGCTCTGGTGACCCATCTCCTCATGCCAGGAGTGGTGTGGTGTGAGGACTGGGGCAGGGGGTGACCTGTGGGGGAGGCTGTGGTTAGTAGGCGTGAGCCTGACAGCCCAGATGGGCTAGTTCATGGGAACTTTTCAAACAGACATGGCAGCACAGGGGACTCCCTGTGCTTCATCTGTCTTTCAACAAATCAGAGAGCCGCCCCACCCCCCATTTATGGACAGGACCCTGAAGTTCAGAGTCAGCTTAGTCCAAGTTCAGAGAGCTCCACGGCTGTGAGTTGGTTGGTTAGCAAGGCTCAGAGAATTATGAGCTTTGTCTTCAGACAGACCTGGCTTAGACTTTACACAGTCCGTCCTAGAGTCTCTGAGCCTCAGCTTTCCTGTCTGTAAAATGGGATTGATACACCTACCTGGAAGAGCTTTTGTGAGTTGAATGAGATCAAGCTTGCTAAGTGGCTGTCACCCAGCAGGTTCTGTTCATGGTGGTTCCCCAACTCTCTTCTCCCTTTCTTTGTCAAAGGGAAATGCTGTTCTGGTCTCAGCATGGCACAGAGAAGACCCAGGCCTTGGTCTGGATCCTGGTTTGGTCATGTAGAAACAACTATCATACACTGAACATGTGCTGGGTGTCCCAGACCATGCTAAGGGCTGTACGTACAGCTCCTTTAATCCTAATCCTGCTCTCTACCTCTGAGATAGACATAATTTACAGATGTGGGAACTGGGGTATCAAGGTTAGGCTGGCCTCGTACAATGAACTTGGAAAGAATTCCCTCTTTTCCTATTATTCAGAAGATTTTGTATAATAAGTTTTATTTGTTTTTCTTTAATATTAGGTAGAATTCACCAGGAAAATCATCTGGGCTTAGGGTTTTCTCTGTAAGAAGAGTTTTTGAAGACAAATTCAATGTCTTTAAGAATTTTAGAAGCATTTCTATTTTCTATTTCTTCTCGTATTAGTTTTAATAAATTTCCTTCTCCTTAAGAAGATAATAACAATTCCTACCGGGCAGGATTATTGGGCATATTGACGGAGTTCCTTACTCCCTGTGTATAGTAACTGAGCAGCACACCCACCTAGGCCTGGAACACATTAGGTTTCCTGACATTGCACTTGGGCATCCTGTTGTCCACCATTCCCCCCATCAGAGCCTAAAAGGACCAGGATGGGGGCCAGTGCCTCCCCATTGGGTGTGGGACCTGAAATCTTCTAAAATGCCAGAGAGACTTGCATGAGGGCAGGAAGGCTCTGAAAGACTGGCACTTGAGGCTGGAGGGGCTGTCCAAGGCCTCGGACCACCCCCACTCCAGGGAGCCAGGGGAAGCAGAGCCCCCAGGCCCTCCACATCTATGGACCCAGCAGCTCTGGTTTGGAAATATTGAGTGCCTGATGGTGCTCAGGTACTCCGGTAATGCATATAGGGAGAGAGAGAGGGAACCAGGAGATGGGGGATGGGTGCAGAAGGGTTTTGGTCCAGAGGAGTTAGAGCTGAATTTTCAGGCCTTCCCTGTCCAGTAAGCTTTCAGGGCCAGATGGTTACAATCACAAACCCCTAACTCTGCCTCCTCCCTGATCCCTAACTTCTAAATCTGAATCCTAGAGGAGTGATTATAATTGCAGGCCCTGCAAGATACTCCATGACCACCCCTCCATCTCCAGAACCTAGGCAAGGAGGGGCCCTGCAACATACCGCCCTTGACACTTTGCCCTCCACTCTCCTTCCCCACTGAACAGCAGGGCTGAGTGGGGGTGGGGCAGAATGCTCAGAATGAGAACAGACATTGCTCTCTTGGCTCCAGGCTTCCGTCCCCTCCCTGCTCTGTGAAGTTGTAAGCAGCTGGGCTTATTGCTGGAAGTACCCATCCCTGAATCCAGCCCTCTAGGGACCGCTCCCAGGGATCCCCTATGCAAGGATGTTCTAGGCCCTGTGACAGCTTGGCACAGCAGAGCTGCTCCATGTGGCATCAAGATCATAAAGAGAGCTCTGTTCAGTAAACCCTGAACAGAGGAACGAGCGAAAGAACCATGGCTCCCTGGAACCCCTATTATATGTTCTCAGCATATAAGGGTAAAAATACACCTGTCTGCTGAGGGAGGCCAACATATACAAGTAGCATCACATCTTTGGGTGATACATGCAGTGCTGAGAGTGGATCAGGGTATTGCGGGGGCATGAAGGAAAATGTCTAATCCATCTGCAGATGCAGTAAAGGTGCGGTGGGGGGCATTGGAAGAGGGAGCAAGGGTTGGGTTTAGAAAGATAAATAGGAGCTATCAGGAGGTTGACAGAGCTGGGACAGAGTGCAGGGAGTAGGAAATGCACATGCAATTATGCAGGGGAGTAAGAGATCACATGGTCCCTGATCTCAGTCCGTTCTTGGAGTTACTGACACTCAACACTCAGTTTTATTTCCAGGTCAGTTCCTGCTCCAGGAGGGTCCTGGACTCAAAGTACAGTGGAAGTGCAGGGTCCTGACCTCCCCAGCAAATACTAAGCGCAGAGGAAAGAGATCCCTTCCTACCTGGACTCAGCATTTCTCAATTGGAGGGTAGGATAGCAATTAAGGAAGTGCTCAGTTATGTTCAACTCTTTGCAGCCCCTTGGACTGTAGCCCGCCAGGCTTCTCTGTCCATGGGATTCTCCAGGCAAGAATATTGGAGTAGATTGCCATTTCCTTCTCCAGGGTATCTTCCCAACCCAGGGATCGAACCTGTGTCTCTTGCATCTCCTGCATTGGCAGGAGGATTCTTTACTACAAGCGCCACCTAGGAAGACAACAATTAAGGGTGGCTGGAAGTAAAAGAAAACTTAATTGTGTCCTTACACATAAGGCAGGCAGGAGGGTATTTGTTCCATATAATTCGTAGTTCAGGGGTGGACAGTCCAGGGCCAGTGTGGAAGCTCCACTAGGCTGTGCAGGCCCCAGGCTCCTTCCATCATCCCCTCCACCCATCCTTAGTGTGAAAGCCTTTGTCTTAGAGATTTTGCCTGAAAATAGCAAGCTGGCTGTTAGCAGTGCCAAACTTCTGTCCACCTTTCTGGCAGAAAAAAAAGATGGAAAGGTTAGGATAAACAATAAGATCCTACTGTATACCACCAGGTCCAAAACCCCACTTCACCTGACCAGTTATGAAGGGGCTTCCTTTGGAGGTTGGAGAAGGTGTGCAGACCAGCAGTGGGGTAGAGTTACCCATGAACTGGTTGTGGCATGAGGTGTAGGTCACTGCTCTCAGCAATGTCAGCCCCCCCACAGTGTCAGAGGGCCCAGGCCACTTCCCTACCCAAGAGCTCTTCTTCCCACCAATAATCTGACACATCCTTACCCCTCAGAGCCCTGAGCCCAGGAGGCTACTTCCAGTGTTACAGCACAGCAAGGTCCTCCAGGTTCTCTGCATGCTCCCTCACCCAGCCTCAGAGGGAGAGCAGAGATTCACACTGGGTCTGGCAAGAAAGGCCCAGGACTGGGCATCCGAAGGCCTGTGTGACCTTGGGGAAGTCAGGCAACCTCTCTGGGCCTTTAGTGACACCTTGTGGCAGCATTTTCTTGAAACCAGAGTAACTGAGTGGAAAAAAAAACCCACATATTTTCCTCCCACCATTCTTATCCTCCATGCCCAGGCCTGTCTCACCACTTTCAAAACATCTCATCCAGCCATTCTCGTCCATGATAAAATGAACCGCCTTCTCCAGGGGAGCCACTGGAGCTCAGTCCTTTCATCTGGAGCTACGGGCCCCAGAGCTCAGAGCTACATGGTACCTTCATCAGGTCTGGACAAGGGGATGGGGGACACAGGCTGCTCACATGAAGTCAGAAAATCTCCCCATTTTCCAGAAATAAAAAGTGAGTCCATGGCCAAGTGAGACCTTGCCTGATACCAGCCTCAGCCTTCCATTTGCTTTCTCTTTTTTGATGGCCAAAGGTGGGGCGGGGTCTCACTCATCATAGAAGTTGCCGTGTGTGTTATCACACACCTAAGGAACTTCCTCCTGGGGCTCCTGTAATAACATAGTTTCAACCTGTGTGAAGCAGGACCCCTTGTGTTCAGCCTTTGAGATGAGTCCCCAGCCCAGCTGGTTATCAGGCTCAGAGCCTTCTTGGCTTCCTTTCTGGCCTCTGGAGGCAGATGCCTTCTGCCCTGCTCTCCCACCATCCAAACCTACTCCTACCTAGAGATCTCCTGGTTAGAAGGGATCTAATAAAATCACTCCTAGAGGCAGCTGTTCATGACTAATAAGGGTGCCCGAAGGGGACTGACAGGTTGAGAAGGGCCTTCTAGGCCCAGAGCCAAGCACTAATGGTGGAGTTTCAAACCAGGTCTCTGTGGCCCAAAGCATTTTCTCTTCCAGCCTGGCAGTCCGACCTGCTGGCAAAGGAGGCGGTTTGGGGCAGGAGAGAGCAGCTGTCCTGAGCAGTCCACATGGATGCTGGGGATGGTAAAGAGGAGACTTGGTTGGGGAGGGGGGCGGTGGTTGAGTAACTGGTGGACAGGGCTTGGGGACTTGTCTGGTGACTTGTTTGGGGCTTGCAATGGCCCAGTTTCTCATCATCAAGATTAAGGGTAATTGGGTAATAGAGTAGCTATTCTGGGCAAGGCACTTACTACTCGAAAATTGGAGGTTGGCCTGAAACCCTCCTATTAAATGTACACATCCCCGGGGTTTGAAAATCCCTCACAAGGCAGTGAGCATATCTAGGCCCTCCTCTGTCTGGAAAAAAACCTGTGGCAGCCCAGACCAGGTCTGTTATGACACAAATGTTATGTCACTTAATTCTCTCCAGCCCCCTGAGGTGAACATCATCATTATCTCATCCCATAGGTAAGGAGACTGAGGCTCGGAGAGGTGTGGTTGATTCCAGTTGAGCCAGGGCAGCTGGCTCCCCGAGTTCACGGCACAGCCCCCGCCACCTTATCCCTGGTCAGAGTACCCTGTGTTGGGCTCTAGGAACCACCTCCCTTGTTGGAGGACAGCCATCAGGAATGCGGGAATTCCTGGGAAAGCCCAGGAATGTGGGCTTTTGAGGTCAGGGGTCAGACCACGCTCTTGGCACTTCTGCTTACTGGCCTGTTCTCTCCACCTGACACTGTTCCTAAGGCCTATTCCTGTTATTGGTAATTTTCTGCTCCCCATGTCACTAGGCTCAGCCTGACCAGCCCCTCTACCATCTCAGCACCTGTGCTGACGCCCTCCCCTCCAAGCTCATCTTGGCTTTCCTGTCATCTTCCCATCCTTCAGAGGCCCCTCCACCAGGAATAATTCCTCTATGATTGGGACAAGTTATTTAACCTCTCCAAGCTTCAGATCGTACCTTTGGGGGAAAAAATGAGGGAATGACAAGAATCCGCTTCAGAAAAGGTATGGTGCGGCTTTCACCAAATGAGATCTTGCCTCCCCAGGGCCCAGCACCATGCCCGGCCCAAGCAGAGGGAGCAGTGCCAGCCCCTTCATCCATCGTTCTACGGTTGGGAATCTGGTTCCCCCTCTCCAGCTCCCAGAGCATCCTTGGTCCCTGTCCTGTGCTCTGCTGAGTTAGAAGAGTGACTTGGGGGCATCTCCCTCTCCTCCTGGTTCCCTTCACCACCTTGTCCTGAACTCCAAGGCCAAGGACAATGTAGCTTGGCTCCTTTGGTCATCAGAACACTTTGGGAGTGGGCCTTCCTCCCCAGCCCTAGGCAGCAAACCTGCCTCTTGGATGTGTGTGTGATGGGGTGGGAGCAGGGCCTGCACTGGGCTCCTGTCCCCTCCCCAACCCTGGTGAGAGTGCTCATTATCTCCCTTCCATACAAGCTAGCCTTGGGGTGAAGCCAGCCCTCAGCCTTTGATGGGAGGAAGACTTAATTACCTTCTCAGGCAGAGGATAATGAGCGGATGAAAAGCCTGGCAAGGCTGTACCTCCCTAGTCCCTCCCCCATCTTGCCTCAGCCCCCAGCCTGTCCCCACCCCCACCTTCAGCTTCTTTGGATACAAGTGAAGACCTTGTACCCCAGTCTGCAGTAGGATCTGGGAAGTCCTGGTCCTTAAGGGATGCCCAGGTCACAGGGACTACCTGGTACCTGGAATTCCCCACTAGCATTTCCTGTGGAGTCACAACAGGTGCCCTACCCAATATGGAAGGAGTGGCCAGGATCTCCTAGATCCTGGACCCTTTGGATGAGGAAGTGACAAAGCCAGACGTGAGGGCTACTGGTTCATGTGATTGAGTCCTGGAACAGGAAGCAGGAGACAGGTTTCTCAGGGGAGCGTCTGGGTGGGTCATGGGCATGCCTTCAGTGGGGACTGCAGCTGTCCACTGTCCAGTGGCCCCAGCACTTGGCTTGTAGTGGGCAAGGAGGAGGTGAAGCAAGGGGGAGAGACAGTGTCACGGGCATCTGGACAAGAATGACAAGAAGACAGGGAGGGGGAGTTGGGCTGATGACTGGAGAGCATCCTTGCGGGGCACACTCAGCGTCCTGGACTCTTTCTTGTGAGTGGCACTGGATGCCGTACCTTGAACTGGGGCCACTCTTCTGCCCTCCCCTTGGACATGTCACCAAGCTCAGCCCATGGTAGAGACCTAACTGGGCTCTGAGCTCCAGTGCTGCACACAAGGCTGGGAGGGTGTTGATGAGCTGGAGACTGGCTGGTCCTCCTGGCAGTGGGCCTCTCCAGAACAGGATGGGTGGAGAGGGGTCTGAGGGAGAACGTCTGTCTGGGACAGTGTCTGCCCCCAGCCCTTGGTGCTGCTCCATCCCAGAGAGGCAGCTGGAGGAGTCGGGGCTTAGGGCTGCTTGGGTATGGGGTTCTGCCATTGACTGGTTTGATGGTCCTGGGCAAGTCACTTCTACTCTTGAGCCTTAGCAGCCTCATCAATAAAATGGGGATTGTAACAGTATCACATGGAGTCATTATGAGGATTAAAAAGATAACCTATATGAACTGCTTAGCATAATGCCTGGCAAGGGGCAAATGCTCACAACTGTTAGCTATTATTATGATTGTTATTATTAATCCTACTGGCAGTGTTTCTCAACTTTAAAAATTTCCAGGCTTCCCTGTGATAAGCATGCAACCTCAAACCCTTCTTGTTGATAGTACAGGATGGAAAACGTCAAAGAAATGAAAGATTGAAGCCAAAAACAAGTCAAAGTGCTCATTATATGAAATACGCTTTTACAAACTAAAAATCACCCTCACCCTACACACACACACTCACTTTGGGGGTGGGGGAGGTAAGAATAGCTCAGGCTGGATTTGCGAGACCCTCAGGCCAAGCTGAGAGAGGGCCAGCAAGGGCTTTGGAAGGGAAGGTGGCAGAAAGCCTGGAGCCCAGAGCGGCTCCCCTCTGACGGGCGCCTCTCTCCCTTTGGCGCGGCTCTCCCTTTGCCCGCCCTGCTGTGGCCTCTGGATCCCAGCCCAGCTTCCCAACTCAGATAGTGATGTTTTGAGGGAACAGAGGGAACACTGGAATGCAAATACCTTTGAACCTTCAGATCCCAGCCGGCACCCATTCTCATGCTAATATGAGACAGTTTGGAAATAGCTTGAAGGGGAAATTGCCCACAGTAGAAACCCACCTCAAACTTCGGCCCTGGGCACAGGGCCAGGGTCTCTAGGGTCCTTTCCAGACTGGTCCCCTAGTATCCAGTCCCCTGGCAGCTGTGTAGGTCCTACAGCCCAGGGTCCAGGAGTGGGACAGTGCCCCTCTCCAGTCTCCCCAGGCAAATAAATAACAATTAATTTAAGGATAACACCTGCCTTCACTCTGTCTTCCTGTGCCCAAGGTGCTTCCTACCTCCCCCAACCTGTAACCCTCACCTGCAGCCCATGGACATGAGCTCACAGAAACTGGCACTTTGCCGCAGATCTGGCAACTGGGGTGTGCGTGCATGCTTAGTTACTCAGCCGTGTCCCACTCTTTGCAACCCCATGGACTGTGGCCCACCAGGCTCCTCTGTCCATTGGATCTCCCAGGCAAGAATACTTGAGTGGGTTGTCATTTCCTTCTCCAGGGGATCTTCCCAACTCAGGGATTGAATCCTCATTTCTTGCATCTCCTGCATTGGAAGGCAGATGCTTTACCACTGAGCCACCTGAGAAACTCTGGCAACTCTGGTGCCAGGATCCAAATCCAGGTATCTGTACCCCAGGATTCTAGCGTCAAGGCCCTTTGCCTTCCTATGGGGTTCACAGGGCTGTGAGCCACAAGGTGGCATCAGGGAGGCCTGGTAGGTGATGGATGTGAGGGTTGGCACAGCCCGAGATCCAGGCCCTAGGATGGACCAGAGATGATGGCTCAGGTCCAGGAGGAGCCACCCCCAGTGCTGAATCAAATCCCAGACCAGTTCATGCTGGGATAGGAGAGCAGACAGAGCTGGGCTGGAACTCTTAAAGGGATCGTTGTGGATTTTAGAAAGGTGATCTGCTGACTGTTTATGGGGTTTGCTGTGAGCAGGCCCTAGACCTAAATAATCCTTGTCTCCTTCTCAGCTTGCTAAACTCTTACTTCTTCAAAGCCCAATTCAAACACTAACTCCCCCACTGAAGCCCTCCCTGACTCCTTCTAGCTAACTCCCTCCTCTCTGTTCCCACTTTCTTGAACCTCTGTGGCATCACTTAAGTTTAGCTCCGCCTTCTCCCCTGGTCTGAGATGTCTTCAAGGGAAGGATCCATAGCCAACTCATCTCCATGACTCCAGCACCCCGCACAGGGTCAGGCATGCAGCATGGCTCCAGAAATGTTTGTAGAATGAATGAGTGAGTGTGCCAGATGGTTCCAGTTGAGGAAGGCTGTCATCTCCACTCTTGTAGGGTCTCCAAGGAAAGGAAGCAGGATGGGATTGCCCAGAATAGAGGATCTCTCTGTGCCCAGCGCATCTTCTCTGCTCATTTCCGATTTCAGCCACAGCTGCAGCATGTGCCTTGGGTGAGCTCTGGCTGGCTCCCTGCCGGCACTGTCCCCACTACAGCATACTCTGGAGAGATTCACTTTCTGCCTCAGGGCCTTGTGCAATGCCAGGGAAAAGCCTGCCTGGCCTGTGAACAAATAAAGGCTGAAAGAGCAGGGGAGCCTAAACTTCCCTAAAAGCCCTCAGTCTCGGGGAGATTGGAGCCAGTGTGAGGCTGCTCCAGAGCCCTGCCTTTCAGGCAGACAGTTCTGGGGACAGTCTGTGCACTTCTCAGGGGTGGAGGCAGAATGGTAGCTTCTCTCCACCATGGGGGCCTTGAGGATGCTTCTCATGTCGCCTGTCCCTCTTTCCCGTTGGCTCTCCACGTTCTGGTTTTAGAGTCTATTTTGGAGAAAGCCCTTCTCCAGACAGTGAGCCACATGGTAGAAACGTCTTGCCTGTGGATTCCCTCTCTCACTGGGGTCTGACCCTGTTTCCTGGGGCTTCCTGTCCAACAAAATCCCATCTTGGCTTCTAAGGGTTCTCTGAGGGTGTGTGTGTGTGTGGGGGGGGTCTCCATAGAGAAGAGTTACTCAGAGAATGATTTCCTTAGATTAGACTCCATGGCCCCCAAGGGAGGGAGGGAATGGGGTCTGGTGATACTGGGGTGGGGTGGGGTTGGGAATTTGTTGGGAGTTTGATGGAAAAGTCATTTTGCCTACTTGTATTGCACACATTAAACCAACAACTGCATGAGCAAAGGCAGGAGGTGGGGGCAGACAGAGTGGAAAAATGGCTGGAATGAGTTAGTAGGCGGGGTGATCTGAGACTTCAGTGGGAATAGGGTTTTGGGGTTTCGGGACCCCTTGGCCAGGCAAGGACACCCTACCCCACCTCCTGCCAACCAGGGTATAGAGAAGGTGGTAGGCAGAGTGCAGGAACTGAGGCTTAGCTGAATCGACCGTCAACTAAGACCAGGCGAGTACCAGGTGCTTTCCTGGATCCCACTCATTGTAAGCGGCTCTACATGCACTGCCAGATGTAACCCTCGTAGCAGATCTGTAAGATGGGCACTACTGGAATCCTAATTTTCCATGATGGAACTATACAGAGAGGCAAGTGATTTGTCCAGGGTCACACAAGAAGCTTGAATGACCCCATACACCAACAGCTGGGGAGGAGTTGATCTCTGTAGTAAAGGGGCAGAGGAGACTAGAGGCCAGACCCCTACGGAGCCTGAGGGATGGAGAAGTCCTTTGGATGATCTGTGACGTTGGCACAGACTGGATCCACGTAGCAAGTCAGTCACCAGGAATGAACACATCACTTACTCCAACAGTGAGCCCTGCGAGGTTGTAAAGACAGAATGTGACCTTGTGAAAGGAGAAGCCCTGAGCTCTTGGTGCTTCCGGGAGGAGGATGGAGAGCTGGAGGAAGGTCAGTTCAGTTCAGTCGCTCAGTCGTGTCCGACTCTTTGCGACCCCATGAACTGCAACCCGCCAAGCTTCCCTGTCCATCACCAACTCCTGGAGTTGCTCAAACTCATGTCCATCAAGTCGGTGATGCCATCCAACCATCTCATCCTCTGTCATCCCCTTCTCCTGCCTACAATCTTTACCAGCATCAGGGTCTTTTCCAAGGAGTCAGCTCTTTGCATGAGGTGGCCAAAGTATTGGAGTTTCAGCTTCAACATCAATCCTTTCAATGAATATTCAGGACTGATCTCCTTTAGGATGGACTGGTTGGATCTCCTTGCAGTCCAAGGGAGTCTCAAGAGTCTTCTCCAACACCACAGTTCAAAAGCATCAATTCTTCAGTGCTCAGCTTTCTTTATAGTCCAACTCTCACATCCATACATGACTACTGGAAAAAACCATAGCTTTGACTAGATGGACCTTTGTCAGCAAAGTAATGTCTCTGCTTTTTAATATGCTATCGAGGTTGGTCATAGTTTTTCTTCCAAGGAGCAAGCGTCTTTTAATTTCATGGCTGCAGTCAGCATCTGCAGTGATTTTGGAGCCCAAGAAGATAAAGTCTCTCACTGTTTCCATTGTTTCCCCATCTATTTACATGAAGTGATGGGATCAGATGTCATGATCTTAGTTTTCTGAATGTTGAGCTGTAAGCCAACTTTTTCACTCTCCTCTTTCACTTTCATCAAGAGGCTCTTTAGTTCCTCTTCACTTTCTGCCATAAGGATGGTGTCATCTGCATATTTAAGGTTATTGATATTTCTCCCGGCAATCTTGATTCCAGCTTGTGCTTCATCCAGCCCTGCATTCCTCATGATGCACTCTGCATATAAGGTAAATAAGCAGGGTGACAATATACAGCCTTGACGTATTCCTTTCCCAATTTGCAACCAGTCTTTGTTCCATGTCCAGTTCTAACTGTTGCTTCTTGACCTGCAAGAAGGAGGAAGATCAGAGATATCAAAAAGGCTTCCTGGAGAAGTGGGGTGGGACCTTGAATGGGCTATTTGCCCTCTCCAGACCCAAGATGCCTCATCTGGAAAACAAAAAGTGGCATCCTTGCCCTGCTCCCTTCTTCCACTGGGAGGATCTAGGAGTATTGGAGGATATACTGGAGAGTGATTAAGATTCTGTTTGGAAGCTTCAAGCAGGCACAAAGCCTGAAAATGCACTCGGTTTATCTGGGAGAGGTGAAGGCCATTCCCTGTGGGGAGCACAGGAGACCACCTCTCTCTGCTCAAGCTGCCCAGTGTTCCTGGGGAGGGGCCCTTGGCACCCTTCTCTCTCTGATCAATAGGCTAGGCTCCCAGTTGGCTGGACTCAGTTGGACAGACACAGTCCCCCTCCCACCCATGTCCCCGCTGTGCCAGTCACTGCCATCCCAGAAGCCTCCAGCCTGGTTATCCTTCCTGCCAGCCGCCTGCCTGGTATGTCTCCCAGGGCCTGACTTCCAAGATTCAGAACCTGATGGCAAGAAGAACCCCATATGAATCCTGAGTCCCCAGCCAAACTCCCAACATCCCATCAGCATCTCACAGGGCATGAACACCCTAATATCTTCCTGAGAAGGTTGTGACTCTCGCAAGTCCACTCACAAGGTTGGACTCTCACAAGTCCACTGGCAATGATCTGCTCAGAAAATGATAGTGTTGGCTGCTGTTCTGAATGTGGACATCCATCGGGGCTCAGAGGGTGACCAGGTGTGGGGTGCAGTGTGACCATGGTTCATTGTGTGAATATGTTCAGAGTTCAGCCTGGGGCTGCTGTCATAAGCTAATGTTTCTAGGACTTAACTTCCTTAGAGCAAGGTTCCAGTGGGGTGTGGGAGGGGTGTCTGGGACTGCCTGCTGGGAGCAGTAAAGGTCATCCTTAAGAGAGGGTGCTGTGGATCAGATAGGCTGGGTCTAAATCCTGGCTCACCACTTGCCAACTTTCACTTGGACAACGTTCTGGCTTCTAAACCTTGAGATGCTCACCTGTAAATGAGAAGGACTTCATAGACTGGGAAGGCTGAATGAGATGAAAAGCTGCTGGCTCTGAGCCTGGCACACTGTGTCAGGAAATGTTAGCCTCTGTGATACACGTGTCTGGACACATATGCCCACATCATTGTACAGGAGGCTCCTGGGTTCACCACTTTATGGCTGGCCCTAGCACTGCCCTCCTGATTCGGAGTAGAGTCAGAGAGTCAAAGGACCAGCCTGACTGCTCAGCCCTGGTCAAGAGAGCCACTAAGTCCTGGGGATCTTAGCTAGTAAGAGGCAGGTTTGGGGTAGGGAAGTTTTCAGGGCAGGAGTCTCACTCCTTTGATGACCTTGATTTTTCTCTGAGGCTTCGGGAACTCTGCTGTGCTGCGGCCCTGTGCTCTCTGGGGGAACGATCAGCCCTGCAGCCCTGACCCCTTCAGTTGCCACATCTGAGCTGAGGCCCCCAGACAGTTAGCTGGGTTTCCTCCCCCATACCCTCTACCACCTGTAGCCTGGGCTCCAAAATCCTCTTTCTTGCTTTTCCAGCAGCCCCCTGGCTCATTTCTCAGTCCCTCCATCACATGACTCCAGGATTCATTCATACTTTATGGCTTCCTCTTTCATCCCCTCTCCTCCATTTGAATGTTTTCTAAGAGGACAAAACTCCAGTCACCGGCCAGTCCTCCCTGCTCCAGCCAACAAAACTAATATGATCTCTCCATTTTCCAAGAGGAGAAAAGGGTTGAATTCCAATGGGGGGTGATGAGAATGGCACAGGTGGGTTGGCAAGAGAGGGCTATGAAAAGCAGGAATGGGCTGGGCCTGGGGGGCTCCTCTTGGACCAGAGTCACTGATTTTGGATGGCTTAGGGATGATCTTGTCAGAAACAAGAGATATACTCGATAATCCCAGATTGCCTCTTCCTGTCCCAGGATCCCAGTCTAATTTGAAAAGCATCATGGATTCCCAGCAAGACCACTGGGGACAATCCCAGCCCTGCATCTTCCAGGCTGAGTAGCCTTGAGCAAGTTACTTAACCTCTCTGTGCACCAGTTTCTTTATTTGTAAAAATGGGCTGCTGGGAAGAGTAAGTGACATTGGGC
The DNA here is from genome assembly GCF_049115385.1 of Moschus berezovskii. Taxonomy (NCBI): domain Eukaryota; kingdom Metazoa; phylum Chordata; class Mammalia; order Artiodactyla; family Moschidae; genus Moschus; species Moschus berezovskii. Next base: position 95,921,819 of record NC_142468.1, read on the forward strand.
ACAGGACCTAGAACACGGCAAGTTTCGCAAAATTATTAGCTATTATTATCTGCACTGAGTGTGCGTGCAGTCTCTTCAGTCATGTCTGACTCTTTGAGACCCTCTGGACTGTAGCCCACCAGGTTCCTCTGTCTGTGGGATTCTCCAGGCAAGAATACTGGAATGGGTTGCCATTCCATTGAAACCATATCTCTTATATCTCCTTTATTGGCAGGTGGGTTCTTTACCTCTAGTGCCACCTGGGAAGCCCATTTTCTGCACTAGTAGACCCCAAACATTTCTGACAGCTCACTCTTATCAGAAAAAAAAAATTGAAGGATGTCACCAGTATATATAGATATTGATTTATTTGTAAATTATATGCATGTATTTCTGAGCTCATGTATTCTATTTGTTATAAAGGGGTATACAGTAGTAATTTTTACAGGATCAGCTAAAAAATCAAACAAAAATAGAGGTTCTGTAAACTTCTTCCTACACCCTGGTGAATCCTTTTGTGCCCCCACCAGGGGCAAAAAAGTACTTTAGAGACCACTTCACGTACTAGCAGCCTGTGTCAGTTGCAGTGATCTGGGCAGGATCCCCTTCAGAAAAGCTTCTGCCAGGGCTGATGTGAGAGGAGGTGCTCCGGGGCCCCCACGTGGGAGCCAGAGAGTGCTAATGTGGGTGATTAAATCATTCGCAATAATCCATTTGGAACAGCAGCCGTGTCTAACATGGGGCGTGATGACTGCTCCACAAATAGAAAGGTGGCCAGGGAGGCTGTTGGTGGGACATATTCCAAGGGCATGGGGTAGACACAGGCAGGCTCACTCTTGCTACTGTGTCTTCTTGCTGCAGTTAGCCTGCCAGGCTCTCTGCCTGCCCCTGCAGTGGATCAGTCTGGCCCTTTCGTGCCCAAATGCAAGGCCTTCTCCTCTTCTCTACTCTTCCAGGACACCCTCACTGATACCCCTTTCCTCCTTAATCACCCCCTGGAACAAGTCCTCTAGGTTTGAATCATCCTCTTTCCCTCCCTCTTCTCTTTCCTTCCCTTTCTTTCCTGGAATAGCAGCTGTGCGCTCAGCCTGGCTGTTCTGTATATGCCATGTAAGGTAAACCTGTTGTTTCTGCTCTCCCACCCTCAGTTCCCGTCTTCTTCTGGAAATCATAACCATCTTTTCCTTTTGTGAAACATCCCTTCTTTTCATTTCAGTCTGAGATGTGGTCAGGGCTTACATCATCCCTGTCCTTATAAGAATGAGCACGTTCTTATAAGGACAGGCCGAGCCAATTAGAGTCACGATGGCGGTCATGTGATCCATCCTAGGCCAATGAGATCCTGCTCTGGGACTCTTGCCGGAACCACTGGGAAAACGGTGCCCTCCACTGCAATTGCGGAGTTGATAAATTGGAAACTAGACCATTTTGGTTTTTTTTTTTTTAAAAAATAAAATATATCCTGACAATTGTGACCAAAACACTTACTACCTCCTGTGATTGTTGTAATATTTTCCCGACTGATCTCCCTGTTCCCCCTCTTGCCCTCTCCAGCCTACTCTGCACACTGCAGCAGGCTCAACCCCCTGTGTCCTCACTGTGGCCTTTAAGGCCCTCGATGACCTGCCTTCCCTTCCCGACCTGACCTCCCCTCCTGTGCCGCCCCTCTTCCCTTCATTCTGTTACAGCCACACTGACCTCTTCGCTGCGTCTCATCAAATGCTGGGCATACACGTCCCCATCTCTGGACCTTTGCACTTGTGTTTTCTTCTGCCTATTATATCCCTTAGGCTTAGATGACTCTGAAGACTTATTCTGTGACTGCTTTTCCATCTCATCGCAAATGGCACAGTTCCTGACCAACCGCCCTTCTCCTTCCTGCGTTCTTTCATATTTCCTTCAGTTCAGTTCAGTTCAGTTCAGTCGCTCAGTCATGTCCGACTCTCTGCGACCCCATGAATCACAGCACGCCAGGCTTCCCTGTCCATCACCAACCCCCGCAGTTCACTCAAACTCATGTCCGTTGAGTCGGTGATGCCATCCAGCCATCTCATTCTCCGTTGTCCCCTTCTCCTCCGGCCCCCAATCCCTCCCAGCATCAGAGTCTTTTCCAGTGAGTCAGCTCTTCGCATGAGGTGGTCAAAGTATTGGATTTTCAGCTTCAGCATCAGTCCTTCCAATGAACACCCAGGATCGATCTCCTTTAGAATGGACTGGTTGGATCTCCTTGCAGTCCAAGGGACTCTCAAGAGTCTTCTCCAGCACCACAGTTCAAAAGCATCAATTCTTCGGCGATCAGCTTTCTTCCCAGTCCAACTCTTAACATCCATACATGACCACTGGAAAAACCGTAGCCTTGACTAGACGGACCTTTGTTGGCAAAGTAATGTCTCTGCTTTTTAATATACTATCTAGGTTGGTCATAACTTTCCTTCCAAGGAGTAAGCGTCTTTTAATTTCCTTAGTCTGCTTTATTTCTCTATGGCACTTGTATTGAATTGCTCAATTGTTTGCAGTCTTTGCAAGCTACAGTGTATGCTCCATAAGGGCAGGTTTTTGCTTTATACACTGAGGTATCCCCAGGCCTAGAACTGAGCCTGAAACACAGCAGGTGCTCAGTAAATACTGGTTGAATGAATGTGCTTCTATTACTGTCCCATGAGGCTCTCCTTGGCCTAAACCTTCAGAAGAGGGGCTTAGGGCTCCTGCTTCTCCATTTCTCCCGTGTTCTACCTATCAAGTTATGACTGGTCCCTATCCATCCTGCACTCTCCTTCAAAATCCCTATATCACATTTATAATTACTTGTGTCATGGGGGATGGGGTGGGGAGAGTCTGTCTTCCCCATCACCCAGCTGCTGCTTAATACATCTGAGGTGCTCAAAACAAGTTTGTTAATAAGGCTCCAAACAGCCCTGGTCAAAGCAGTCCCTGCAAGGTATCCAAGCCCGTTTTGAAAAAGCAGGCAGTTAGTTCGCTCACTAATTACCAGCTTCACTATGGACATCCTCAGAAGATACTTCTTTCCTAATTAAAACAGCAGGGTGATTGCAGGCTCTGGGCAGTATCTTGCACCTCTCCTGGCAGGAGCTAGAGGCAGGCAAAGGTGTTTCATTAGAAAATAATTGAGGAAGGGGGGCAGTCGTGGTGCCCACTACCTCCTAGAAGAGTAATTTGGAGGCCTGCAATTTAGATGCAAAATGAAACAGCAAACTCAAGAATAAAATAATTAAGTCCCTGATCTGTCTCCCTATGTCAGGGCCCAGGCCTCACCTGGCCAGTCTTCCTCCCACTCTCTCCTGCATGGCTACAAACTCAGCTAAGAGGAAGCTCTGCCCAGCGCCTGCTCAGGTAAACTTTGGCTTTCTACTCTCTGCGGACAGGAAGGTGGTGACTCAGGGGTGGCCCTGGGACTATGTGGAGTCTCTTTACTTCCAGAAAGACATAACATCTTGGCCCACACCAGCATCAAGGTCTTGGGACTTCTTTGGCATGTTTGGGTTGCTGAATGTGACATGGCCCACTTATTGCATTCCAATACCTGTTCTCTCCATTTTTTCTTAGTAATAGAACCTCAGTTTTGTTTGCAGTAGCAATATATCCAGCTGAAAGACTATATTTCCCAGGCTTCTTTACACCTAGAAGTCACCAATGACATATGAGCAGTAGTGTGGATGTTTGGGAATATTCCTTAAGGGAAGATAGACAGATGACATGTGCTGTTTTACACTATCTTCCTGATTTCTGCTCCTTGCCTGGGATGTAGAAGTGATGGTTGGAGCTCAAGTAGCCATTTTGGACCCTCGAGGATGAATGCTGTCTGCTAAAGATAGTGGGTCAAAAGATAGAAGGAACACAGATCCTTAATCATCATTGACCTACAATAACACCTTGGACTGCTTAAATCCAGACTTCTCATCTGACAGACTGAACCTCTAATTTGCTTAAGCCACTGCTTCTGTTACTAGCAGTTGAATGCAAAACCTAACTAATACACTGACTCCTTTGAAAATGTGATAAATGAACCCCACTCCACAAGTACATATATCTGCAAGAAGGCATGGACATGTATGTGTGCATGGACACATATGTGTACATTCACACACATACAATTTTAGCGGGGGAGAAGCTGTCTCAAATATTCTCTAAGCAAGGAGTTCAACCATCTCCTCAGTCCACCACCCCAGGTTTTAGTCACTGTGGCTCATGGGGACTTGGGGGTACAAACCCATGATCTGGCATCTATAATTTGCTTTATTGACAGCCTTTTTGCTTTTAGTGCTGTTAGATCAAATTTCTGTATCATGGAATAGAAGAGAACCCAGGACCTGCCCTTTCCAAGACCTGGGGGAAAATAGACTCACACAGCCTGGTTTATTACCAGTACAAAAGTGAAAGCAAAAGAGTCACTCAGTTGTGTCTCTTTGCGACCCCATGGACTGCAGCCCACCAGGCTCCTCTATCCATGAAATTCTCCAGGCAAGAATACTGGAGTGGGTTGCCATTCCCTTCTCCAGGGGATCTTCTGCACCCAGGGATCGAACCCATGTCTCTTGCCCTGCTGACAGATTCTTTACCATCTGAGCCACTAGGGAAGTCCTATATCATCAGTGTAGAGGGGATAAAATCTAGGTCCATGGAGCCAGGAGTTTCCCTGGAACTCAGAGAAGGCAGTGGCCTGAAGGAATTAGAAGGGATTTCCTGGAGAAAGAGGGAACCCTGGGCCTGGAAGGGCCACTTGCAAGCAGCAAGACTTGAGAAGGAGAGATGGAGAAGGGACAGAGGCCACCTGAAGGCAAAGGCTAAGAAAACAATGCTAAAGAGACCTTGACCTCTGTGTCCACAGGGAACCGAGCAGAAGGCCATTCCCTTCTCCAGGGGATTGTCCCGAACCAGGGATCAAGCTCAGGTCTCCTGCATTTCAGGCAGATTCTTTATACCATCTGAGCCCTCTAAAAAGCCCTCCTCCTCTCACCTGTCCTTCCCTCCTCCGCAGCCCGCCCCCAGCCAGGTGGAGGTCAGAGAGACACAAACAACCCACAGTTTCCAATTAGTTTTTGATTGCAACTCGAAATTCTTAATTGCAGCTGAAACGCTATCACTGGTGAAAGCGTGATGGTGGGGATGGAGGCGGGGGTGACCCAGTTAAAGATGCTCAGCCCCTGCTGCACTGGGCACTGGGCACTGAGCCAGCAGAGGAGGGGGCCAGAGGGCAGGTTAAGCCTGGCAGGATGGTGTGGCAGTGTAGTACCCTAGCGCCCTGTACTACCCCCTTGGTGGCGAGAGGCAGGCACTTTGGCCTGTCCTCAGTGGAGGGCTACCTGAAAAGCCCCCTGTATCAGTATCTCATTATGGCTGTCGAGGGTCCTAACAGGAAAGAGCTGCAGGCTCCATCAGGCCAGTTAGAAGCCTTTACTGCAGCAGCGCCCAGAAGCAGAAAGTCTCTGGGGTGGAAGGCCTTCAAGGGCTCCATAGGAGACCAAGGCTGTTTTCAGGGAGACCCAGACCCTGCAGAGGTGGTGGAGGTGACTGATTAGAGATTAGAGTCCAAAGTGTACTTGGCAGGGCGGGTGGAGGCAGGGCAACTTGGAATTGGGCTGAGCAGCTGTCCAGGTTTACCTGAAACTGAGGGGTTTCCAGTCTGTTGTTCCATGTCCTGCTTATTTAACTTATATGCAGAGTACATCATGAGGAACGCTGGGCTGGAAGGAGCACAAGCTGGAATCAAGATTGCCGGGAGAAATATCAATAACCTCAGATATGCAGATGACACCACCCTTATGGCAGAAAGTGAAGAGGAACTAAAGAGCCTCTCGATGAAAGTGAAAGAGGAGAGTGAAAAGGTTGGCTTGAAGCTCAACATTCAGAAAACAAAGATCATGGCATCTGGTCCCATCACTTCATGGGAAATAGATGGGGAAACAGTGTCAGACTTTGTTTTTTTGGGCTCCAAAATCACTGTGGATGCTGATTGCAGCCATGAAATTAAAAGATGCTTATTCCTTGGAAGGAAAGTTATGACCAACCTAGATAATATATTAAAAAGCAGAGACATTACTTTGCCAACAAAGTTCCGTCTAGTCAAGGCTATGGTTTTTCCCGTGGTCATGTGTGGATGTGAGAATTGGACTGTGAAGAAAGCTGATCGCCGAAGAATTGATGCTTTTGAACTGTGGTGCTGGAGAAGACTCTTGAGAGTCCCTTGGACTGCAAGGAGATCCAACCAGTCCATTCTAAAGGAGATCAATCCTGGGTGTTCCTTGGAAGGACTGATGCTAAAGCTGAAACTCCAATACTTTGACCACCTCATGCGAAGAGTTGACTCACTGGAAAAGACTCTGATGCTGGGAAGGATTGGGGGCGGAGGAGAAGGCGACGACAGAGAATGAGATGGCTGGATGGCATCACCGACTCGATGGACATGAGTTTGAGTGAACTCAGGGAGTTGGTGCTGGACAGGGAGGCCTGGCGTGCTGTGATTCATGGGGTCGCGAAGAGTCGGTCATGACTGAGGGGTTTCCTGGAATGTGGTATTTTTGGTGCTAAAACAAGGAAAGCCTCAGGCAAACTATGATGAGTAGTCACCGTAGTTGGACACAATTAGTGCCTCTGACAGCACTAGTTTTGGGGAGTAAGTAGCTGCCCTGTGGCTCCTTCTGGGTGGTGGGACCGCCTAACTCTAGGAGGGAGGGGCCACCCTCCTTCCACCCTGGCCCCTTGACCCGTAGCGGCCAACACCGTGACCTACTGGGGCTGTCGGTGCCACCAGTATCCTGGGCATTTCACCCACTGCCTACATGCCATCCACCCGGAGCAGGAGACAGACGTGCGCTCTGGACCCGCTGCTTCACAAACAGCCCGGCATTTATCAGGAGGAAGGCATGTGCCTGGGCTGAGCCTCAGTTTCCCCATCTGCCTTCCCCCCTGCCCAGGAGTGGCCAAGACCAGGTAGGGGTGTGGCTGGGCAGAGGAGCTCCAGGCCAGTTGGAGGCCAGGGATGTACTGCCTGGGCCTCAAAGCCTGTCGAGAGGGAAGAGCTCTCCAAGTGCGGGAGAGACCCCCCACCCCACCCAGATGGTGATGGGGGCAGGGTGTCCAGAGATGGAGCTGGCTGTGATGGGTGGCTGCTGCCCCCTCCCAGGCTGCATTTGCAAACTCTTCGGAGAAGGCAGTTGGTTCTCCACGGGGGCTATTACCTGAGACCTGACAGCTAATGACAGCAGAAAGCCTGCAACTTGGCTTCCCTCCCTGGGTTTGCCTGGAAGCCTGCGTGGGGCTGCCAGGCAGGAGTGGGGGCTGGGCAGGAAGGGGTCTGACGCTGGCTGCATTAGGGCCTGGGGAGGAGCTGGGCTAGGGGGAGCCGCTGGAGTAGGGGCGGGGACTAGAGGGGTGAGAGTATTGAGGAGCGTGGGCTTTTTTGGAGAATTGGGGGAGGGTCTGACAAACAAGCTCTGCCTGATAACTCCTCCTTCCCTTCATTCGCTCATTCATTCAACAGAAGCTTACTGAGCAGCTGCCACGTGCAGGCCCCATCCTGGGTGCTGGGGGAATCTCAGGAAAGAAACAGACCAAAGTCAGAATACCTGTCCTTGGAGCAGGTGACAGTCTCCCCTAGAGTGTGGTTCCCAGACCCCCTTGGCCAGGCGTCCTCCCTGGCAGTGCCCCTAACTTCTCCATCTCCAGTTCAGGTCTGCAGTAAGGCAGATGCTGGGGTTTTGAAGCCTGAGGAGGACGACGGGGCCTGTCTGTCTGTGGATGTCATGCCTTCCATCTCCTCAGCCCTGAATGAGGCCCGATAGAGCCAAAGCTGCTTCAACCTCAGCAGTAACCCTGACCCCCAGAGCTTACCAGGCACCCCAACTATGTAGGAACCCCTCTGGGATGCCTCAAGTGCCCTACTCCATACAGTCAAAACTTACCTGTCCTGGTCCCTTCCCTTCAAGCGGCTCCTGGGAGTCCATGGGACTCAAGGGCATGATGAAACAATCAAGTACACATTCACGATGGAGTCCTCAACCGTGCACGCTGCCCCTTTCTGTGCCACCAAAGCCCTGCCCTTGAAGAGCCCAGAGACACGTGGGGGGAGGGGCTGGGGTCCTCAAACGCACGTGGTGCCATTTGAGTGCTGCACCTAAGTAACAGAGACCCCTACAATATGCCAAGTGCGATATTGGTACTTTATGTAGATGAGCTATTTATGCTCATGAGAACTCTATGGAGTAGGCTTTGTCCTATCCCCATTTGACAGATGAAGACACTGAGGTGTAGGGAGGTTCTCTGACTTGTCCATGATCCTTCGGTTAGGGGCGCGGAGCTTGCACACAAGCCCAGGGATCTCACTGCGGAGCCCACACTCCTAAGGCCCACATCGTGCTCTCCTGAGAGGCAGGTCAGCAGCAACAGGGCAAGGTGGGGAAGAAAGCACATGAGCTCCTCAGTGCTTGCAGGGCAGGGTTCCTATAGGCGGGGTACTCAGCAAAGGTTCCTAGGGGAGAGAGGATCCTCCTCAAGGGCACACCCTGAGCAGACCCCTGCCTGTGACCTCTTCCCAGGCGGGCCCCTGCAGAGCCTCTGCTCTCTCTCAAAGGCTGAACGAAAGAACATGACGTGGATCTGCTACTGGCCCTTCCAGCATGTGTAGTTTGCTCAGAGATGAAGAGCAAGGGCATTACCAGGAAGGGAACAGCATGAGCTAAGGCCTGCAGGTGAGGGTGATTGCTGGGGCCTTCCTAGAGAGGAAGAGAAGGCCTGACTTGGTGGGGAGGGGTGCTCAAGACCCACAGACCAGGGTCAAGTTGAACTGGTTTGGCTGAGGCCAAGGGAGATGCTGGCAGTCAGGCCACTAAGCCAGCTGAGTAGCGACCTCTGCTTTGGCCTGACTTGAGTCCATAGACCTGAGAATCTGGGAATAGTTGGGCTAACAGAGCCTTTCCAGATCAGGTGGCCCAACACATCTTGTGCTCCTGGGAAACAGGAGGCCCGGGGAGGGAAGGGCAGCTTGCAGGCCCCCCTACCTCCTTCTGCTGTTGTGTGGCGGTCCCAGGGGAACAGCAGGCAGGAAACACTGTCTGAGGTTTCCAACCATCCAGGAGGAAGCCTGAAAAGATAAATCCTTATCAGAGAGGCATAAACTAAGGCCTAGAAAGGACAGAGGCAGACCTCCTGGCCCCTGACTGCCTGCTTTGGCCCCTTGCAGGCCAGACTCTTTTTTCAGTCCACATCTTGGCTCAGCAGCCCTGGCACCAGGGATGACCTCCCTGTTCCTTTCTGTCTCTCCAAATGTCCCTTGGATTGGCTGGACCTTAATCTGTGGTTGGACGCAGCCCTAGGCTCTACTTTCTCCAAGAATTCTCCTAAGATCGCCACCACCTGCCAACCTCTCACTTCCTTGAGTGGCTTTCAGCCTGAGTTTGTTCTACTGAAAGGAATGGGATGGTGTGAAATCAGGATTTCTTCCTCTGTCTTTCCACAGGCCTGCGCTCCTCCCCTGCCATGCCCTGAACTCCCCGAGGTGATGAGTTTATCACAGGCTGATCTTCCTCCTCCCTATCCTCCCCAGAGCAGTCATGCTGGAGAGGAGAAGGCCATCAAGCCCTGGTCTGCAGGAAAAGTCAAAGCAGGGCCTCTTGGCTCCATCCTGCCTGCCCTCGTCACCTGCATGGCAGAGAGATGGTCTCTGCTCCTGCAGTGGGACCACTAGGCTTTAGGCATGAGATTAGGTGACTTTAACCTCCACTTCATTCACTCCCCAGACCAGCCCCCTCCCCAGCCCTTCATGGATCATTTCATGGTCAGACAGGCACATGTGGCTATTAGCCCAGAGTCTGTAACACAACCCTACCAGGGCTCATCCAGTTTCTCTTACAAGCCTCCAGTGACAGGCTGCTCACTACCTGTAGCATCACTCCATATCTCGCTTGGGCTGGTCAGCACCTGTGTCTCTTTAAGTCAGCAGTGCCTGGTGCCAGAGATTCTGACACCAGATCCAAAGCTGAGCAGAATAAAGGCTGGACAACTCATCACTGGCACATAGAAACAGGACCAGCCTTTACTCTCCACCCTGGCTGTTGAGTCTTTTGTCTGGGCAGCATCGCATCACCCGTCTGCCCTCCCTCCCTCTGTGTTCTGTGTGATTTTTTCTGCTTCTCCCCCCACTTCCTTGTATCTAAGGATTGCATGAGTCACTTCACTTTGAGCTGCCAGATGTCGAATGCAGTTGGGCTCAGAGTGGAAGACAATTTTTTCCCTTTACTCAAAGAGAGTTCAGGGCTGATGGAAGCCCCCAACATCATCATCCTGGGTTTTTTACATCCTGGATTTTTTTACAAGGGTTGGCTGGTTGTGCCAGCTAGCGCTACATCTCCAGGGTTCTGACCGGTGCCTCCTTCATTGCCAGCTTGGATTCTCCTGCTGGCCTGGGGCAGGGGAGAGAGTCTGTGCACCGCAAGGAAGATCCCAAGTATTGCAACTGAGACCCGACAGCAGCCAAAGATAAATAAATATTAAAAATAATAGAATCGCTCAAGACAGATCCTCATGGAAAAGGAGCCATGGTGCACAGGTCCAGTGTGTCTAGGGCACACTCAGAGCCAGCACCATCCCCCAGCCCCTCGGGCACAGCTGATCTGAGAGGAGCCAGGGCCCGGGGCCCCATTCCCACTGGGCAGTTTTCAGCGAGAGCCTCCTATGCACCAGCTCCATGCTGGCGCTGTGGGGGAGACAGGAAGAAATAAAGCAGGCCCTCGCCTTCAAGGAATTGGCAGTCTGTTTAGGGAGACAAAATTCATACAAACAGTGGTTCATGTTTTTCAGTCTGGATTGTGCCTCTTTCTTCCACACGATTTCGTTTAGTTCTCACAGCTCTTCAGCATGGTGTTATTATCCTCACTTGACAGACAGGAAGAACGGGGCTGGGGAGGTTAAGTGACTCATCCAAGGTCACATGGGTGGTGGTGGTGGTGGTGGAGCTGAACCTCAGCCTCTTCCATTCATTGGGCCCCCATCCTCACTATGTGGCCAGGTTGGAGGGGACACAGGGACAAGTTGCCAGACAAGAGGCCCACTGTCCTCTTTCTCACAGCTGAGACTGGGCTCTGCTCCTTTGCCATGAGGATCTATCTGTCTTGAGCAATTCTATTTTGTTTTAAATATTTATTTTTGGCTGCTGCGGGTCTCAGTTGCGATACTCAGGCTCTTCCTTGCGGAGCACAGACTCTCTCATTGTGGCGTGTGGGGTCCAGAGCGCGTGGGTTCTGGACTTGCGGCATGCAGACTCTCTAGTTGCGGGGCCCAGGCTTTGTTACCCCGTGGCATGTGGAATCTTAGTTCCCTGATCAGGGATTGAACCTGCACTCCCTGCACTGGAAGGCGAATTCTTAACCCCCGGACCACCAGGCAAGTTCCTGTCTTGAGCAATTCTAGAGGTGCTTGGCAGGCTAGAGAGATTATATGTTAGGGAGTATGGAAGTGGGAGTTAGAGAGGCCTTCTTAGTTTGAGTTCCCTTGAAAGCAAAATTTGAGACCAGGACTTGGGTGCCTGTGACGTATTTGGGAGTGTCAGGAAGCAGGAGGGAGGGAGTGGGGTGACAGAGGGGGAAGGCAGGAAAGATGATATATAGGAGCATTAGCAGAGAAGACAAGGTACCGACTGGGCTGTGCTCCCTAAGACCTCTCCAACTGTTTGCCCAGTGATGGAAGGCTGGGACACTTATCTACTGGCTCCCATCCCCTATGGGTTCGGGGGGCTGCCCCAGAAGGGTGTTCACTCCTCTGCCTCCCTGGATTGCACTTGCTCATGAGCTCAGCAGGCTCTTAGGGCACCAGAAAGAAAGCGGAAAGATTGGCAGCAAATCCTTGAGGTGGACACTGAGCTGGCGTAGAACTGTCCCTTCCTCTGGCCAAGCCAGAATTGGCCTCTGCTACAGGGGGTTAGGTGAATTCAGTCTGTGTGTGTGCTAAGTCACTTAGTCGTGTCTGACTTTGTGACCCCATGGACTGTAACTCACCAGGCTCCTCTGTCCATGGGAGTCTCTAGGCAACAATACTGGAGTGGGTTGCGTGGCTTTAGAACCACAAAATTCTGGACACTACTGCTGCCATAGAAACCCCAGCTCAGTGATCCAGAGGGTGGGCTCAATGGAGCACTTCCTGGCAGGTGCCCAGCCGGGTACCCTGGAGTGCAGTGGAGAGCAAAGAAGAAAAGTCAGAGGAGGAGGGGAAGGACAAGACATCTACACACTCTTGATTCATTTTGCTTGTGGTGAGCCTCAGTTGCCTACATACCCTTCTTTCTCAAGAATGAGGAGCAGGTCTGAGCTGTCTGTCCTCGGCTCCCAGCACAGAGGAGCTGCCCAGGGAACCTGCACTGAAAGAATTAGTATGGTGATGACCCAGATGATGCTCTTGGCTGCCAAAGGTTGACTCTGGGCCCCTGGGCTCAGCTCAGACGGCACTGGACCTCCAGGGGAGTGAGACGCAGAGGGAGAGTCACCCCTTCCTAACTGACCAGGGCCTCTGGCTCATAAAACCCTTGGTTCTCTCTTCCTACCCCCACCTTTCCTCTTCCACTTGATTACTTATCTCTAGAATGAAGTGGTTTCAAGTTGCCAAGGGTTTTGGGGAAAATACCCCGTGTAAGACACATTCCCTCTATAAATTTGTATTGTGTTTTTGATTGTCTCCCATAAAGGAAGAGATGTATCTTCCAGTTTGTGTTTACGACTGTGTAGCCGAAAAAAAAAAAAAATCAATTCTCTCACTTTCCATTTTTTTTCTACCAAACTTCCCCCAGCAGGCTTTCTGCTAGGCCAACAGGCTACTGCCCAGAGCTCAAGGCTGGCAGTTCCTCTGCCTCATGCAGGCAACTGGGAGGAGACACAGCCTCGGGCTGACTGCCGGCCTGCCCTAGACTGGCACAGGAGGGGTTCTCATCTCGGCCTGCCTCCCAAGTCAAGTCGGCTCCAGAAGGTGGGAGTTGGCTAGAGAATCTGGCAGGCCATCCAGGCAGAGGGGAGGCTGGCGGGCATGGAAACAGAGGTTGTCCCTGCTGCACCAGCACTCTCTCCCAGGCTCAGTGCAGCCTCCGATGGGGGCAGCAAGGTCTTCTCCCCTCCAGCCTCAAGTGCTTCCACCTCCTATGAGAAGCCCTCCAGATTGCACAGGATAAATGGAACTCCTCGATCTGTTAGCTGCCTTGTTGGAGCCTCCATCTAGGTTGTCTTCTGTCGGCTGTGGGGTTCTTTCGAGTCATGGTTATCCGGTAGTTTAGAGTAAAGTTCCACCATCAGAACATTCTGGTTTGAATCCTAGTTCTTCCCTTCCTCACGGTCTGACCTTGAGCAAGTGACTTACCCTTTCAGAGGCTCAATTTCCCCAACTGTCAAATCCTATTTTAAGGATGCAAACAGACCACCTGATTGAAAACTAAACCTCCTTCCCTGCTTTATTTTTCTCCACTGTGCCTACCACCACCCTATACTTCATTTCGTTTAAGCTTTGTCAGGCCTCCCTCGAATGGAAGCTCCAGGAGGGCAGGGGTTCCTGTTTCTTCACTGCCATGTGCCGGGCTCAGAGACAAGGCTCCATGGAGCTGGGCGGGAGCACAGGCCTGAGAGAGAAGGACGAACGCGCAGCTTGAGTCTGTGCTTGGGGAAGCTTGGCTCTGTCCTGGAGTCTCCGATGGGGCAATCTGATGCGACCCCATGGGTTACAGCAGACCAGGCTTCCCTGTCCTTCACTGTCTCCTGGAGTTTGCTGAAATTCATGTCCATTGAGCTTGGTGCTCTGGTTCTGTGAGGTGGAGCAGGGAGGCACAGGCTTGTATGATTGGCAGACCTGGCTTGATTTCCGGAAAGTGACCTTGGGCCAAACTAAACCTCCTTCAGTCTCACTTTTTAGGTCTATAGTCTGGGTGTAAGTGGAGATTGTCAACAGAAAGGGAGGTCTCTGGAGGGCTGCACCCTCCTTGGCAGCCCCTTGATTTGCCAGAAGGCCTGGAAATCACTCATCACATACCTCTACCTTTCTTCAACCTCCTTCTCACCCTTTATTTTGTCTGCTTCTCATGGCACATCTGTGAGAAAGCCCCCAGGAGTTATCATGCTCATTAAAAAATTTTTTTTCCAAGCAGCCTGTGGAATCCCAGTTCCCCAACCAGGGATCAAACCCGCATTCCCTGCACTGGGAGCACAGTCTTAACCACTGGACTGCCAGGGAAGTCCCACTTCTTTAAAAAAAAATTATGCTTATTTTAAAGATGAAAAAACTGAGGCCAGTAGGCAAAAACCGTGCCCCAGCGTCACCCAGAACCTGAGGCCAGACAGACCAGGTCTCCTGCCTGCCAGGCCAGCTCCAGCACCAGCTCTGAGGGTCTCGAGGGCTGCAGCGGGGCCCTGGGGTCTGCCCTGCCGCCAGCCTCCTTCCTGGCCCCGCTGGGGGACTGCTGTCCCTTCTCCCTCTGCTTTTAATTGCTTGGAAACAGAGCTGACGGCAGTGGGAACAGCTCAGCCGCTGCTGGTCTCATGACTGGAGGCTTTTGTTTGTTCACAGAATCATATTTTTACATTCTTGCTTCTGCTAATTTATGCCGCAGACCGAGCTATCCCTTGCTGAAGATGGGGTTTGGGGGAGCAGGGAGTCAATTCCCAGGTTTATTTAGTCATCTTTGAGCCTATTAGAAGCTAAGCACGGAATAAATTAACAACAAAAAAAGTAATAATAGTCGAGCTCAGTGTTTATTTCCTGGCGGTTCCCTCCTCCAGTGGGCCAGGCGTGCTCCCTTTGCGCATCCTCAGTGGGTCCACGGAGGGAAGCTTCGCTGGGAAAATGAAATGACTCCTCATTTAAGATGGAGCAATCAGCCTGTGCTGTTGCTGCTCAGCACTAACGGAGGCTCATCCCAGCTCAGCTCCAAGGGGCGAGCCCTCCAACACACACACACAGAGAAACCATAGCCCAGTACATCTCTGAGTGTGACTTGAATTTCAGAGTTTCAATATCCCGTGGGTTTCGGGGCTCAACTGGGAGCAATCGGGGAGGGTTTCCTAAAGGGAAGGACCTGAATATCTGAGAATGGGAAGGGGAAAATCTGAGTCTGACCCCTAACGGGCCCCAGACAGGGATGGATACAGCACTGCTTTGAAGAAGTTGGTGCTGTTCATTCGCTCAGTCGTGTCTGACTCTTTGCAGCCCCATGGACTGCAGCACACCAGGCTTCCCTGTCCTTCACTATCTCCTGGTGTTTGCTCAAACTCATGTCCATTGAGTTGATGACGCCATCCAACCATCTCATCCTCTGTCGCCCTCTTTTCCTCCTGCCCTCAATCTTTGAAAGAGGGAAGTGGGGGAAAAGACGAGTGAGTGGGCTGGAAACCCATTTTGGAAGCTTAAATGATTGCGAAATCCTCTTGAGATGGACTCTGTTCCTCAAGTAAGGTTTAGGGCAAAAACACTTTGCACCCATTATAGATAAACCAAGGGATGGAGCTCAGAGGGTGTGGGAAAAGACCCCCAGCTCCAGAAAGCCCTGGTAACAAGAGAGCAGAGTCTCTTAATTAGTGAATGAGCCAGAAAGGGCCTGAGTAACGCATATTAGGATCAAGCTCAGGAATACAAGGTCAGAAGAACACAGAAAGGGGAGAGAAAGGGTGAGGGAACCAGCCCTATTCTCAGGGCTGGCACATGGAAGGCCTTAACACATGCTTGTTCTTGGCTTCACTTTTATCTCTTGTGGCAAAAGTGGCTGCCTTGTCACCCTCCACACCCACCAGGACCACTTTTTCTGGGTGCCTGAACCCAGAAATCTGTAGATTTCATCCACACATGCACCCATCCTCCCACCCAGCCATCTCCCATACATCATTCACTCATCCTACTCATCCAGCCACCCACTGACTTATCCACCATCCATCCACCCAGCCACCTACATCCAGCTACCCATTCTAGCCAGGTACCTACACAATGGAGAGGCAGACAGTGAGTACAGCAGAGGCTCCTCACCAGCAACCTGGGAGGCACCCTGGAGGCTTCTTCAGTGGCATTTCTGAGGGCCTAACTGCAAGCCTTGGAGCCACAGGGATCTGCTTTGGTGAGCTGGGTGCTAAGGAAATTCATCTCTCTGTGACAGACTTACATTTACCAGGCTCACAGGGACTGATATTTATATACACACCCTGATGCCAACTTATTAATTTATAATAAGAAACGCTACTCAAGTGGAGCGGATGTTTGCCTTGGCAGAACAGAGTTTCTCCCAGCAGGCAAGTAACGGGAGAAGTCAGATTATCATAAAAAATTCTGGGTTGGTAATTCACAGTGAGAAATCAAATTTTTGAGGGGCCTGTGTACTCATGAACTCCCAGGTCTGTCTTCTGTCTCTGAAAGAAAGTTAGAAGGTGATCAGAAGTTCCCTCAGTGAATCTGAATTAGAGAGCTGGGGTGTTGGTTGTGTGACTTGCTGTTTAACAGCTTGAGGTTTCTTCCCCACCCTGGCACCTGATCTGTCTCAGGCACCTTTTACCCCAGGGGTCAGCAAACTATGGCCCTCAGGCCAGATACCACCTGTTTTCTATGTCCCAAGAGCGAAGAATGAATTTTACATTTCTAGCTCTAACAAACCTAGACAGCATGTTAAAAAACAGAGACATCACTTTGCCAACAAATGTCTGTCTAGTCAAAGCTATGGGTTTTTCCAGTAGTTATGTATGCATGTGAGAGTTGGACCATAAAGAAGGCTGAGTGCCAAAGAATTGACGCTTTTGAACTGTGGTGCTGGATAAGACTCTTAAGGGTCCCTTGGACTGCAAGGAGATCAAACCAGTCAGTCTTAAAGGAAGTCAACCCTGAATACTCATTAGAAGGACTGATGCTGAAGCTGAAGCTCCAATACTTTGGCCACCTGATGCCAAGAACTCACTCACTGGAAAAGACCCTGATGCTGGGAAAGACTGAAGGCAGGAGGAGAAGGGATGAGATGGTTGGATGGTCTCATCAACTCCATGGACATGAATTTGAACAAACTCCAGGAGATAGTGAAGGACAGGGAAGCCTGACATGTTGCAGTCCATGGGGTCGCAAAGAGTTGGACATGACTGAGCAACTGAACAGCAACAAAAGACGAATGATATTTCATGAAATGCAAAAATCATATGAAATTCAAATTTCAACACCCCACAAATGAAGTTTTAATATAACACGGGCCATTCATTCATTACCTATGACCTATGGCTACTTCCGTGTTTTAGCCACAGAGTTGAGTAGTTGCCACCAGGACGGTGTAACCTGCAAAGCCTAAACTATTATGTGATCACTAATAGAAGTTTTTGACCTGTGCTTTAGACCATATGCCTCACCTTTCTATGGGCGTTTGTCTTTTTACTGAGCTGCTGTCACTCTCCTGTTGGCCTGAGATTGTTTAGAGACCTTCTGGATCATGGGAGCTGCCAAGTCGACCAACCATGAACTTTTAGGTAATCTCTTAGTTCCCATGCATGCACGAGCATGTCATAACCACCTTGTAAGGATATCAGCCTAGCCCCCAGTGGGCTCATCAGCACCTCCATGCTGGGCTAATGCAAAACAATTGTTTTCATCTTTCTGTTCACCAGCTCTCTGTTCTCCCATTCACCCCTCAGTCTCCCTCCCATCATGCCTTCATTGACCAAGCCAGTCTTGTTTGCCCACCCGTGGTGGCGCCTACCTTTCCATCTCTTGAGCATCCAGCCATCCATCGACTTAGCCTCTGGCCCAGTCAGGCAGGTGTGATTGTGTGCATGTGTGTGCCTGTGCATGGACGTGTGTGTGTGCACACGTATTCGCATGTGTGTGTATAGTGGGTGACTTTACAATTCAACAAACTCCCAGCTATGTTTGAGGCTTTAATCAGAGGCAAAAGGCTGGTGAGAAAGTCACATTCCTACAGGTCAGGGTTCAGGTACCCTGAGCTGGGTTGACTGTCTCCAGCGAGAATTTCCTCTGATTGAGAACAAACAGCATAACTTCAACCCTGTGGCCTTCCCTCTGCTTCAAGGCTGTGAAGTGTCGTCTGGAGTTCTTAAGAGGCAGCTGTGTGGGAGAGAGAGGGGAATAAAGAAAGGAGGAGGCGAGGGAGGGGAGAGGAAACAGAGACAGAACAAGAAGGAGGGCGGGCGGGGGGAGGAGAGAGATCTTGCCCTGTGGGAAGCGCTCAGATGCGTGGCCCAGGGCCCATTGATTCATTCTTCCCGGGCTCCTTTGTCCTGGACCTGGGTGGTGTGGGCGGGCTTGTCTGGGAGTGCCCAGGGGCTGTATGGGCACAGCTGGGTGCTCAGGCAGCCAGCGTCCTGGGCACTGCCTCCCCTTCCTGCCTGCCCAGCTGGGGACTTGGGTTTCTGCCTCCTCCGGCTGGCCTGGGGAGGATCTGTACAGGATTCAGCCTGGGTTTCGGGGACACTCAGGATGACAGACCCTCAGAGACGGGAGCAGAGAGGAGCTGTCTGCAGTCAGCACAGTCCCAGGGACAGCTCCAGTCTGGCTCAGCGGGTGCGTGTTGGTCTCGGTCACCAGAGGCTGGGTAGTGCAGACCACATGGAGTGGGAGTTGAAACCCAGTTTCTCAGGCTTCAGCTCTGGGCTCTGTTCCTTGCTGCAAACTGCCAGGAGGAAACACACCTCTCAGCCCGGCTTTCAGAGGCCATGGGTGGAAGACTGTAATCAAACAAACAAAGCAGAGAGGAAAACCATCAAAACAAGATGCTGACCCAGACATACAATAACTGCCTTTCCTGCTACTGGCAGAGACCTTTAAAGCTGGGGGCATCTGCCTCTGCACTGTATGGATCAGGAACCCAAGGCTTCAGGTGACAAGAGCTAAGTGGCGTGGCCAGCATGGACCTCAACTCTAGAACTTCTGCCTACAGGGAGGCAGCATCACATAACAGTGATGGCCTTGGGCTCTGATGTCAGAAAGGCATGGTTTCAAGTCCCACCTCCTCTCCCAGATGGTGTGAGTCTCAATGTCCTGTATAAAAGGTTATGCTGGGAAGAGAACTGAGCTCATAGGCTTTTTGAGGAATAAAGAGGTGCTCTCTGTAAAGTGCCTGGCGCATAGTAGGTGGCCAACATGTTAACTTGGTGGCTGCTGGGAATGGAGGTGCAGATGTCGAGAACAGACTTGTGGGCACAGGGAGTGAGGGAGGAGAGGTGGGATGAGTTGAGAGAGTGCTGTTGCATATAAGCACCGCCACTTGTGAAACAGAGAGCTTGTGGGAAGCTGCTGTGGAGCACAGGGAGCTCAGCTCGGTGCTCTGTGACCACCTGCGGGGGGGGGGGTCGGCGGGAGGGAGGCTCACGAGGGAGGGATATATGTATACACATAGCTGATTCGTTGTTGTACAGCGGAAAATAACACAACACTGTAAAGCAATTACACTCCAGTAAAAAAATAAAGTGAAATAAAAAGTAGCTACTGTGCTGGGGTTAGAGAATTGAACAAAATCCTCTTTGCAAGGAAACCCCAGTTTAATGGGGGAGACGATAGACTCATAATTCAGAGGAACCAGTGCAGTTCAAGATGTGGGCACTGCGGGCAAGGGGATCAAATGGCTTCCCAGACATAGTAGATATTACTGATCCCTGAAGAGCTCCTGTCTCTCAGGTGGGCAAGGGCAGAGGAAAAGATATCAGACAAAGGGCACGGCACGGGCAAAGACAGAGAAGGATGAGGTCCTCTCTGGAGTGAGGCGGCTTACTGAGGGTTTTCCCTGCTAGTGAAAGGTCCCCAGTGGGTCTCCCACTGCCCAGGGCTCCTCACCACTCTCCTTCCAGCGTGAGCTCTGGGAAAGTAAACTAGCTGAGTATTTGCTGAAGCCAAACACCATTTTGCTTCAGCAAATTTTCTGATGGAAAAAAATAATTCTGTAATGAGGTCCCAAGTTAAACAGACTTGGCGTTGGTGTTTGGAATTATGTGGCTCCACTCTTCACCAGGAGGGATAGAAATAGAATAGAAGGATAAAGGGGGTTAGCCCAGATACGTGTATCAGGAGGTTCCTTCACCATCTCCCCTTCCAGGAAGCCTCCCCAGCTTTCACCCTCATAGGCATCACATAGACACTCCCCCACACACTGTCACCAGCTTTCACACTTATCTCCAGGCTCGAGTACTCACACCTCAGAGCACATGGGACTCACAGACTGCTGCCACAAGCCTTTGCTTCCACTCACGCTCACACACACACACACACACACACGTGCAGGACAGCTCAGGGTGTTTCTCCAGGCCATTGCTGCATCTCATAACATTTTAGATGCTGACAACCACAAGATTGGAGGGCTCTAGGCCAAGAGCGACCCCAGCCTGCTAGTTGCCCCTGTCTGTATCCCCTCAGGGTGGGAGGGCAGGCGGATGCCCCTCTCCACCCTGGGCAATTCACTGAGCCCAGAGGAACACGTAGGGCACCCACTCTGATTCTGACTCACTCAGAATCAGGTGGGGGACTTCCCTGGTGGTCCAGTGGTTAAGAATCCACCTGGCAATGCAGGGGACATGGGTTCAATCCCTGGTCTGGGACGATTCCACAATGAGGAGCCCTTGCACCACAATGAAAAGTAGCCCCTGCTCACTGCAACTAGAGAACTCAGCAACGAAGATCCGGTGCAGACAATAAATAAATAAATAAATAAAAAGCATGAAGTGGGATACTCAGGTCCTCTCTGTGGCTGGAGCCCAGAAGAGGCCCCATGGGAGGTGGTAGAGTCCAGTGTATCTGGCTCAGAAGGGCCCAAAGACTAAATAATGTCACTGTCGGGTTCTTGGAGATGTAATTGGGTCTGACGGTCCTTGACTAATCTGTATTTGTCTTCCTAAAAACCTCTGTCATGCTGCCCTCTGCCTGCCCAGCCGCCCACAGCCCTTGGCACCGTCTCAGCCGAGGCAGACTCACGGAGGGGCAGGGGCAGAGACCTAGTTTCAGAGCCAGGGCAAGGCCTCACGTTCAGATGCAGAGATCCAGACAGGCTCCAGTTTCCAGAATTAAATTTGGAAAATCTGGACTCTGTCTCTATCCGTCTTCCTGCCTCTCCTGTCTCTCTGTCTTTGAGAATTTCGCCAATGGTGTACATCTCCCCTGCTCTGGGGCCAGAAAGGAGGGGTATCATCCATCGGGCAGGTGCTGACTCTTACTCACAACCTGTCACCTCCCAGAGCAGGCTGTGCCCAGTCTGCTAAGATGTGTGGGCTATTTTTATGGGTGAAGGTGTGATGTCACAGGTACAGGGGCTTCCTGGCTCCCAGGGAGATGACGCCATGCTTGCTTAGCTCTAATGGCCTCCATCCACACTGATCTCCAGGGTTGCTAACAGCTGCTTCTTCCCACTGCTGGCCTGTCCTGTGGGGAGGGGAGTCCAAGCATTTCCTGACACCCCAGTGTGCCTAGATCTGCTAGGGTGCTCCGGGGACAAAGTGCGCCATAAGAGGGAACCTGGACCAATCAGGAAGACGAGTCTTCCCCGCAGATGCTCAACTCTGAGTGCCGCAGGGATTCTGAGATGCAGAGTGTCCATAATGGTTCCAAGGTCAGCGGAACCTTAGGATGGGGAGGATTTGGACAAGAGGAAGGGGCATCCTAGCTGGGGAATGGTGCGAACTGAGGTGCCAGGATAACAGCTAACACTTCCTGACAGTTTACTGCGTGTCAGGCTTTGCTCTGAGTGGTTTCGCATGGCTGAATCTATTTAACCCTCACGGCGAATAAGGCACAGAGAAGTTAAATAACTTGCCCAAAGTCACACAGCTAGTGAGGGGCAAGGTTGGGATTTGAATCCAGACAGTCTAGTTCCAGAGACCGTGCCCATAACCGCTCTGCTGTGTGTGAAGTTACTTGAGTGGAGGGAGGGTTTGGGCGGGAGGAGTTGGGGAGGTAGGGGTATGGGGGAGGAGCTGTTAAGGGATTTAAATGCCAAAGAGAGGTTTGAGAGGTGACCTGATAGGTGACAGGGAGCTAAGAGAAATGACAGCTTCTGTGTGTCCTCTTTCCCACCTATGCCACCCCCTACTTCTGACTCCTGCCAGCTCAGAGGAGCAGGGAGTGTTGTAGGTGATCTAAGACCCTCATTGCTTTGTCTGCCCAGCCCTCTCCCTGCTTCTCAGGGAGCTATCCATCACAGAACCGCCCCCCTGACACACACACTACAGAACTCCCACCTTTAACACCACTTCCCACCCAAAGGGCCAGGTACATGACCAAAGTCTGGCCAATCAGCATTCTTTCCTGGGATCTGAAAATTTACAACCCAAGAAAGAGAGCTCCTTCTTTCTTCTGGGAGCGCTCTGCAGAGGGAACCCCGGAACAGCCTGTGGGCAAGGTTCTAGCTGTAGAGAAGTCTAGCATGGGAAAAGGAGGCCAGCATCCTCAATCAGCAGAGAGCAGAGGCCAAGAAGAGGACCTGTGGTGTAGGAGCCTCATGTCCAGTCTCCCCCAGGAATCCAGCTCCCAGGCCTTCCCCAACATTTGATTTTGTGATCGAATAACATCTCTTTTGTGCCTAACTGGCTCAGACTGGGTTTCCATCATTTGTCACCAGGAGGGCCCTAAACAGATATTGTCTCTGAGACTCTGGAGGAGAGGGGAACGTTGAAGTCTCCATGCAGAACTTGGGGACCACTGAAACTTCTCTTGTGGTCCAGTGGCTAAGACTCTGCCTTCCAGCACAGGGGGTAAAGGTTCGATCCCTGGCCAGAGAACTAAGGTCCTACATATTGCAACCAAAAATTTTAAAAAAAAGAACTGAGGGGGCCCTGATGGGCACTCCTTCATCTCTCCCAAGATGGGGGCCCACTAGGCATGCTCTGCTCCAAGTCTGGCCTGGGCGATGCTGGGGTCCGGGAAGAACTGTCTCAGCCTGACAGGAAGAGATAGACCTGTGGACAGTGAGCACCCAACCCGGCAGAACGGAGACCATACTGTGTAGACACCACCCCTGACCATGGAAGGCGGAGCCAAGCCCTGTGCCCTGACCCAAGCTATCTACATACAGACTTTTAAGGAAGGAGGATAAGACTGGACCTGAGGCCCCAAGTCCACCGGCCTGGACTGCTTGCTAGGACCCTATAACTGTCCCTGCCCCAAGGAGGAGCCTGGTCCATCTCTGAATGTATGTGTCAGCCTGGGTGGGGCACAGCAAAGTTTCCTGGTCTTCCCCTGGTGTTAGCCCTGCCTCCAGGTTGGTTAGGAAGGTTCTTGAAAACATAGCAGCAGCACAGCAAAACCTCAGCACAGAATCATGGTAACGGATGTTCCTTTCTGCCCGGGGTTCCAGCAGGTCACCCTCTGGTCCCTGCACCCCAGGTGTCTGTGCTGTCTCGATGGCTGCCTGCTCCAAGCCAAGGGGGCTGACTGTTCAGCTGTGCCCTCACTTTCTGCTATGTGCTTTGTACTTTCTGTTCTGGCGCCGGTTGCTGGGCTGGTTTTCTTGGGTATATTTCTCCTGCTTCCCAAGACAATGGTCTTTCTGAGATAGATGCTGGAACCATGTGGCAGGTGCTTCTGGGCTTGGGGCTCTTTTCCTAGGTCAGCTGTTCTCCTGAGCCTTCTCTTCCCCTCTAAGCTGAAAACTTGTCTCTCCCCTTAAAAATAGTTACAAAACAGTGTTTCCTAAATCCCGGAGCATTTGAGTCTGGCAATCGATTGATCATGGGGATTTGGATCTGCCACTTTCTGTGCTGGGGATCCAGCAGGGGGACATCAGGGAGGGGTCGGGGAGTCAGGCCCAGGGAGAGCGGCCCTTGGGTGGCTCAGCAGCAGAGCATCACAGAGGGGAAGCAGTGTGATTCCTGGCCACGTTGCATCTCACACTGTGGATCCTGGCAGGAGCTGGGATGCCAGGAGAACGAACTGTGGTAACATGCTCCACTTGGCTTTTGGACTTTCAGTGTAACCCAAAGGGGAACTGGCAAATTATAGTAGCTCTCTCTGGATGCCCAGGCTGGGCTCCAGCCCTCGTGTGTGTGTGTGTGTACATGGCTGGGCCCCATGTGTGCTTCTGAGCACATGTGTGCATGCAGTGTGCATACATACACTAGTGCTCACACTGGTCACAGCTTCTGCTCATGGGAGGCTTCCCTGGTCACTGAGATGGTAAAGAATCCACCTCCAATGCAGGAGACTGGGGTTCAGTCCCTGGGTTGGGAAGAGCCCCCGGAGAAGGAAATGGCAATCCACTCCAGTATTCTTGCCTGGAGAATTCCATGGACAGAGGAGCCTAGCAGGCTACAGTCCATGAGGTTGAAAAGACTCGGACACGACTGAGTGACTAACATTTTCACTTCACTTTTTTCACTTTTCTGCTCTTGGCAAAGGCTGGTCTTCAGCAAGGTTGAGATGTTTGAGGATTTTGTAGCTGGACTGCACTACTCTCTCTGGCCCTCACCCTACCTCTCATTCCCTTCTTAGCCCACCCCTCTGTCCTTCCCTTCTGCACTGTTTCCCCACCAGAAGCCTTTCTTGACTGACAGGTACCCAGGTCTGACATCTGTCATGGGGTTTATAACTATAGTCTTTTCCTTAAGGCCTTATACATCAGATCTGACACTTCTCACAATCTCTGGAAGCTACTTTTTATTAAGAAAAATATTGGACTCTCTGCACCTTTTATCGATCAGATAAGCTTCCAACTCCAGGCTGTGCTATTCCAGGTTTTCCCCAACCTGGCCCCAATCTCACTTTTCTGATTCACCAGAACTTTCTAGGAACTTCTTCCCAAACAGGGGATAAAAGGTGGGAGGAGGTGGCTTGGGGCCATGGGAAGACTGAGAGTTGATTTTCTTGGGTTCCAGTTCTGTCTCTGCCAATAATTACTTTTGTAATCTTGGGCAAGTCCTTGCATTTCTCTAGACTTCAGTCTTCTTCTCTGTAAATTGGGTGCATTAAATAATATCAAACTCTCAGTCTGGGAGACCATCAGAACCTCCAAGGGTGACTTTTGAGGTTTGTAAACAGCTTATTTAGTTCACTGTGACTCTGATTGTATTGGTAAATCATTGTATTAACTTTGTGTAGCTGCCATAACAAATTACCACAAGCTGGGCGGCTTAAAACAACATAGATTCATTCTCACCTAGGGGGCCAGAAGTCTGAAATCTTTTACATTGAGCTGAAATTGAAGATTCTGCAGAGCTGCAGTCCCTCCAGGGGCTCCAGGGGAGCATCCATTCCTTGCTCTTCCACATTCTGGAAGCTGTGGCTTTCATCAGCCTCTGGCCATGTCCCTCCAAATCTCCCTTTGTCTAGCTCTTCTAAGGACACCAGAGATAGCATTCAGAGTCCACCCAGATACTCCAAAATACACTCTCCCCATCTCTGGACCCTTAACCTCATCACATCTACAAAGATCCCTTTTCCAAATAAGGTGAAATTTCCTGGCCCCAGGGATCAGACCTGATATCTTTGGGGGCTATTACTCAGCCTGCTACAACCACAGCATCGAATCCATTTAGAAATGTCACCGATCACTAAAGGCAAGTGTGAGGTTTTGTTTTTAATATTTTAATATTTATTTACTTGTATTTATTTTCGGCTGCACTGGGTCTTCCGTGTTATGTGGGCTTTCTCTAGGTGCAGCAAGCAGAGGCTGCTCTCTCTAGCTGCAGTGCATGGGCATCTCATTGCAGTGGCTTCTCCTGTTGTGGAGCATGGGGTCTAGGGCGCGCAGGCTCAGTAGCTGTGGCATACGGGCTCAGTTGCCCCGCAGCATGTGGGATCTTTCCAGACCAGGGATTGAACCAGTATCCCCTGGATTGCAAGGCAGATTCCTAACCACTGGACCACAAGGGAAGCCCAAGTGTGAGCTTTTTATATTTGTCAGAGGGAGGCTGGAGTTGAAGAGGCTTCAGAAAAGTGGACCAAGTGACCTGCAAGGGTCCTCTGATTCCTGTTGCTGTGCCATTCTAATTACCATGTGCTGAAGGAAACACAAATTCATTTAATCTCAACCAAATCAAGCACAATCAAGGAGTGAAATCCATTGCCACTCAACAAAACCAGTCTCAGGCATCTGGTGTTGAGGTGCTCCATGAATAAATGACTGTCTAGATCCATGAGGGTCTTTGGTTCAGCTGGGCCACTCCCATTGCAGGGCATAGATGCCCCTGGCTCCTGGTTCCACGGTGGGCCCCAGGCTCAGGATAGATGGAACCCAGGCCATGCTGGCAGACTGGCTGCACAGGCCATGGTCTCAAGCCTCCCGAATACCCAAAGTCTCCACACTCCTGCCCCAGTGCCCCCAGGCAGTCCAGGCTCTGCCCTCTGCCCACTCTCACCATCGGAAGACGCTTACCTCTCAGATCTTCCCAATCAGCCTGTAGAAGCCCTGGGCTTCTCGGCTTCCATTAGAGCCTACCACAGTGAACCCCTTACATCCACACAACCCTGCCTGCAGCCTCATAGCACCAGGCGCACCAGCGGGGGTCGGGGTGGTATCAGACTCATATGGGCCCAATCCAGCCTCTGACGTTTGCCAGCCACCTTGGCTTGGGCAAGTGATTTCACCTCTCTGAATTTGGTTTTATCATCTAGGAAATGGAGACCATACTGTCAGGGTTATTGTGGAGGGCAGTGAGGCTGTGCCCAGGAAGTGGTGGCCATGCAGCTGCTGGGGAAGGGATTCTTACAGCAGGTACTTGTTAGTAGCAAAAGTTGATGTAGTAACGTCAGGAGACAGAGGCCTCCAGAGAGGCTGGGTTGGTTCTGTGCAGCTGAAATTACAAAGAAGCAGAAGCCATAAGGGAACAAACAGCTAGTTGGAGGCAGGATAGAAAAAAGCAGGCAGGGGTCAATTCCAACACCATGTGGGCTATACAGGACCCCGTAGGCCTGTCCCTCTCCCTTCTCTCACCCCTTCTCCCCCCTCCTCCAAATCCGCAGCTCCAGCCTCACTGACTCTCCCATTCCAAGCTCCGCTCATCCCTGGCCTCCGCACACACTGTGCTCCCTCTCCACCTGGCCAATCCTACTTTCCATTCATATCTTGGCTTAAATGCCACTTTATCAAGGAAGCTCTCTCACAAGGACAGTTTCCCCTGGTATGTGCTCATCAACACAGGTCACGGGCTCATGAACACTGGACCACATGCCTGTCTGTCCCATGAGCATCAGCCAGGTAAGGAGGGTGCGGGGGGAACAAAACAAGACAGTCTCTGCTTCAGCGGTTGCAGCAGGGAGGCCTTTCTTAGAAGAGGCTCTGAGGGGGCAGGCATCATGAGGCATGTCCAGATGCATACGAAGGAGACAAAGAGAGAAAACAGTTAACAACCTCAGGTCCCTGGCGATCAATATATCCACAACTCCCTCTGCCAGGGTAAGTGGCTGAGATCAGGAAGAGAGTGACTTGCCTACGGCCACTCAGCCCATCACAGCAGGGCTGCCCTTCTGACCTCAGCAGAGGGCTCCTTCCAGTGCCCTGGGCTGTGGAGAAACGAGCTGGGCTAATGAGAACAGGGTCCAAAGTGGGAGCCCAGGGCTGTGGGTCTGGAGGTCAGGGAAGGAGCAGCTAAGCCTGAGTGAGGGCAAGCTTGCATCCTGGCCCGCTCTCTCAACACGCTGCCTCCTCCCTGGCTGAGCCAGCCACTTGGGAGCAGCTCTTTGGAGGCCAGACTTTTAACATCTGGCATTAAAGGATGGCTGAGATTCTTAGCCAAGGGCATCTTAGACACTTTCTTCTGCATCTTTTTCCTTTTTCTTTTATTTATTGGAGGCTAATTATTTTACAATATTATATTGGTTGGTTTTGCCATACATTGACATGAATCCGCCCCGGGTGTACATGAATTACCCTTCCTGAACCCCCCCTCCCACCTCCCTCCTCCATTTATCCTCCCTCTGGGTCATCCCCGCACACCAGCCCCGAGCATCCTGTAACATGCATCAACCCTGAAATGGCGGTTCGTTTCACATATGACAACATACATGTTTCAATGCCATTCTCCCAAATCATCCCACCCTCACCCTCTCCCACAGAGTCCCAAAGACTGTTCTATACATCTGTGTCTCTTTTGCTGTCTCGTATACAGGGTTATCATTTGCATCTTTCTAAATTCCATATATATGCGTTAGTATACTGTATTGGTATTTTTCTTTCTGGCTTACTTCACTCTGTATAATAGGCTCTAGTTTCATCCACCTCATTAGAACTGGTTCAAATGCATTCTTTTTAATGGCTGAGTAATACTCCATTGTGTATACGTACCAAAGCTTTCTTATCCATTCGTCTGCAGATGGACATCTAGGTTGCTTCCTTGTTCTCGCTATTATAAACAGTGCTGCAATGAACATTGGAGTACATGTGTCTCTTTCAATTCTGGTTTCCTCAGTGTGTATTCCCAGGAGTGCAATTGCTGGATCATATGGCAGTTCTATTTCCAGTTTTTTGAGGAATCTCCACACTGTTCTCCATAGTGGTTGTACTAGTTTGCATTCCCACCAACAGTGTAAGAGGGTTCCCTTCTCTCCACACCCTCTCCAGCATTTATTGCATGTGGACTTTTGGATAGCAGCCATTCTGACTGGTGTGAAATGGTATCTCATTGTGGTTTTGATTTGCATTTCTCTGATTATGAGGGATGTTGAGCATTTTTTCATGTGTTTGTTAGCCATCTTTATGTCTTCTTTGGAGAAATGTCTGTTTAGTTCTTTGGCCCATTTTTTGATTGGGTCATTTATTTTTCTGGAATTGAGCTGCAGGAGCTGCTTGTATATTTTGGAGATTAATCCTTTATCAGTTGCTTCAACAAAGGCTGTGAAAAGAGACAAAGAAGGAAACTATATAATGATCAAAGGATCAATCCAAGAAGAATATATAACAATTATAAATATTTATGCACCCAACATAGGAGCACCGCAATATGTAAGACAATTACTAACAAATATGAAAGGGGAAATTAACAACAATGCAATAATAGTGGGAGATTTTAATACCCCACTTACATCTATGGATAGATCAACTAAACAGAAAGTTAACAAGGAAACACAAACTTTAAATGATACAATAGACCAGTTAGACCTAATAGATCTCTATAGGACATTTCACCCCAAAACAATGAATTTCACCTTTTTCTCAAGCGCACATGGAACCTTTTCCAGGAGTGATCATATCCTGGGCCATAAGTCTAGCTTTAGTAAATTCAAAAAAATTGAAATCATTCCAGGCATCTTTTCTGACCACAATGCAGTAAGATTAGATCTCAATTACGGGAGAAAAACTATTAAAAATGCCAGCATACGGAGGCTGAACAACACGCTGCTGAATAATGAACAAATTACTGAAGAAATCAAAAGAGAAATCAAAATATGCATAGAAATGAGTGAAAATGAAAACACAACAACCCAAAACCTCTGGGACACTGTAAAAGCAGTGCTAAGGGGGAAGTTCATAGCAATACAGGCACACCTCAAGAAACAAGAAAAAAATCAACTAAATAAACTAACTCTACATCTAAAGAAACTAGAAAAGGAAGAAATGAAGAACCCCAGGGTCAGTAGAAGGGAAAAATCATAAAAATTAGGGCAGAAATAAATGCAAAAGAAACATAAGAGACCATAGCAAAAATCAACAAAGCCAAAAGCTGGTTCTTTGAGAAGGTAAATAAAACTGACAAACCACTAGCCAGGCTCATCAAGAAACAAAGGGAGAAGAACCAAATCAATAAAATTAGAAATGAAAATGGAGAGATCACAACTGAAAACACAGAAATACAAAGGATTATTAGAGAATACTATCAGCAATTATATGGCAATAAAATGAATAACCTGGAAGAAATGGACAAATTCCTAGAAAAGTACAACTTTCCAAAACTGAACCAGGAAGAAGTAGAAAATCTGAATAGACCCATCACAAGCACGGAACTAGAGGCTGTAATCAGAAATCTTCCAGCAAACAAAAGCCCAGGTCCAGACGGCTTCACAGCTGAATTCCACCAAAAGTTTAGAGAAGAGCTAACACCTATTCTACTCAAACTCTTCCAGAAAATTGCTGAGGAAGGGAAACTTCCAAACTCATTCTATGAGGCCACCATCACCCTAATCCCAAAACCTGGTAAAGATCCCACAAAAAAAGAAAACTACAGGCCAATATCACTGATGAACATAGATGCAAAAATCCTTAACAAAATTCTAGCAATCAGAATCCAACAACACATTAAGAAGATCATACATCATGACCAAGTGGGCTTTATCCCAGGAATGCAAGGATTCTTCAATATCCACAAATCAGTCAACGTAATACACCACATTAACAAACTGAAAAATAAAAATCATATGATTATCTCAATAGATGCTGAGAAAGCCTTCGACAAAATTCAACATCCATTTATGATAAAAACCCTCCAGAAAGTGGGAATAGAAGGGACATACCTCAACATAATAAAAGCTGTATATGACAAACCCACAGCAAACATTATCCTCAATGGTGAAAAACTGAAAGCATTTCCCCTAAAGTCAGGAACAAGACAAGGGTGCCCACTCTCACCACTACTATTCAAACATAGTTCTGGAAGTTTTGGCTACAGCAATCAGAGCAGAAAAAGACATGAAAGGAATACAAATTGGAAAAGAAGAAGCAAAACTTTCACTGTTCGCTGATGACATGTTCCTCTAGACAGAAAATCCTAAAGACTCTACCAGAAAACTACTAGAGCTAATCAATGAATATAGTAAAGTTGCAGGATATAAAATCAACACACAGAAATCCCTTGCATTCCTATACACTAATAATGAGAAAATAGAAAGAGAAATTAAGGAAACTATTCCATTCACTGTTGCAACAAAAAGAATTAAATACTTAGAAATATATCTACCTAAGGAAACAAAAGACTTGTACATAGAAAACTATAAAACACTAGTGAAAGTAATCAAAGAGGACACTAATAGATGGAGAAATATACCGTGTTCGTGGATTGGAAGAATAAACATTGTAAAAATGAGTATACTACCCAAAGTAATTTATACATTCAATGCAATCCCTATCAAGCTACCAACGATATTTTTCACAGAACTAGAACAAATAATCTCACAATTTATATGGAAATACAAAAAACCTCGAATAGCCAAAGCAATCTTGAGGAAGAAGAATGGAACTAGGGGAATTAACCTGCCAGACTTCAGGCTCTACTACAAAGCCACAGTCATCAAGACAGTATGGTACTGGCATAAAGACAGAAATATAGATCAATGGGGCAAAATAGAAAGCCCAGAGATAAATCCACGCACCTATGGACACCTTATCTTTGACAAAGGAGGCAAGAATATAAAATGGAGAAAAGACAGTCTCTTTAACAAGTGGTGCTGGGAAAACTGGTCAGCCACTTGTAAAAGAATGAAACTAGAACACTTCCTAACACCATACACCAAAATAAACTCAAAATGGATTAGAGAGCTAAATGTAAGACCAGATTCTATAAAACTCCTAGAGGAGAACATAGGCAAAACACTCTCCGACATAAATCACAGCAGGATCCTCCAAGACCCACCTCCCAGAATATTGGAAATAAAAGCAAAAATAAACAAATGGGACCTAATTAAAATCAAAAGCTTCTGCACAGCAAAGGAAACTCTAAGCAAGGTGAAAAGACAGCCTTCAGAATGAGAGAAAATAATAGATGCATATGCATATAAAATAAAATGCAAATGAATCTTTTTTCTTTTCTTTGCTTTCCTTGTTAAATGAAAACAAAACATCTCGAGCTGATCCATCTACTGCAGGTCCTAGCAGTAGAAGCCAGGGGGGACCTAGAATAGAGGCGGGTGTGAGGGCTGCCCTGCGGGGAGGTGCAGGACCCCAGGATCTGCTTGGGGATGCTGCCAGGTTGTTGTGAGGGGTTTTTGAAGTGCCCTCCCCACTTTGACTCCAAAGAGTCCCCATCCTGCACCCTGCCTTGATCAGCTTTCCCACATAGGCCCCTGAGATGGGTCACACGTTCAGTCCTTTCCTATCTTTAAAGGAAGGACATTCTCTTCATGGAGGGAGGGTGTGGCTTCTGCTGCTGCGGTCAGGGACTCTGCTGGTGAGCAGAGGGCTGGGGGAGAGTTGGAACCTTCCCTGCTTGGGGTCGCAAGGAGGTGTGTGTCACACGGGCCTTGAGCCATGAGGTCAGTGTTCAGCTCACGCCTTGCAGCCCACCCTGGAGGCTGTGGGATGACCCCCTCCTGTATCTCGGGTTTAGGGTTGAGCTCGTAAATGAGAAATTAGCCAAAATAGAGAGGCTTTGTTTTAATTTTTTATTTTGTATTGGGGTATAGCTGATTATGGAGTAGGAAATGGCAACCCATTTCAGTATTCTTGCCTGGGGAATCCCATGGACAGAGGAGTCCGGCAGGCTACAGTCTATAGCGTTGAAAAGAGTCAGACATGACTGCTCAGTGATCAGACTGAGCACACAGCTGACCAGCAATGTTGTGACAGTTTCATGTGGACAGCAAAGGGATTCAGCCATACATATACATGTAACCATTCTCCCAGGAGTTTCAATACATATCCTATCTTCTGACCATTTTGACAGATGTCATGTTGCCCTGCCCCAGCACAGTTCTTGCCGCAGCCTCCCCCTCCTCCTTGTGGGGGAGGCTGCAGGGGTCTGGGCAGTTGCCTGGAGAAGGCAGTGTGGAGCAGCTTATGAGAGAAGGAGGAGGATCAGCAGAGGCAGGGAGTCACAGGGAGTACTCTAGGCAGGGAGAAATGCCTGAGGATGGATGAGGAGGTGGGGATGCCCTCGTGTGTATGGAGCCCCAGCTGGGCCCTCATTCTAGGGGAGCAAGAAGCTCCCCTAAACTCCATTCTAGAGGAGCAAGAAACTTCCCCAGCCCAAGGCAGCCTAGCCATGCAGGACCTTGAGTGATGGGCCAAGAACTCAGGCTTTACCACCGCAGGCAAGGAGAGGAATCACCCTGGGGCCTTCTGGAGCTGGTGGGGGTGCAGGCTATGTGCCCCCAGTTCCCCACATGCTCATGCCCTGCTTATCTCTCCAAAGCTGACGGCCTGGTTCCCTTCTGGGGCCTGCAGTCTCTCCTCTCCCCAGGGAGGGCTCAGGCTGCAGCTCCTTCACACAGGGTGCTGCCTAGAAAGGGGACTCAGAGTCAGGCTGGGGCAGGATGAGGTGAAGAAGCAGGTTCCTGGGCTGGGGTCTGAACTCAAAGTGAACCCCTGCACTTGCTGATCATCTGTGAGTAAATCAGGTCCCCCTCCTGCAGGCCCCAGGTCCCTGTTCTGACACCCACAGGAGGGACACTCTCCCTGGGCTGCACCGGCCTGGCTCTGGCATGCAGGGACAGTATACACGGCTGGTCCCCCTGCAGTTTCTCCCCAGCGCGGGCTCCCGTCCTGCGGTAGGTCCCGGTGGCCCCACCGTGATTTCTGCGCAGTTCTCTGCCTCCAGCTCTCTTTCCATTTTCCTCTCTCTCTCATATCTGCTTCCTTCTTTCTTCTCATCTCTTTCCTGGACCTTGCAATTCCTGTTATCTTGCTGTCAATCTCTCCCACCCACTCCTTTTTCATTTCTTTTTCTATTCTCTCCCTCAACTTCAACTGTTCACACCCAGTTAGCTCCACAGCTAACTCCACAACTAATTCTTCACTTTGCTCAGAAAATAGCTCTCCTAGACCATCCCCTTGGGTCCATTCTCCAGGTTGCCACCCTAGGTCAGGTGCCCACGGCCCTAGTCTTAAGCTACTCCAGAAATCTTCAAGTGGCTCCTCTTTCTCCCTTGACACCACTGCCAAAATATTTTCTCTGAATTCCATATCCCTCCTGTCTTCTTCGCTAGCACAGTTTCCTGGTTCTTCAAGTGTAAACCATTCCATCTGTTACTCCCTACTTCTGCGCTCTGAGTCCCCCTGGCAAGACTAGGAGGAAAGAAGAGCCGGGCACACAGCCTGTCAGAGATCAGGGGTGTGTACAGATGACAGGTCTTGGGGCTTGGGCCAAGCTAGGGGAAGGGGCTTTGCCCCAGGCTGTGGGAGGAGGCACTGCTGGAACCAGGGGCAGAACTAAAGCTTGGAAGAATCAGGAAATAACCCAGAGGATGTGCTAAGGCAGTGAGGCTAATGGAGGTGCAAGGATTCTGTGGTCGCAACCAGGAGGATCAGGCAGAACAGAATTTCTGAATCTCCAGGTATCCTCCAGGATTGGCAATGAGAAGCAGAAAGGTCTCCCAACCACCAGGTATTTTGCTGGGTCGAATGTGGGAGTGGGAGCCCAGAGGGCTGAAGATGCAACTGGGGGTCAGAGTGATCAGACCCTGGAGGAGAAGAGGGGAGACAGAGAGGTTGGGTCTGGAGTGGGGAGGGCCCAAGAGAGAATGCCCTGGTGGGCGCAGTCAAGTAGGGGTTCTGGAGACAGGTCCTCCTGATGTTCCTGAAGTACGTGATATAGACGCTCCTTTATTTGCCCTATAAACTCTTTAGTAAACACTGCGTCTCTCACTAATGCTCAGGTATGAGTGCATTCCTTGGGGGAGCCTGGAGAGGGTGGGGTTTCTTGCCTAGACCATCCTGCTGAGGACAGCGCTAGGCACTGAAAGTGCAAAGCCAAGAGGAAAAAGGGCCCTGAGATGGCAAGCCCTGGGAATTCCCAGCAGCCTTCCAGACTGGACTCCTCTTGTGATTGAGAAGCATGGGTACAAAGCAGCGTGTAGTCTGCCAGTCCTGGCAGAAACAACCGACTTGGCCCTAGAGAAAGTGTATATATGTGTGAGCAGGAGGTAAGTGTTCATGTGAGCTGAGAAAATGTCACTGGGATCCCAGGCCTACAGAGAAGTGACATGACCACAAGCAATTGTAAGGACTCCCCCCTGCCCCAGCCTCCCACGCACCTGGAGAAAATGCTGCTGGACCATCTGTGCCAGCACAGCTCTGGCTGCTGACAGGGACTCTGCCAAACCACCCACAGCACTGCAAGGGCACAGAGGTTCAGCTGAAGATCGTGGGATGCTTTGGCAGACCCACAGACTGTTTTCCTCTCCTCGAGGCAACAGCACCAGGATCAATCCATACATTGGATCTCATATGCAGTTGTGGTTTTATCACAGGCAGAAGGCCCTGGAAAAGGAAAAAAGTCATTGAAAATCAAAAGAGGATACCGTTTAATTATTAGTAGAAGGATGCCACTGCATTTCACCATCCTAGCTGGGGAACAGGACAAATGAGTTATTGACGCCTTAACTCAGACCTCACTTGAGAGATATGCTCCTGGGAGAGGCAGTTGGACTCTCCATCCCTGATCCAAGACCCTATGTGGTCCCTGAGGCAGCTCAATGTCATGTATCAATGAGGAGGGTCCAAATATCAAGTCTAATCTTTTTGATGATTTCTACAGGTTTCCAGAACTTTAATAGGGCTTTGCAATGTATGATTTTCATAGTCCATAAGGCCTAGCCTGGCTTTGCAGGGGAGCTTCCCAGGTGGTGCTAGTGTTAAGAACCCACCTGCCAAGGAGACTGGTGTAATAGATGCAGGTTCGATCCCTGGGTTGGGAAGATCCCCTGGAGAAGGAAATGACTCAAACAAATTAGCATGCAGCACGGCTTTGCAGAGCTGCACTAGACATGCTCAACCTTTGGCCAAAGAAACATTAGAATGTTCTCATCTCATCAGACATTAGAATGTTCTCATCTCGTCACAGATCATCTGTGACCATGATGATGTCACCAACTAGACTTGGGTTGGTGTCCCCCAGCTTCAGAACATGCCCTAGGTCCTGCTGGAGCATACTTCTGGTGGGGGACAGCTCTAGACGAAGTCAATACTCATATGTGCCTCAATGTCGAGAGGAGGCAGGAGGCTGGATCAGGTGACCCTAGGAGACCTCTTCCTTATACACCTCGTTTCTATCATCAGAGAGATTTCTGCCGATGTTGGCCATCAGGCATGAAAACTCAAACTGAAGTTGCAGTAAGAAACAGTGACCTACATTTGCTGAGCACTCACTGTGTTTTGTACTTTGTGCTGGACACTGGGATCCAACAGCTAACAGAACAGTCATGGTCGTTGTGTTGAGCAGAACCATATGAAGTTGACCATTTTGTAAGTCAAAATGGTCAAATACTGAACGTTTCATATTGCAACTTAATACTTGGAACATTTGGGACTTCCCTGGAAGTCCAGGGGTTACAATTCCATGCTCCCAATGCAGGGGGCACAGGTTCGATTCCTGACTGGGGAAGACCCCACTTGCCACAT
This sequence comes from Moschus berezovskii, assembly GCF_049115385.1. Taxonomy (NCBI): domain Eukaryota; kingdom Metazoa; phylum Chordata; class Mammalia; order Artiodactyla; family Moschidae; genus Moschus; species Moschus berezovskii. Next base: position 95,957,991 of record NC_142468.1, read on the forward strand.
GGCATGGCAAGAAAAAATAATTGGCATACTCCAATGCAGTTGGGTGACACAGAGGCAACCACCACATGGACTGACAAGCTTTGACGGGAATAAGCGCAGGGAGTTATGAAAACCCCAGGGAGAGGAGTGAGCCTGAGTTGGGGCACATGAAGGCTTCCCAGAGGAAGCGGCATTAGTAAGAGCTGAAGGGTGGGTAGGGACAGATAAGCAATGATGGGGGTGGGAGAGGAGATAAGGGAAATTTGTAGGGAATAAAATAGTCTACACAGAAAAGCTCAGAGATGCAAGAGAACATGACATGTTTGAGGGTCTGACATGGCCAATGCACTGAATTTAAAAAATGGGTCTGGTTTAAGATGAAGCTTGAGAGGTAAGCAAGGCAGAATAATAGAAGGCCTCTTAAGCCTTCTTAAGGAAGTTGGATTGGACTTAATGTTGAAGGTAATGAGGAGCCACTGAAAGTTCTAAACAAGAGAGTGATATGCTAAGACTTCTGCTTTAGAAAGGTCTTTCTAGTTTCCAGATGGAGACAGTAGATAACAGGGGAAGACACTGAAGTTGGGGGAACAGGAGGCTCTCCTAACAGGCTGAGAGATGGTGGTCGGTTGAATGTGGGCACGGACAGTCGACACGGAGAGAAAGAGCAAGAATGACTGAGTCGGGGGAAGCCTGGATGTATTTTAATATTTGATGATGATGGTGATGATTATAGCCAACCCAGAGTAGAGGCCACGATTCATCTTCCAGCAGAGCTCCTTGGTGGAGCCAGTACGTTTTTGCTTGCATTCGAGTCTGCTGTCAGAGAGGAAGACATCTAAGAGAACGGGCCACATTGGGCTGGAGCTGGCAAGGAAGCCCATGTCATCAATAGGAGGGCTCTGGGGTTAACATAATTTAGCCTTCTAAGAAGCAGGATATCACCTTGTTTTCTTTGGCCTTGGCCTGTGACCGCGTGCCTTGCCTGTTCTCAGCTGAGCCTCCTTCTTGTCTACCAGTCGCTGAAGCTGATCAGTCTCTTTCCCAGCTGAACAAGCCCAACCAGACCTTACACTTCTGCTGACTCAGTTTGGGGCCACATCACTTGATCTAGTTCACCCTATGAGGAAGTCCTGGGCTTCCCCATGGTACACCTAATGTCACACCCCTACCCCTAACTCAGCCATGTCCTCTAAGGTTTGGAATATCCATTAGCTCTGAACATCTTTTGTTCAAAGACAGCTGATGCCTGGTGCAGACAAGAGGGGCTGAATCATAATTAGTGGCTTTTTTACTCTGGGAGTAAGTTGAGCCCTCCACTTCAGACAAACCCATCCCAGACGCAAGCTCCAAGATAAACTCTCAGGGCCTAAGCCTGGCTCTGTGCTCCCAAATGGATGGACCTTAACTCCTGCCTCTTCTCAAGCACATACCCCAGGAGCCACAAGTTCCTTCTTCCACTCCCGGTCCAAGTCAGAGTAAATATTTCCCTAAAAATGTTCTATCCCTCAGCAGTGAGTAGGAGAGACATGTGAGTGAAGGAGGAAATTCTTCATGTCTGCGGGTTGAGAGGAGACAAGGAATGTGCTTCTGACAGCCAGCCTTCTTCCCCACAGTTGCAGCTCTCTGCCTCCAAAGATTAATTAAAGATGAGCATAGGCCTGGGGAGCATATGGCTTGTCAGTTTCACTTCCAAATGAAGCTCTGAAAAGAAGGTGAAAGGAAACTGTGGTTAGAGGGAGAGGATCTGGGAGGAGGTATGTACCAGTGAGCACACAGGATTCCCGGGTCGTCTCCTCACGAGCCGTGACTGCCAGTGAGAATGCCTTTGGTTGTAGATAAGAGAAAGCTCTGGCCCAACTGGTTCAAACAATAAGGAATTTTAGTATCTCACAAAACAAGAGCCCCAAAGGTGGGAGGACTCCAGGGGCTTCATGACCAGTTTTTCCTGTGCTTTTCCACTATTGGCTTCACTCTATTCTGGGAGATCAGTTCTTCCTAAATGTTCCCTTTAATTTTTAAAAAAAATCAATGTGGGCTCATTATCCATACCTCCTCTCTTACATCTCATTGGCCAGAATTGTTCAAATATCCATTCCTAAGACAACAATTGGCAAGGGAAATGGGACCACTACGACTACTTTAATGAAACCCACCACCTTTTAGAGAAGGGGGTTGCCTCTGAACACAGCCTGAGCTCTGTTTGTGGGAGAAATGGTTGGAAGATGGGATGGATATTGGGCAAGTAAGCAGCAATGCCTGCTACTGGTAGTAGGATTGAAACTAGTTTTTACTCCCTGCATCACTTGGAAAGAAAAGATTTTTTTTTAAGTGATAAGAAAAAAAAGGATGAGAGTCATGGCAGGTCAGAGGCTGAGCTGGACGTTTAGACTGAGTACTTTCTGCTGCTCCCAGCACTTTTCTGCCTACTGTCTCATTTGATAATCATAATGACCCTGTGAACCAGGCAGGGAAGCAATTATCATCTCTATTTGACAGGTGAGGAAGAGAAGACATCATGAGCTAAAGTGACTTTCCAAGATCCTTTTGAGCCACCCCTTTCATTCATACCTAGACATACTAGCATGAAATGGTGGCTTATTTTTAGGTCGTTTGGGAAAAAGATTCTTTCTCATTGGTTATACAGTCCCAGGGGTCAGCAGGTGGAGGCAAGCGCTGAGATTCTCAGGACACTTCTCAGGATATCAGGTCATTTTTTTGCTCCTCCACCTCACGGTAAGAGTTGCAAAGATGTCCTTCCTGGCCCTTGATCACAGGCTTCTTCTATCTGCATGAAAACAAGGGGCTTTCCAAACCAAACTTGCTCTCCAAGGAGTGGCACCGTCCTCAGTACTGTTGACCTTAATGCCTTTTCTTTTCAGCTTCAAGGCTGAATTTTTACACCAAGATCTAGAGGACTTAAGGGAATACAGTCCGCCCTGGCATCACTCCTGCTACTCCACTGAGGAATTCCTCTATGGCAGGCAAGGTAGGGATAAATAGAAAATGATTTGTGAGTTGCAAACACATGCTTTTACATGGCTCTGTTTACAGCACTAAACAGTCTATATTCTTGAGTTTGAAGGTCTAAATATGCAAGGTCGAACTAAGGCCTAACATAGTTTGAAGGTCTAACTAAGGTCTAACATAGCAAACTATGCTGCTAAGTCATTTCAGTCGTGTCCGACTGTGTGCGACCCCATAGACGGAAGCCCACCAGGCTCCCCCGTCCCTGGGATTCTCCAGGCAAGAACACTGGAGTGGGTTGCCATTTCCTTCTCCAATGTGTGAAAGTGAAAAGTAAAAGTGAAGTCGCTCAGTCGTGTCCGACCCTTAGCGACCCCACGGACTATAGCCCACCAGGCTCCTCCATCCATGGGATTTTCTAGGCAATGGTACTGGAGTGGCTTGCCATTGCCTTCTCCGATAGCAAACTATGACTCACAACCAAATCTGTGAGTCATATAAATAAAGTTTTATTGGGACACAGCTATGCCCATTTGTTTGTTTATTGTCTATGGTTGCTTTTGCTCTGCAACAGCAGAGTTGAGTAGCTGCAACAGATTTTATGATCCACAAAACCTAAATATTTCCTAACCAGAACTTTATAGTTCTGGTTGCCAATCTCTGCTCTAGATTATTCTCTTGGGGCAGACTTTTGTTCTGAGCACAATCTTGTATTACTGGTAATTCCATTTATGCCAACTTCTCCCCCTAACTCAGGATAGGGTCTTTTCTCAGCTCCCTCCATTCCTGGATAAATAGACTTCCCTACCTATATGAGTCCTAAGTCTATCTCATTTCTTTAAATTCCCACTACTCTCCTCAAATACTAACTCAGTGGTGTTCTCTGGCTTTTTCCTACAGGTGTTTCCCAAACTTATCCATTTTAGGCACACAGCCTTATGCTTATCTTCCCTGAGCCAAGAAATTCATTGATCGAGCAACCAATGTCCTTTGTAATGAGATCTCTATGTTCTCAGTCCTTCCCTGCATATTCTGTGGGAGGTCCAAAAATATATTAATCCATTGTCTGGCGAGTCCAGACAATGCCAGCAGTTGACTTGGTATTCACCCCTAGGAAACTTACACTTCCTTTTTAATCTTTCTCGGTGTGTTAGAAATTTTCAAGTTGCAAATAACAGACGCCTAATGGTCCATTTTTTAAAAAATGTTAAAATTTTTAAAAACTTCTCTGAAAAATCCAGAAATACAACTCACTGATTCCAGAGTCAGGTGATGACACCAGAACTTAGCTGCACCTAATCTCTTGGCTCTGCAGCCCTCAAAACCAGCTTCATTCAGGCCAGCCTTTACTACATGGTGGGCAGAGGGCTGCGAATAGCTTCAGTTTCTCATACCCTCTCAACATCCTTAGCAGAAGAGCTATCCCCTTCATCCTAACAAGAGAGCCCAGAACTGAGTCTCAGTGGCTTGGATGGGGTACAAAATCAACCCTAAGCCAACCACTGGCCAGGAGAGTAAAACATTGTGATTGGCCAGCTGTGAGCTATGTGGTGGGGTGGATGTTCGGTAGGTAACCCCACTGGATAGATACTTAGATAGACTTAGGTAGATGAGCAAGGACTACAAATAAACCTCTCACTCCACCTGCTGGGTTCATATTATTTCTCCCCTATGGATTTCCATTTTCTCTTTCTCTGCTGCCTTTTCAAGAGGCTATAACAAAGTTTGAGTCTCTCCCAGCTTATGTAATTAAAGCCTGTGCTTCTTAGGCTTTAGGCTACCACATGGTCTCCCTCTTGCCTGCCTCACCGCTCTCTTTTATCTTATAATCTCTAGCAATGTTGAGTTTTCACCAGAAATTCCCCTAATGTCCCAGGTCTTTACTTTGTCTTTGCACACTCTGTTCCCTCTGCCTTTCTCATTTTGTCTTCATGACACACTTCTGATTCACTGCCCAGATCAAAAATTCTCTTCTCTGGGAAGTATGCCCCCACCCCCAGGGCAGAAAAAAGCAGTCCCTCACCTCTACTAGTCTTATACCAACATCCACTCTCCCTCTGATCCTGCATTTACCCCACAAGGTTTATTCCTCTTTGTTTACTCTTGGTCTTCTGCTTTAGATTATGGGCTCTTTGAGGGCAGGGACATTTTCAAGAACTGTTTGCTGAATGAAAACATCTTCCCAATACATTGGCCTTTGTGTGACTTCTGCAACTCCAGCCTTATAGCAATTCCAGTCTCTCTAAAAAATAGGATTAATGGGTGACCACAAGTTTAAAGGGGACTGAAGTCAATTAGACACATTTCTGATTAATTCAGTAGACACTTAGTGAATACTTCATGTGCCAAGTCCTGCGCTAAGCAATGGACTCATGGAGTTGATTCAGGCATATTCCCAACCTCAAACAATTCAATGTATGACAGAGAAATGAAAATGTCTAGACTGCTTGTCTTTTCAACATTCACCACTCTGTCTCCAATACCTAGCCTCATATCTGACATATAATCGATGTTTAATAAACAGTTGCTTAACAAATAAATGAATAAATGAGCAGGAGATGAAAGGAATGCTATGGAAGGTATAGATAAGGTTCTCTCAGAGTATGGGATAAGAACATAGAGCCAGGAGGTATCATTTTAATCATCTCTTGTTTACTGAGGGTGCCAGGCATTGTGCCAATTGCTGGGAAAACAGGAAGAAAGGGCATTCATCCCCTATTCTCTAAGATCTCATAGCCAAGAGGGTGAAGCCAGATGTGAAAATCAATGCTTACAAGACAGTGTGAAAATTATGGAGCAGAGATATGCTGAGAGCTATGTTAAGAGAATGTGGGGGGAGTGCAACTAGAGAAAGCCAAGGAACTCATTGATCAGGCAACCAATGTCCTTTGTAATGCGATCTCTATGTTCTCAGCCCTTCCCTGCATTTTCCGTGGGAGGCCCAAGGATATACTAATCCATTTGCTCAAGGAGATTTTAATCAATATGGAGAGGGACAGAAACCATTCACAGGGCACTAGATAGATCAAATATTGGAAAGTGCCTGGTTATGTGCTAAATGCAAAAGAAAGAAGGTCACAGAAGAGAGAACTCAGGCTCACAGTGGTTGGGAAGGGCTTCCTGGAGGAGGAACATTCTGGAAGGGCAGCTCTGGGGATTATAAATCTCTGAGGGTCTCCAGTTCCAGGCTGGGGACCTTTTACATTGTTATAGTTTAGTCTGTAGGCAGCAAAGAGTCACTGAGGCATATCAAATTGGGGACGGGCATCATTAGATAGGGCTTCCCTGGTGGCTCAGCAGTAAAGAAGCCACCTGTCAATGCCAGAGATGCGGCAGGAGCTCCAGTTCACTTCCTGGGTTGGGAAGATCCCCTAGAGAAGAAAATGGCAACCCACTCCATTATTCTTGCCTGGAAAATCCCACGGACAGAGGGGCCTGGCAGGCTACAGTCCATGGGGTCACAAAGGGTGAACACGACTTAGCAACTGAGCATGCATGCAAGCATCATTAGATAGAGATTTTGGAACAGTCATTCTGGGATGTAATACAGAAAGTGGGGGAGGGAGATGGGGATGCAAGGTCAGACAGAGGGGCCAGCTCTGTCACAACCTCAACCACATCCTGCAGGTGAGATACCCTGGCTCCCAGCAGTTGATTTGCCATCACAAACAGCAACTTTCCCTCAGCAAATGAGGAAGTGAAGGTTTCTTGGGAGTTCCAGTTCACTCATTCATTCAACAACAGTTATTGTTCTAGGTACAGGTCTAGGCCATGGGGCTAGAACTGTGAACAAAATAACAAAAACCCCTGCCTTCATGAAGCAGCCATCCTATAGTCATCTCTATTGCTTCAGAATGCTCCCAGGGAGAGAATAAAGTTGGCCCAGAGTTGCCTTTTAGGTTGGTACAGCTGGGCGGTTCTTTCTCAAACAGTCAGCTTCTCCTCACAAGTCTTTCCCACAGCCCCCTTGGCTAATAAGCCATGTGTTTCTTCCATTTTATCCCATTTAATCCTGATCCCCAGCAGAGCCTAATGAGGTGGATGGTGGTGCCCATTATGCAACGATAATGTGTGGGCAAGGACTCCCTGGGATGCCAGCGGCAATGGCTTCCCTTAGAGGATACTGAGGCAGGGGGCAGATGTGGGAAGAAGTGGCTGTGCATCAGGCAGGGCAGGGGGAGGCTTCCTCAATGCCTGAGTTGGTCCATGGATGCCTGGGGAGGGTTGCACATCACACCGAAAGCAATACTGATAGCCAAGAATGTTAATCAGACTCCGACATCAGGATCTAAGATGATAACTGTGATGCTGAAAACACACAAAATAACCAGGCAGCCTTTGTAATTAACTTCCGCTCCCTTCCAGCAGTCATTTGGAGTTAATGGTTTCTTAATTCAGTGCTCATTTGGTGACTTTAATTTCCAATTAATTTTGCCAATTTTCCTCCAAGGTGTTCATGGTGTGATAGAAATTCCTGCATGGTTAAGAACCCACCACAGGGACCCAGGGGTGGGGGCAGGCACTGAGACCAAGCTATCGCCAGGAAAGCGGGACCCTGCCTGAGTGCCAGGAGTCAGAACCTCCTGAGCTTAGAGGTCCTTGGGACAGCGCTCTGCTAGGCGGGTGCTGGTGGGATCTGATGAAGTGGTACAGGGGTTAGGGAACGCACTTGAATTTCTCTAGCTCTTGGTGAGAGTTTTGGTTTCTTGCTGGGGGTAGAGTAGGAGAGGAAGCCCAGCCTATGAGAGGTGCTAGAATGGAAGAGTCAGGACCAAGGACAGCTTCCTCCCTCCTGCTGAGCGAAGGGGAATTTGCGAGGTCCATGGCAACCCACTCCAGTATTCTTGCCTGGAGAATCCCAGGGACAGCCGAGCCTGGTGGGCTGCTGTCTATGGCGTCGCACAGAGTCGGACACGACTGAAGCGACTTAGCAGCAGCTGCTTAGCAGCAGTAGCAGAAGGCCATGGCACCCCACTCCAGTACTCTTGCCTGGAAAATCCCGTGGATGGAGGAGCCTCGTAGGCTGCAGTCCATGGTGTCGCTAAGAGTCGGACACGACTGAGCGACTTCACTTTCACTTTTCACTTTTATGCACTGGAGAAATAAATGGCAACCCACTCCAGTAGTCTTGCCTGGAGAATCCCAGTGACGGGGGAGCCTGGTGGGCTGCCATCTGTGGGATTGCACAGAGTTGGACACAACTGAAGTGACTTAGCAGCAGTGCTCTAAGCTAGCTTGTACTACTGGTGCCCTGCCCAGATCCTTTTTGCTGGGCCCGTGCATCCACTGCCCAGCTGCTGCAAATGTCAGCTGCCAATGGCTCTCAGGCTCCTCCTTCTCTAGAACTGCTTTTGGCAAATAGCATTCACCTCTCTTGGAACCTTCCACTCTCACTGCACTCAGAGCATCCTACAGACAAGAACGGAATTGTATAGGCAAAAAGCTGCATCTTTTCTCTTACCATGGGCCCCCCTCACCTCAGGTTGAGACTCCTTCTATGAAGCAGGTGCTATTTCACAGTGAGGCAGCTAGACCCCAGCTGAGACCACATCCTTACTTAAATCTTCCCCATGTTCCATCTTCCTTCCCTCTCTCCCTCCCTCCCTTTCTCCTGCCAGAACCCCCTCAATAAATCCTATGCACCTGAATCTCTGTCCTGGGCTCAGTTTCCAGGAAACCTAAACGACAACAGTTTAGGTCGTTACATTAAACTCTTGTTGAGCTCTCACAGTACACCAGACACAGCTCTAAGTCCCTTAAAAAGAGGAATTCACTTCATCCTCAGCAACCCTATAAGGTAGGTATTGTTGGTATCCCTAGTTTGAGATAAGAAAACTGAGACACAGAGAGGTTGAGATTCTTGCCCAAGTCAATCTAGGCAATAAGTTCAAAACAGGAACATGAACTCAGTCAATCTGGTTCCAGACTCTGTGCCCTTAACCATTAAGTAATGGTTACCCAATGGTTACCCAATATGTAATCAGTAAGCCCAGCAACTGCTCTAAAGGCATGAGTGATGTGATTCAAGAGCCTGAACCACCCAGAGGGGTGAGAAGTAGCTTTACTAAGGTCCTTTGTCAGGAGGATGTGGGAAAGGGGAGAACTGAAACTTTGGAGTACTGGCCTCATGGTGTCAGGGCTCTCTTTGCGGCAAACCCTCCTCCACCCCTCCAGGGATGGTACCGAAGACTGATAATGACTCAGTGGAGCAAGTGAAAGTCAGACAACCCAGACTCTAATGCTGTGTCCCTGACTCCCTTCGTGACTTGGGGCCAGTAATTTTCCACCACTGGACCCCTTTCTTACCTCTACCATGTGAATGGGCCATTAGTTACAAAGCCTTGAAGAGCCTCACATCTAACATTTTGGCTTCAGGCAATGGATATGTGAAGCATCCCTGGGAATCCCCTCATCAGAAGGTGAGACCAGATGCCCATGGGAAGCAGAGAAGATACATTTCATGACTTGGAGGCATCAATGGCCCTGTCCCCAAAGGACTGGGGGAAGGGGCCCACAGGGTCACAAAAGAACCTGGGTCACAGTGACTGCGCAAGTCAATTTAGGGAATTCGAGCATTTAGTACTTTGGCCACCTCATGCGACAAGTTGACTCACTGGAAAAGACTCTGATGCTGGGAAAGGTTGGGTGCGGGAGGAGAAGGGGACGACCGAGAATGAGATGGCTGGATGGCATCACCGACTCTGTGGACATGAGTTTGAGTGAACTCCGGGAGTTGGTGATGGACAGGGAGGCCTGGTGTGCTGTGATTCATGGGGTCGCGGAGAGTCAGACACGACTGAGCGACTGAACTGAAATGAACTGAACTGAATATTATGCCAGGGACTTTGCACGTGTAATTCTTGGCTCCCCAATCTAGAAGAACAATAGAGGCAGAAAGAAAAAAGTGAAAGTGTTAATCACTCAGTCATGTCCAACTGTTTGTGGCTCCAGGGACTATAGCCCACCAGGCTCCTCTGTTCATGGGATTTCCCAGGCAAGAATACTTGAGTGGGTTGCCATTTCCTCCTCCAGGGGATCTTCCTGACCCAGAGATGGAACCTTGGTCTCCTGCATTGTAGGCAGATTCTTTACCATCTGAGCCACCAGGGAAGCCCATAATGAAGGCATGGTCACTGCAATTGCCTGACTTGCCATCCAAGGACCAGCCCCATGCACAGATGCCCCCCAACACATACAGAGATATCTGGAGTCTGCATGGGGTATGTCCATTGCACTTGGATGAGCATTTTCTCTCATCATTTGGGGGTATGCCATGTCCCTGCTCTCCTGCCAGAGACCCTCTCAGTGATGCCCAATTCCTGTAGAGCCACAGGAGATGACCCCACGGCTGCCTCCATGGTCAATCCCTTTTATGAGAAAGTCACGTGTGGATGTGCTCCCAATGCTGCTAGTCCTCAAGAGTCCAAGAGGCGTGATATTCTCTGATGTTCCTCAAAGAAAGAGGTGAGACCCCCCCCACATCTCTGTACCTTGAGGCAGCTCAGGGGCAGGGTGAAGGCTGCGACAGAAAGGGAACAGGAGTAGCATAATTATTTGTCCTTTCCTTCTCCTTCACCTTCAACCCCACCCCACCCTGCTTCCTCCTTCTCCAGACCTTAATGAGGCCATATCCAAGGGCAGCCTCCTCCCTACTGGCCAGGGAAGCAGGGAAGGGCCAGGGCAAGAGTCCATCTGTCATCACGCCCTCTGTGTGTCCCTAAACCCATCCAGGCTCCTGCAAGGCAACAACCCTCACCAAAGTCCCTGGCATCAGCTGCAGCCAGATCAAAGCCTCTGCCCGGACTGGGACCCAAAGCCTGCCAGAGGGAGCCAGACCTGTCATGGCTGTCACTGTCCCAGATGGCAGGCAATCTCCCAGTCAGCAGAGCAGGAAAGGCCAACCAGTCAGGACTGGTTTTTCACTTTTTTTCATGCCGTGAGTAAAAAAATGATAGCTGTGTGGAGAAGGACACCAACTTTCCTCTTGGAGCCAGGGCCATGGGTGGCATACTGTGCAGACTCAGACCTGCCTTCTTGGCTGTTCAAGTCAGCCCTGATGGAAGTCCCCGGCTGTGTTCACAGCTTCCTGTCTTACCTCCTCCATTCTACACAAGCACAGCTCTGCTGATGTTCAAAAGCCTCCAGAGGCCTTCTCAAACCAACCGGAGGAAATCTGAAGCATCCCATGGTATCCAAGGGCTGCCACACTCCAGCTCTCTAAACGCTCTTCGTTCATATCACAGATTCCAGAGAACCTAGAAACCCATTCGTTCCCAAATTCACCCCTGTCTTCCAAGTTTCAGGGCCTTTGCACGTGACATTTCTTCTGCTTGGAGTGCTCTACCCTCCCCTGTCCCACCTGTGGGAATCCATTTCTTCCCTAGGAAGCCTGTGAATAGGAGGAGGGCCCTGGCCATGCGGCCTGAGACCACAGTATTATCCCTTCTCCCAGCACCCAAGCTCCCCCCACCCTACTCCCTTGGCCCTTGTCGCCCCAGACCCTGCTGAACACAGTAGAATTATAGTTGTAGGTTTGGAAGGGGCCCAAGAACTCCAAGTCCCAAAGTTTCTCATATTTTGGGTGCATCAAATCCCCTGGAAGGCTGTTAAAACACAGGTCCCTGGGTGTTTTTTGAGTCAGGAGATCTGGAGTGGAATCCAAGAATCTGTGTTTCTAACCAACAACCAGGTGATGCCAATGCTGCTGGTCCAAGGAGCACACTGTGAGAACTGCTGACCTAGATTTTGACTCAGAAAGTAACCTTGTATCTCTGGTTCTCCTGAAGGATCCAAGGCTGGCACACTTCCGTTTCCGAGAGAGAGGCAGGGCTTCCAGGCACCTGCCACTCAGAGCCCTGGGGAAGGTCTCAGGTATCGTTGTTATAATGAAGTCAATGACAAGAGCATAATATTCTCCACAGGGAAAATAATCACAGTGATCCATAAAGTAGCATACTGTAACAATATCAATAGTGGCAATAATAATAGTAATAACATGATTATAATATAATGTCATCTGCCCTAATGTACTAAATCCAGATTGATCTGAGCAATATAAAAGAATTACTGACATACACAAATGCTCAAAAAGCCGAGCTTAGGCGTATTTGGGGCCATTTGGATGATGGCAACGGTGATGATGACTGTAATAACAAGCCACATTTGTACATAGCTTTAGCATTTCTAAAGCATTTTCACTAGTTTTATTTTAGTGGCAACCCTGGGAAGGAGACTGGCAGGCAAGCTTCTCTGGTTTATAGATGAGGCTCATATTCACACGTCCTTTAAGCTCCCATTCGGCAAATGTGGGTTGAACACCTGTTTTGTGCAAGTCAGCACTGAGCAAGGGCCATGGTAGGGTTGCAGATAAAATACAGGATGCCCAAGTAAACTTGAATTTCAGGTAAACAACGAGTCATTTTGTAGTATAGCTACACCCCCCATGTTGTAATGTACGTATTTCTAGGAAAAATTATTCACCGTTCATCTGAAATTCAAATTTTACTGGGCGTCCTGTATTTTTATTTGCTAAGTCTGGCAACCCTACTGGGAAAGGGAGGAAAGGATAAACAGAATAAGAAATGTTTCTTACCCTTAGAACAAACTCACTGTCTGGTTGGAGATGAAAGACCCCAGACAGAGGATCCCAGTCCTTGTCATCAGCGGGGCAGGAGCTTGAATGTTCACAGAGGTCACCCGGGGATGTTGCAAAACCGCTTGTTCTGACTCAGGAGGCTCAAGGTGGGGCCTGAAAGTCTTAATTTCCAACAAGCTTCCAGGAAATGCCAACTCCGCTGGTCTCTGACCACATTCTGAGTAGGGAGGGTATAGAGGGAAGCTTCGAGGCTGTGGGAGCCTAGAGGAGGCACTCGGTCCATCTTTGGGGATGAAGGAAAAGTTTCTTGGAGGAGGTGGTACCTGGTGGGTCTTGTCTGGTAAGACTCAGGGGTGGAAGGTTGAGAAGACGTAGTGGAAGGAGTACCCTTTCAAAGGCCCTGTGATAGGAGAAAGTACTACATGTTTGGGAAGGGCAGGGGTTGTACGTGGATTGAGGATCAGTAAGGCAGCACAGAGAAGGAAATGGCAACCCACTCCGGTGTTCTTGCCTGGAGAATCCCAGGGACGGGGGAGCCTGGTGGGCTGCCGTCTATGGGGTCACATAGAGTCGGACACGACTGAAGTGACTGAGCAGCAGCAGCAGCAAGGCGGCACAGGGCTCTGAGAATCCAGAGAGGAGGATCAGACAAGGCCCCTGCCAACTCAGACCCACATGCCATGTTATGGGAGAGGCAGAGCCATGGACAGACCAGTACAATCCACTGGGGCCAGTGCCAAGTTGGAGATAAGCACTGGAGGAGCAGGAGTCCAGAGAGGGGTCAACTCACTCCACCGGGGGCTTATGGGATGAATGAATTTAACGTAACCTTAGCACAGAGCAAAAGGCCAGGCCCTTAGGAAACCCAGCTGACACAGTATCCTACGGCCTGAACCTCAGGTCTCCATTCGTCTCACTTCATCTTCTTACCTCGGTCAGAACATCAGTGGCAGAGAAACTGGCTACGTCAGTGGATTTGGATTCACGAATAGGGTTCAGGAATCTTATGTGGTCTTGGGGAGCTTTAAAGTTAATAAACTGGGGTAGTAGCACCCGTTAGGCCTGTCCTGTGTTCTCAGATTTATCATAGTACCCAAGGCAGATGGCTAGTGTTCCTCCACATCCATTCGCTCCCCTTTCCTATGGTAATATTAATAGATAAACTGTGTTTTCACTGGGTCCATGGCCTCTCAGAGCAAAGCCTACACTTCTCATCCTCCCTGGATGTGATGGACGTAACCTGAGAGTCAGAAGCAGTCTGGGTGCAGAACAGGAAACTGCTCTAGGTTTTCCAAGTAAAATGAGATTTAATAAAGGGGTGCTGTGCTGTGCTCAATCATGTCCTACTCTTTGTGACCCCAGGGTTGGTAGCCCACCAGACTCCTCTATCCATGGGATTCTCCAGGCAAGAACACTGGAGTGGATTGGCATTTCCTACTCCAGGGGATCTTCTCAACCCAAGGATCAAACCCACGTCCCTTGTGTCTCCTGCATTGGCAGGTGGATTCTTTACCACTGTACCACCTGGGAAAGCCCTGATAAAGAGGTAGGCACTTACAAAGTCACTGGCAGGGCTGGAAGCATGGAGGTTGTGGGATGCTGCTAGAAATTCTGATCACATTATGGCAGCTACAAACCAGGGGTCAGGATGCCCCAGGAAACGGCTCCAAAGTCACAGCCACCAATGGACACAAGGTGACCAGACAATGCTCTGAAGATCCAGCTACTGTCAAAACTCCCGTGAGCCAGTGGCTACAGGCCATCCGTGTCTATCGCCTAAGGAAGAATGGCCTCAGCCCTCTTTTTGCCTTCCAAACTGCATGTGGGTGGAGCACATGGGCTGGAACTCATAACCTGAGTCCTAGTCTCGTAGGACTCTGAGAAATTCGGTAAGGAGGGTTCCAGGCTCTGAGATAAAGTGAAAGCACGGCGGAGGGGGTGGGGTGGGGAGCCAAACACTAACAGTATTCACCCTCAACCCTCCTGGCAGCTGGAGTAAGAACAGGAGGATGAAGGAGATGTCCCAGGGTGGCGGAGAATCACAACAGAGGTCACCGAGATGCCAGAGGGGCTGGGACCTTTGCATGAATGAGACATAAAATTCTACCTCGTTTCACTCACTGATTCAGCAGCCAAGCCTGTGTCCTGACACAGCATCATGTTGTGCGAAATGAGGTCTCAGAGGTATCGCTTCCAGAATATGTGGTGTTGACGCTGCTGGAGGAACAATTCAAACCTGGCCGTTACGAGTGTGGCAATAAATATGCCATCAGCAGAGAAAGAAGTATTCAGGGCTGTGGGTGGCTGGCGCCAAAAATGGGCCATTGCAGCTACGCGGAGGGAAGTTGTGGAGTGCTTGGAGGGGATGGGGTGTTGCAGAAGACGTCTTGGAGGAGGCAGAGCTGGAGATAGGGAGGAAGCAAAAGGCTATCCAATGGAGGCCACTTTATCCTCCCTTTCCCAGGGCTGTACAAGCGGCAAGCTGTCATGGGGCAGGGGGAGACAGGTGTGGTGCTGTGGTGCCCATGGTTCACCGGGTGGGGCTGACTTTCATCCTGTAGCAGAATGAGACCAGATGGTGGCCCAGGAGGTGTGCAGGGTGAGGGGCTAAACCTGGCTCCAAAGGGAGACCCCTGTGTCTCTGAGATATTTAGACTCTGAAGGCAGGAGAGGACGGGGATGAATGCACTCAAGCAATGGGCTCCAGGTCATGAACTGGTGCTCAGTTCTGGCCCGCCCCCTCCCTATCCTGCGGCTCCTCCTCAGGAAGGCACACAGCATTCACTCTTCAAACAGGGGTCCCTTTAGTGGGCCTGCAGCCTGGGGAACAAGGACAGTCAGATGAACCTTCGTGCCAAGCACTGGGGTAATGCCATAGCCAACCAGTCATTCTCTCTTCACCCCCTATGGGTGTAGATGTATTTAGATGCAGGATACACCCCAGCTGGCCTAGGTCAGGGCTCATTTAGAGACCAGGCCAGGATTGTCCAGCATAGAGGCCTAGTTCAGGGCCAGGATCAGAAATCAGCCTGGTACAGGGACCAGTCACGTAACTAGGGTTGGGCTTGGCCTGGGGCCAAGGTCATAGCTTAGCTTGTGACTAGGACCACTCGCAGGGCTCAGTCTGGAACTGCAGTATGGACTTAGTCTTTTCGGTTTTTTTTTATTTTTATTTATTTGGCTGCGTCGGGTCTCAGTTGTGGCAGGCAGGCTCTCTAGCTGAGGTGTGCTAACTCTTAGTTGCAGCTTGCGGGATCTAGTTCCTTGACCCCCGGATGGAACCCAGGCCCATTGCACTGGGTGCTCACAGTGTCGGTCACTGGACCACCAGGGAAGCCCCTGGACTTAGTTTGTGATAGGGAAAGAGTATTGAACTAACTGACCCCTGTGTATGAGCTCAACTTCATTAGTTTCCCAGACGATAAACCATAATGAAAGGCTATCAGGGTATAAGTGTAATATCTTCATTTACATCATTCTTAACTTTCAAAACCCTCTCATTGCTCTTCCCCAAAACTTGTAGTATAGACCCTCTGTCCCTCTGGTAGAAGAGGGCAGACAGATACAGGGTAAGATGAGCTGCCTCGCCTCTCACAAGTTCAGAAAGAGACAGAACCAGGCAAGAGGCCAGCTGAGCAGGTGCCCAGCCCAGGGCAGTCTGGTGCCCTCACAGCTTCCTGCAGTGCTTTGGAGACAAGCCCCAGGTCACCCTGAAACCCACGGGCAGGCGGCAGGCGGGCGGGCAGGCAGCTGGCAGGAGGAGTTGGCAGCAGGGACGTCCTGGATCAGAGCCTTGGGCCACAGCCAAGGCTGTTTAGTTGGGGTGGAGGGTAAGGGTGGCGATTTATTCATCCTCCTCTGCAGCGAGCCTCAGGGCAGGTGCCAGCAATTTGCCAGTCCTGAGTGACAGAGCAGGGAACCGCTGAGTGGCCGGGAAAGGTAGGGCCCACCCCGACCCGGGTCCTCATGGCCACGCTCAGCCGCTGAATGAAATAAGAAATGACGGTAAGTGACAAAATCGAAAATGTAATTAAGACAGATGGAATCAACTGGCGGGGATGATAAAAGCCGTTCCCCTGGTTCTGCGATTTAAAGCGAGGTCACGGGATGATCCCTTCTTGGCCACACAGCCAGCGAAGAGGTGGCAAGGGTGGGAGCTTGAGAATAGGAGCCAAGCTCCGTGGAGGACAGTGAGCAAACTGGGCTGCGGCTGCACCAAGAGAGAGGTGGGTCAGATACAAGGATGGACTTCCTGCAGAAGCGGTGGCTAAACTTTGGCATAAATGTGACATCATCTTCTTTCCCCAAGGGCACGTACTTCACTCCTCGACTGACTTGGACACAGGGGCCTGGATGAACTGACTGCTCCAAGATCTGTAGGAATAAGAACAGCTTGATTGTCGAGTGAGAAGTCTGCACAGATGACATTTAGGAAGAGGACAAGGGGGCTCAGAAGGGGGCTCAGGGTATGGCAAGTCCCAGAGCCCTTCTGCAGGCCAGAAATGGGAGGGTGGGAGCTCAGCCAGGCCCCACAGAGGAGGATGCCACCGTGCTTGGGTCTCACAGCTCCGAGTGATGCCTTTTTCTCTTTTGGTGTTGCCCCTTAACACAGCGGGTGTGAATTTCACTCCCTGAACCCAGAGGAAGCAGCAGGCCTCCTCCTGGGCTTTCCAGAGGCTCTGGTGGACAGAAGCCCCAGGCCCTGGGAGGAGAGGGAGTTTAGGCCCTCATGGAGGGTGGGGTGTCTGGGAGCCAGGGGGAGATTCACGCTAGGGACAAGGGCTCAGCCCTGACATCTGGAGCAGGCTTGCTCTGCCAACCACTAACTGAGAGAGCCGGCTCAGCCTTTGCTTTGTGGGACTGAACTGGCCAGCTTTGTTGGCCCTCAATCTCCCTGCATCCTCTGCCAGTGCTCTGTGCAGGGCAACAGGCTGGCAGAAAGGGCAGCTTCTTTATGCTTGGTGACCTCCCAGGCTGGTGGGAGAGAAGAGACTTGTCCTCCAATTCAAGGCAGTCATTGAGCTCCAACTGTTGAACATCAAGGCCCAGGTGGGCAGGGGGAAAGACGCTTAAGAGGTTTACGGTTTGTTCGGAATGGAAACCTATTCCTAGTAACTAGATATTAGTCACTTGTCACTTAGGTATTAACCCAAAGTGACAGGTGGTTCACATGGTAAATGAACACAGGAGCTGGGGGAAGAGGAATTCTGTCCAGGCCAGAGTCCTCAGCACAGGCTTCTTAGACGAGGAAGGGCATGAACCTGACCTTTGCAGGACGAGAAAGAATGACTTGAAACATTAGAGGATCAGAATGCATCCTGGCTGGCTCAGTGCCTACATAAATTCATAGAGATGAGAAAGAATATTCGGAAAGAGTTTATTTGAACTTCAGCACAGAACTAAGGTCTAGGGTGGGGTGCACAGAACTCCTAGGAGATCCCAGCATGTCCAAGGCCACTATGGGATCAAATGTTTCTCTGTGAGTAGAGCTTGTGCCCAGGGGTGCAATCGTTTCCCCAAATGGACGAATATCCATCTCCAAGTCAGCTCGAGATCCAATCAGCCAAGGACTTGGGCCTCTTACTTTCGTGTCTACACAGTAGGTTCCCCAATCCTGACCTACTCCCCAAGCCACAGAAAATGAAACCACAGAGACTGGAATAAATGTCCCCCCCTGCTGTGCCAGTAGCAAAGGATCAAAGTCACCCCACCTCCCACCATGGCCACACAGTGGTGAGATGTACGGCGGGAGAGGAGGCCAGTGCCCCACACATTTTCCTTCCACGAGGAGCCGGACTGTGAGCTCCACCGGCCCCAAGGCCGGCCAGCAGCCCTCCGTTGCCAAAGAGGATGTAATGGAGACAGGTTGGTCCTGCCATCCCTGGACCATCTTTTATTATAGGACACGTCCTTGTTATAGATACTGAGCATAAAACAGGGCCGGCATCATCCAAGAGACTGGAGAGACGCGCGAGGAGTGCTCCATCATTTCAAGTACACCATCCATCCATCCGTCAGAGGCCCAGCATTTATGCCTGCAGCTAGAACACTGAAATACCAGGTCAGGATTTATTGAGGGGGGGTGTTAAGTCATAATTTATGCCATTCTCTCTCCTTCTTAGGGACAGTCTTTCTGAAACATCTCTATCTCCCTGGCTAGCCATTCCTAATGACCCAAGACGTGGTTATCTGCAGCCCCTTTCAGGGCTGTTTTCTCCATTATCTCCCCCAAACTTACCTTGGGGCAGTCCCTGCCTCTGATCTGAGGGTACAGGTCCCCAAATTACAAACTGAATGATGACGAGAAGATAAGGTCCCTTTGCCTGCTGGATCCCCTGGGGATGTCAGCATTTCGGGGAAACCCCACCACTTCACCCCTGATGACTCCAAGGGAACAATGACAACTCCAGGTCCAAGCTGTGTAGCCTTGCAGAGTTCACTCTCCACACTCTTACCTTCTCTGGAAAATGAAGGGGCCTGATTGGATGAACTCTAAAGCTTCCCCACTTTGATGAAAGTGAAAGAGGAGAGTGAAAAGGTTGGCTTGAAGCTCAACATTCAGAAAACAAAGATCATGGCATCTGGTCCCATCACTTCATAGGAAATAGATGGAAAAACAGTGGAAACAGTGTCAGACTTTATTTTGGGGAGCTCCAAAATCACTGCGGATGCTGATTGCAGCCATGAAATTAAAAGACGCTTACTCCTTGGAAGGAAAGTTATGACCAACCTAGATAGCATATTAAAAAGCAGAGACATTACTTTGCCAACAAAGTTCCGTCTAGTCAAGGCTATGGTTTTTCCCGTGGTCATGTATGGATGTGACAGTTGGACTGTGAAGAAAGCTGAGTGCCGAAGAATGGATGCTTTTGAACTATGGTGCTGGAGAAGACTCTTGAGAATCCCTTGGACTGCAAGGAGATCCAACCAGTCCATTCTAAAGGAGATCAATCCTGGGTGTTCATTGGAAGGACTGATGCTAAAGCTGAAACTCTAATACTTTGGCCACCTCATGCGAAGAGTTGACTCACTGGAAAAGACTCTGATGCTGGGAAGGATTGGGGGTGGGAGGAGACGGGGATGACAGAGAATGAGAGGGCTGGATGGCATCACCGACTCGATGGACATGAGTTTGAGTGAACTCCGGGAGTTGGTGATGGACAGGGAGGCCTGGTGTGCTGTGTGATTCATGGGGTTGCAGAGTCGGACACAACTGAGCGACTGAACTGAACTGAACTAACTGAAAGCTTCCTCCCCCACCCCCAACCCCACCAAAAACTGGGTAAGCACGTGTCCTGGAGGCCTCAGTTCATTTAAGGCAAAGTCTAGCAAAAGGAGAAGGGCAGCAGAGGATGGAATGGGTCGATAGCATCACTGACTCAATGGACATGAATTTGAGCAAACTCTGGGAGACAGTGGAGGACAGAGGAGCCTCATGTGCAGTCCATGGGGTCACAAAGAGTCAGACACGACTTAGTGACTGAACAACAACTAGCAAAACGTAGGCCTCCCAGCGTTCTGGAGAGAAGTTAAAGTCAAGGATTGTCACAGGGGCTGTGAAGATAATGCTTCGTCTCCCCGCACCTTGGGAGGATCCCAAAGGGAGCTGCTCTTTTCAGGAGGGCAGTACAGGGGCTCCAGTGCTGGCTCTGCCCTCCTCTTTCCCTCTGCTCTCTTATTCTCTCTCTGACTCTGTCTCTCTTTTCATCCTCATCTGATTTGTGCCTGCCTTGAACTTTGCCATCCTGCTTCCAACAAACTCAAACACCTTTTGCCAGATCACAAATAGCCCCAGTGTTGACCCAGATGCAAACCAAAGCCTCAGTCTCCAAATTCTGATTGGTCTTATTGACATTTAATGGCCTCAGAGTAGCCTGTCTTAGCATGAAACCCCCTCGGACAGGCAAAATGTTGGAGAAACATTCTTGAACATGGGCGGTGAACATCGAACATTCTTAGAAGCTAGGAACTATGCTTGCTCTAATTTCCTCACTCCACTTTGTGTTCTTTCAAGGTTTAGCTGGTTCTGTCCAGAACCATGAGCTCCAGGGCCCTTTCAGAGAAAGCTGACTTGGGATGGAGTTGTGTGAGATAAGGATTCACACAGAGGAAACGTTGTGGCTCCAAACACGAGTCTTAACAGAACAGGTAAGTAACACGGTTGTGAAACAGCACTGTCTTTTGATCAGATGTACAGATTTTTTTAATTTTTTTGAATCTGAAATATCTTCACCTAGCCTGGAAAGGAAATACATTAAAGCTATACAGTGAAAGTTTCCCTTTCATCCCCATCCGGGATCCAACCAGTTCCTATGCCCCCACCTCCAAACTGCTACTAATTTCTTATGAAGTCTTCCAGACTTTCCTTATGTCTGTTACAAACAAAACTAAATATACAGTCACATTTCTCCCCTATTTTTCACCAAAGGTAGTGTCCTATATCCTATAGTATCCGATATCCTATAGTATCCTATATCCCACAGTACCATATATCCCATAGTATCCCATATCCCATAGTATCCTATATAGTATAGTATCCTACACTAACTTTCACCAAAGTTAGTACACTATATCCTATATAGTGTCTGATCCTATTCAGCTCCTTTCTTATTTCACCTAATGAAATATCTCGATCTTTTTACTTCTTAGAAAGTCCCTTCATTCATCTTCACAGCTACACAGTATTCCATTGCTGACTTTATGTAATTCAAAAATCTTTCTACATCCAAACACATTCTGAAGTGGTTTGAAGGAGACCATGCCGCTTCGCTGGTGGCTCAGGGGGTAAAGTTTCTCCCTGCAATGCAGGAGACCCGGGTTCAATCCCTGGGTTAGGAAGATCCCCTGAAGAAGGGAATGGCAACCCACTCCAGTATTCTTGCCTGGAGAACCTCACGGACAGAGGAACCTGGTGGGCTACAGTCCATGGGGTCACAAAGAATCAGACACGACTGAGCGACTAAGCACGCACGCACAAAGGAGAACATACCCTTACTGGAGGATGTTTGAGATAAAAGATCAACATGACTCATAGCAGAAAGTCTTCAGTTTACATAAGAATGGACTTGGGATGCAGAAAACATGCTTCCTCACCCCCACACCTCGCCCAAATGCTTATCCAGTAGGTCTGAGATTGGACCAGTAAGCTGCACTTTAGCAAGTTGATTCTGTTCCAGGCATCTACAGCCCTTTCTTTGAGAAGCTCTGGTGAATGGGAAAGGAAGCAAGAACTACATCCTCTGCTGAAAATATTGAAGTTGTTGCAATTAATCATTAAATTTAGCTCCAAGGTTCCTGGCAGCTCAGACCAAAGTGGAACCAAAAGGATATAGTGTTCTCCCTGCCAGAACAAAAGGCCAGTTTTTCAGGAGACATAAACACATCTCTGGCACTAAATTCTCAGCAAATTTATCATGGGAGCCATCACTGAGGGGACATTGAGCTGCACAACAAGCGGCATCTTCCCCAACAGCCACAGAAAATGCAGGCACATTCTTCAGAGTTGCTCTGCAGAAGTCATGGCCTGGCCCCAAGCTCCAGACAGTCCAGCTCAGGACACTGTTTCTGCAGAAAGTTCAGCCAATGCTGGCCAGAGGGGAGAAAACCAGGCCACCTGAGAGTGAACGTCCAGAACACCCAAGCCACGGTCAGAAAGTCTGAATGGAGAAGCTCAGTGCGACTGAGGAGAGAAAACCAGGAGACGTACTCCCTGGGCTTCTGAACCCAAGGCAAGGCAGGACCTCTGTCCTTGGTCCCTAGGCCATGACCAGTATGAAGAAAGAAGCCTCTCACCTTACCCTAAGAAGCTCCTAGAACAATATGGTGGGAGGGAGGAGCGGATGGACAGCTATTTCCCCATTTTCCCCGCCTGTAAATTTGAGCATATCTCAAGTCTTCAGCAAATGGTGTCACTTTCTCATTAAGCATACGACTAAGGAATTGAGACGCGGTGAACGCTCAGTAAGTATTGGCACTGATGATGTAGGTGGAGGGGGAGGGGCAGGAACCTGTGTTTCCCATCCTGCTGTCCTTAGTATATCTTAAAAATCCCCAGTGTTTTATGGATTCCAAGGGGACAGATCAAAGTAAGTATGTCCAATATCCTAAATATGATCCCTTAAACCCAACTTCTGTCTACTCAGACTTGTTATTCAGTGCCCAGTTGTATCTGACACTTTGTGATGCCTTGGACTGCAGTACATTAGGCCTCCGTGTCTCCCACCATCTCCCGAAGTTTGCCCAAGTTCATGTCCATTGCATCTGTCATGCCATCCAACCATCTCACCTTCTGATGCCCTCTTCTCCTTCTGCCCCCAATCTTTCCCAGCATCATGGAATTTTCCAATGAGTCAGCTGTTCATATCAGGTGACCAAAATACTGGAATTTCAGCTTCAGCATCAGTCCTTCCAATGAGTATTCAGGGCTGATTTCTTTTAAGATTGACTGTCTTCTCAAACTTCAGTTCAGTTCAGTTCAGTCACTCAGTTGTGTCCGACTCTTTGCAACCCCATGAATCACAGCACGCCAGGCCTCCCTGTCCATCACCAACTCCCGCAGTTCACTCAAACTCATGTCCATCGAGTCGGTGATGCCATCCAGCCATCTCATTCTCTGTCGTCCCCTTCTCCTCCCACCCCCAATCCTTCCCAGCATCAGAGTCTTTTCCAGTGAGTCAGCTCATCACATGAGGTGACCAAGATAATCATGATAACGTGATCACTGACCTAGAGCCAGACATCTTGGAATGTGAAGTCAAGTGGGCCTTAGAAAGCATCACTATGAACAAAGCTAGTGGAGGTAATGGAATTCTCAAACTTAGGCAGACCAAAATGTAAAGCCATTTTCTCCTCTTGGCTCACCCTCACTCAGAATTGGACAATGACCTCGGTATCATGATTGTCACCAGGATGCCCAGAGACTTGAGGCTATGGCTGAGTTGGAATAGATGAGGACATACCTCTAGTGGGTATTTATCAGATGAAGCCTGTGATCTGGACAGATTTCATTCCTGTTTCCATGCGATGGAAGAGAACTAAGGAATTACAGTGAGGACTGCTAGTTTATACCAAATCTATTCTCCTCCTTCCATAATGATAGAGTTGTAGTTAGCCATGTGGTTTTCAGCTAGGGACTACATTTCCCAACCTCTGTGCAACCAAGTGCAATCATAGGACCAAATTCTCACCAATAGTGAATGCGGTATACACCATTTCCAGGCCTGGGCCATGGAACCTTGTCATGTGCCCCATTCTCCTCCCTTCCTACAAGCCCATACTCAAGACATGCCTCTGACTCAGCTACAACCAAGCAGGTAAGTACAGTGCCCTAAAAAGTGGTTCTTAATATTTTAGAGTACCTTAGTTATCTAGGGGCCTTCCCTAGTGGCTCAGTGGTAAAGGATGTACCTGCCAATGCAGGGGACTCAGGTTCAATCCCTGGATAGAGAAGATCCACTGAAGAAGGAAATGGCAACCCACTCTAGTTTTCTTGTCTGGAAAATTCTATGGACAGACGAGCCTGGTGGGCTATATTCCACAGGGTCACAGAGTCAGACACAAGTGAGCATGCATGCATACAATCACAATGGTCTTTAAAAGTAGAAGCAGGAGGCAAATAAGTCGATGTCAGAGTGCTGTATTAGAAAGACACAACCAGCATTTCTGGCTTTGAAGATTGGAGGAAGGGGCCATGAACCAAAGAATGAGGACAGATTCTAGATGCTGGAAAAGGCAAGGAAATAATTCTCCCCTAGAGCCTCCAGAAGGGAACACAGTCCTGTCAACACTTTGATTTTACCCAGTCAAACCTGGGCCAGAGATCTGACCTCCAAAACTGTGAGAAAATTAACTGTGTTGTTTTAGGCCACCAGATTTGTGGTACTTTATCATGGCAGCCCTAGGAAACTAACAGGCTTGGGAACTGTTCTCTGAGGAAGGCTGATCTGGCCTCCAGAGCCGGGAGCTCCTTGAGGGGGGGTTTGTCTCCTCCATCTCCCCCACAGCACCTGGCTTGGGGTGGGGTCCTGAGAAGGACACAGTAAAGTCATATGGGTACAGCCTCATGTCCTTTCCTGCTTTCCAAAACAAAAGAGAAAGACCATATTGTGTCACTGTTTGGGACACCTCTCATCACTGACTCCTACAAATGAGCCCTGACTGTCGAGAGATAGGACTTCATTTTGGGCCTAACCTGAGCCTTCATTCTACTAATCATTTTAGAAAAAAACCTTGACCCCTAGAGACGAGATTGCAGTATGACTGACACAGACTAGCCTTTCATGTCCATCAAGGCCATTGAGGACTCTGGGGAAGTCTTTTTTTAAAACAAATTTCTAGATTAAGTTTTTTTTTTTCAATTAAAAATTGGGTTTTTTTGGTTACACCACATGGCATGTGCAAGTGTAATCTTAGTTCCCTGACGAGAGATTGAACCCACACCCTCTGTATTGCAAATGGGGAGTCTTAACCACTAGACTCACTGCCAGGGAAGTCCCTGGGGAAGTCTTTGAGGGCGACTGCTGCTCTGTTAGAATATGCTCCAAGCTGGGGGTGGGGAGATGCAGGAAAAAGTGAGGATAAGATCCAGGCTCCCCATGGAGGCCCGTCTTCAGAAGTGGATGTGAGGGCAGCTTGTGGACCTGGGAAGGGCATCTGGCCTCTGGAGAAGGAAGCACCAAGCTTGACCAGGGACTCTGGGTATATGGAGGGCTCTGCTGAGTAAGGGGTTGTGATTGAAAAAAACAAATATCTATAGGTAGGAAGAATTTACACAGAATCCTCACTGACTCTCCAGCCTCTGTTCCCAAAAGGAGCCCATCACCTCGCTAACGCTCCACTCAAGAAGCCGCCCTGAGCCCACAGTGGGCTGCAAGCCCTCCCAAGCTCTCTTCTGGGAAGACCTCGGTGATCGCCCAGGTCTCCTTGGCGTTCATGCACTGACCCCCTTCAGCCTGCCCCCCTCGCTGCATCTCCTTGCTCCCTGAGTCACACTCTTGTCTGCCCACCCAAACATGAGCCTCCTGAGGACAAAGCCCTATTTCTTCCTGAAAGCAGGCACTCATGTCTAAGCAGGAAGAACTGGAAATAAAAGATGACATTAGCTGGCAGTTGTAAAAAAGGTAAAACCACTGTAGTTGGTACCCTTGCTGGCAGACTGGAAAGTTGGTGGGAACACAAACCCTGAGCCAAGTGCAAGAGCAGAAACTAGAAACCCTGGGATTCAGACTCAGCCTTGCCAGGATCTCCCAGTGTGACATTAGGCACGTTCCTTTACCATCACCTGCACAGGCTTGGCTTCCTTATCTTTAAAACAGAATTATAAATCCATCCATGTTCAACAATGGGGGATGATTTATGAGAAGGACCTTAAAAGTATCAGGAATTTTCAGTCCTGAAATTGAAACAGGCAAAAGGAATGGACCCTGCACAAGTTAGCCAGAATGAGGAGAATTATGTCAAGCTAAACAAAGGTCCATCTAGTCAAGGCTATGGTTTTTCCAGTGGTCATGTATGGATGTGAGAGTTGGACTGTGAAGAAAGCTGATTGCCGAAGAATTGATGATTTTGAACTGTGGTGCTGGAGAAGACTCTTGAGAGTCCCTTGGACTGCAAGGAGATCCAACCAGTCCATTCTAAAGGAGGTCAGTCCTGGGTGTTCATTGGAAGGACTGATGCTAAAGCTGAAACTGCAATACTTTGGCCACCTCATGTGACGAGTTGATTCACTGGAAAAGACTCTGATGCTGGGAGGGATTGGGGGCGGGAGGAGAAGGGGACGACAGAGAATGAGATGGCTGGATGGCATCACCGACTCTGTGGACATGAGTTTGAGTGAACTGCGGGAGTTGGTGATGGACAGGGAGGCCTGGCGTGCTGTGATTCATGGGGTCGCAGTCAGACACGACTGAGCGACTGAACTGAGGACATATTCTATGTCCTCTACCAAAGTGGACTCCTGGGGCCAAAATGGAGGGATGGGATGTTGGAACCAAGGAGAGAGAGATCAGTAGAGATGTGCCGTCTTATCCATCTGGTCAAACAGCCCTGGAGACAATGACTATCTGGAATGGCCCCTCAGAGTTCCATATTTGGGACCAGCAGGCCAGGTCTTGATCAGACAGTCATTTACACTTTAGTGTGAATTCTATAGCCACTTTACCCTTCCTTAAGGGGTTAATCTGTCAGCCTGAACCCTCCATGCAAATGCAAGATTCTGTCCCAGGTATCACAGTGAAAAGAATTGGCCATGGAGCCTTCAACTACAGAGCCACTGCTCTCTCAGCTCGGTTCAGGCACCCCTGAGTTGCAGAAATGTGCAAATGGTCCTTCTTGCCCTTCTCACAAGCATAAGCAGTGAATGGCCATGCCCAGGAAGTAGAAAGATCCCATCCTTAGTGGTATTAAGCCTTGGACCAGTTCCTTGAACAAGAATCAGCCTTCTGAAGTGTGTGTTAATGATATACAAGTTCCCTCATAAGCATGGATTCCAAGATTCTGTGTCAAGGACACACACACAGATGCTCTAAGGCCCTGTTGCCTTTTCCCCAGAAGGGGCGTTTTACAATCCTCCCTGGATCCCCTGACCTATTTGCATAGGGTTACTTTGTGGGAGAACACTGGGGCTGAAGGCCTGATGCCTGAGGCTCACTCTCTAGGCACCCTGGAAAAGACCCTGGAGCAGCCAACTCCCAGGTAACTGGTTTGCACAGCATTCCCCTAGCCCTGAGAGGAGTTCAGGGGTAGAGGGAGGGCCAGCCTGGACTTGCCACTTTCCTATGCCCAAACCCCCCAAACTGCAAGGGGTGCATTTTCCTTCCTTTGGAAACAGAAGGGACTGGCAGCTTCTCCACCATTCTGGCATTGTTTGAATGGGAATTCATGCCAGAAAGGGCTGGGGTGGAATGAAGGAAGGAGCTAATATTTAGAGAGATAGAGAAAGACAGGGAAGCCCGGTGTGCTGCAGTCCATGGGGTCACAAAGAGTCAGACATGACTTAGCAACTGAACAACAACGTTTAGAGAGTTCCTACCCTGTGCTCAAAACTGAGGGAGTACTTTATAAGCATCCGTTCATTCTTTCAATTCACCAGTTACTTCAGCAAATACACAGTAAACATCCACACACCTCAGGCCTGGTCCTGCCTTTAAGGAGCCCACAGAATAACAAAAGATAAGAAGGTTATGTCATTCAGTTCAGTTCAGTTCAGTTCAGTCGCTCAGTTGTGTCTGACTGTTCGTGACCCCATGAATCACAGCACGCCAGGCCTCCCTGTCCATCACCAACTCCCGGAGTTCACTCAAACTCATGTCCATCGAGTTGGTGATGCCATCCAGCCATCTCATTCTCTGTCGTCCCCGTCTCCTCCTACCCCCAATCCCTCCCAGCATCAGAGTCTTTTCCAGTGAGTCAACTCGTCGCATGAGGTGGCCAAAGTATTGCAGTTTCAGCTTTAGCATCAGTGCTTCCAATGAACACCCAGCATTGATCTCCTCTAGAATGGCCTAGTTGGATCTCCTTGCAGTCCAAGGGACTCTCAAGAGTCTTCTCCAGCACCACAGTTCAAAAGCATCAATTCTTCAGCGATCAGCTTTCTTCACAGTCCAACTCTCACATCCATACATGACCACTGGAAAAACCATAGCCTTGACTAGACGGACCTTTGTTGGCAAAATAATGTCTCTGCTTTTTAATATGCTATCTAGGTTGGTCATAACTTTCCTTCCAAGGAGTAAGCGTCTTTTAATTGCATGGCTGCAATCAGCATCCACAGTGATTTTGGAGCCCCAAAAAATAAAGTCTGACACTGTTTCCCCATCTATTTCCCATGAAGTGATGGGACCAGATGCCATGATCTTTGTTTTCTGAATGTTGAGCTTCAAGCCACCCTTTTCACTCTCCTCTTTCACTTTCATCAAGAGGCTTTACCTCTCACAAAATCCCTTTGATGAAGGTACTATTCTTCCCATGTTACAGATGTGGAAACTGAAGAGCAGAGAGGTTAATCAACTGGCCCAAGTTTGCACAATTTGTAGGTGGCACATCTGGGAAACAGCTTCGGTTTTTAATGCTTTACTGCAACCCCCTCCTCCAGTGTGTCTGTCCTCGTATGTAAAATGGGGGTGCAGCTCCCCATTTGCAGCATTCCTGTGAAGATTGGACTGGAGACACGGAACATTAAGCACTGCCATGATAGGGATGCGCAGTAAGTGGTTCATAGCTAGTGGCTCTTGTGGCTCCGAGTCCCATGTTCCCTCACTTCCTCATATGTTTGTCGGAGACAGGCTGCCACAAAGCTGTACTTAACAGGAGCTCTGGAAGGAAGGAGGCAATTACAGGCTTGGGAAAGCCTGGGTTCTGTGAGAAGCAGATATTTATCAGTCTGTCACCAGGTAATAATTGAGCACCAGTTGTGTATCCTCAGGATCTGAGAAGGAAATGAAAGTCCCAGAAGAGAAAATCCCCACCCTCAGGGAACTCTCAGCATGGTTATGGAGGTAAAACAAACACATGAAACCACAGAGGTCAGAGGCCTGGCTATGAGTTCACAGCATAAGTACTATAGGAACCCAGAGGTGGGCACGGGTAATCAGAAAGCTTCCTGAAGAAGAAAAAACTCGAGCTCAGCCCTCAAAGGATCTAGATCGGTGAAGAAGAGGGGCTGATAAGAGGATATTAAGCAAGCTCAGTCATTGGGCATGATGTATTTTTTTAATTTTTAAATGACTATAGACTTCAAGAAGTTTCAAAAATAGCCTAAAATGTCCTTAAGTAGCTGTCACTCAGCTACCCCAATGGTATGAGGGAACATAGGGACAATTATAGTGATTTCAAAATCAAGAAATTGATGTTAGCACAATACAATTAACTAGACTATGGACCCTACCCAGATTTTACTAGTTTTTGCCTGGATTCACTTTTTGTATATGTGTATGTATAGTTGCTGTTGTTTGTTATTTAGCTGCTCAGTCGTGTCTGACTCTGCAACCCCATGGACTGCAGCACACCAGGCTTCCCTGTCCTTCACTATCTCCTGGAGTTTGCTCAAACTCATGTCCATTGACTCAGTGATGCCATCCGACCATCTCATCCTCTGTTGCCCCCTTCTCCTCCTGCCTTTGATCTTTCTCAGCATCAGGGCCTTTTCCAGTTTGTCAGTTCTTCATATCAGGTAGCCAAAGTATTGAAGTTTCAGCTTCAGCATCAGTCCTTCCAATTCAGAGTTGAATATTTAGGATTGACTGGTTTTATCTCCTTGCAGTCCAAGGGACTCTCAAGAGTCTTCTCCAGCACCACAGTTTAAAAGCATCAGTTCTTCATTCTATAAGTTTATTGCATGTATAAATCTGTATTACCACAACTACAATCAAGATACAAAATGGTTCTATTACCAAAGAGAAGCTCCCTTGAGGGCAAACTTTAAATGGCCCCCATTATACTCTGCTCATAGGCACCAAGGACGTGACAGCCCCTGTGCTCTGCTCACAGATTGGACAGTCTACTTATCATGTCCGGCCCTGCCCAAAGAAGGGAAGTTAAGGCCTGGGTATCCAGGGGCAGATCGCCTGGTCTTGGCTGCAGCCCCCATACACAAACCCTCTGTGAAGAGGCTCATCTTGCTACTTTCTGGCAGGAGAAACTGAAACTCTGCAGACTTGGTCCTCCCCAGGTGAGGCTAGGACAAGCTCCCTGTTATTCAGCACCACGGATAGATCCAGGGTGCCTGAGACAGCAAAGGTTTATGAAGATAGAAGAAAGGACTGGGTGCGTCTCTGGGTCACCTCTTGCTGGAGATGGACCAGATCTGGGTGAATACTGACTCCCATCCCTCAAGGTTGCAGAGCAGAGACGTGAGAGGACATTTCAGAAGCGTGGATCTCTGCTTGCCTGACTCCTCTCTGTTATTCAAGGCTCATCCTAAGTCTCTTGTTCTGAGAATCTCTCCTTGACTTTCCCACCTTGCTGGCTCCCTTCTCTGAATTAATTTACCCCGAGATCTGGCAGAACCATCCAAGACAGCCTGGGAGCACACCGTGTGCTGCTCTCTGCCTGCTCCCACATATGAAGCGGCACCCCTACCCAGAATGTGATGCCTTGAGACAGGACCAGCTTGTCCTTTACTTGTCTCTTCTGTTCTCTCCTTATCCACCTGCTCATTGCAGATCCACACAAGGCTAGGCACTCAGGTTCTTTCTGTATGACACATTAGCCAGAGGATGACTTGGTCCTCAGCTTTTTCTTTTCACAGTCCCATCCTGGGCACCTTTTCTATCTGGCATTGTTGGTACAGAGAGTAGAGGAGAAATATTCCAACTTTAAGCTGCCTGCCAGAACTCCTCAGTCCAGTTTCCTTCTCTTTCTCCCATAGGCTGTAGGACCCCTGCCCCTAGGAAATCCTCATCCATGGTCTTTATTATGCCTGGGTGTTGTCTCCAGCCACCTCTCCCATTGGCATCAGTGAGAAACCTTGTCATGGAGGCTGTGCACCCAGATGACCCTTACAGGACTCACTCTCACAGTTGATGGGAGGTGGTTGTCTGACAGCTCTCATCTCTCCACTCTCTATGGGAATTGTCTTTGAGGAAAGTGTCCTTGTCCAAGATCACATTCCCTTCCCAAGGCAGTCAACACTCAATTACTGGTCAA
This sequence comes from Moschus berezovskii, assembly GCF_049115385.1. NCBI lineage: Eukaryota > Metazoa > Chordata > Mammalia > Artiodactyla > Moschidae > Moschus > Moschus berezovskii. Next base: position 95,989,171 of record NC_142468.1, read on the forward strand.
TGACACAGTATAAAGGCCCAGCTCCTTAACCCCAACTCAAGACAACTCTGAAGGACCATTCCAGCATCGGAGCTCCTGCAGAATCAGCTGAGACTATCACTGAGACTGCCTTGTAGCTCAACCTCTCCCTCTGCCCAATCCTGCTCCCTTTCCTCCCCAACAAACATTGGTCCTGAGGCCATTCTCCAATAAATTTTCTGCATATTCATCATTTCAGAGTATGTTTCCAGGTGAACACAACCTAAAATCTTGGCCCCATGGGATTAGGCTTCCTATTGACACCCCTGCACCATCTGACAACTCAGACCCAGGCCCATCAAGGCACAGTAGAGCCACCTTGCATATCACTTTTCCCCCCAATTTCCTAAAGACTGCTCACTCCACTTTCAATGACAGCCCTAAGTCTTGCTTTTAGCAGCAGGCCTTCCCTGATGTTCTCTGGGTCACCTGCCATGGTCAAATGGGCTTTGAATGCAAGAAGATCAGGGTTTGGGTCTCAGCTCCCCCCACTGACCAGCTAGGTGAACCTGGGCTCATTATTTAATCTTTTCAAGTCACTATTCCCATGTCAGAAGCAGAAATTATAATAGCATCACAGGCCTGTTAAGAGGATTAAATGATGCAACATAAGGAAACCTGTTTAGCACAGTGCCTGGCATATAAAAATGTGCTCAACAAATATGAATTTCCTTTCCTTCTTCTTTTGGGTCTGGGGCACTTTCCATATAACTGCCTATTAACAAATTTTAGTTAACCCAGTACTGAACCTCACAAGCACAAGGGTGGCACAGGTCTACAGGAAAAGTTTCGAATTTTCCATGTGCCAGAGCAGGGGAGTAGGTGATGGTCAATCAACTCAGCTCTCCTTATATGCTAGCCTTGATTTTCATGCTGCTGGAAAATTCTTGGCATCCAATGAAAATTCTTCACAGCACAAGGAATAGCAGGTGTTTTCATTTTGCCCTAAGGGGAAATGGAATCCAGCCAGACCTCCTTTTATACCTGGCTGGAGCAGGGGCTGTGTTCCCTTAAGACACAGGACCAGCCCTTTTTCCCAAGCAGCAGAGAAATGGGTTGGAGCGAGGGTGGTACCTAAGATTATGGCTGCTGGGGCCACACTGCTGGGTGCTGGCTGAGAGCAGGTGAGCAGACAAATCAGCCTGTTAAGATCGTTTTGTGAAAGTGCAACTTGTACTGAAATAATAGCACCAAGAATCCAATTTTCCAACCACTGCCTCTTCCCCAAATGCAAGGAGCCTCTGCTCCCCTCCACTATCTCCCTGCTCCCTCAGCCCAATCCCTCTCCCCACTCCTCAGGTAAGCGGAAGAGGCCCTGACCTCCGCAGGCTGAGCCGCCTTCTCAGAGCAGCATCCTTGAGTGAGCTGAGTGTGCATAACAGGAGCTGGGGGAGGGGGGGCGTAGGAAGCCTGGGGCAGGAGCCGTGGACCCCGGGCACATCCCAGCTCCAGCTGGGCCCTTTCTGTCAACCCTGGCCCAGCACATGCCGTCCTCGGTGACACTTGCGCTGGGCTCAGAGAATGCTGAATTCAGCCCCAATTAAGGGGCCATCTCGGGGCAGGCTGCCGGCACCAGCAGCTGCTATTCTGGGACTTGGTGAAGACACGGTTTTCTCTCTCTCTCCTCCTCCACCTCTGCTCTGTTTTATCTCTCCTCTCTCTACTGCCATTATCTCCCTGGGTTTTTCTACCTGACTCTGCAGTCTTTTCCCCTCTTGGCTTCTCTGCCGGTCTCCCCTTCTCTGTGACTCTCTGTCACTCTACATTTCTTATCAAACCAATTTGACAAACACTCCCATGGCTCCTGCACCAGGCCCCTGTGCTCTGGGGAGAAAATGAGGCCCAGTCTCCTGCTCTGGAGGAGCCCTGGGTGTGCTCTGCCTTTCTATGGCTCTCCCCAGCCCCCTGCATCTTAACTAGAGGTTAAGACACTCCCTCCACCCAGAAACTCCAGGTTTTGGAAGGCCACCTCCTGGCCTTGTGCAGTTTCTGTATCCCGGACCTCTCCCCTTCTAGGCTTCCAATTCCAGCACCAAAACCCCTGGCATTGCTCAGGTGGGTCTATGGCAGAAAATGCTCTGGGATGTCCAAGAGGCGCAAGGCCATGCTGCCCTACTATCCTGGGCCTGAGCAGACCTGGCCCAGGGCCTGCAAGGTAGGATTGCTTGATCTCCCTGGGTTAGACCAGGAGGACATGACCCTTGTCAACCAAGAGACCAAGTATTCATAGATCAAAATCTCTTCCTTCCAGGGGAGAAGGTCCCCTAAAGGGCCACTGATCAGTACCACACTGGGTTTATGAGAATGTCTTATCTCTATCCTTTCTGCCTTTCAAAATGCCAGGCCCAGCTCACTTCTCTCCTCCTGATCACCCAGTCCATGCCACCATCTCCTGCCCCAGCCTCGGAAGCCTGACCTGGTCCCAGGGCTCCAACCCTGGGACCTGCTGGCTGGACTTATCCTGATCTGTGTCCTTTGATGCAGGGTGTGGAGCAGGGACAATTAACAGGATACACCTGTGAACACTCCAAGGTCCTTTCCCTCAAGGATTTCTACCTTCTGGGGCTTCCCCATGTACTAGGACTTGAGGGTGTGTGATAACTTCTTATGCACATTATTGAATTAATGAATTTTTTAAAAATTACCACCTATGATGTGCCAAGGGATTCACAGACCAGCCTCTGAGGCTTATTAGCACCATTCTATAGCTGAAGGAACTGAAGCTCAAAGAAGTTTCCCACAGTCAAATGATAGGAACCCAGGCTTCCTGATTCTGCAGCCTGAGCTTGTTCCAAAGCCCAGCTCCTGCTGATAAATAAAAGAAGGAAAGAAAAGACTTCAACAGCTCATGCTTCTTCCCCAGAGAATTCTTAATTTGAGATTCAGGGGCCTCACTGCCCTTAGTAGTCTGGGCCACCTGCACACTCAGCCAGTCTCAGGCTCTGGCAGAGTGGAGAAGCCCTTGCTCTAGGCCAGCGGGGCACAGTTAGTGACAAGTTTGACAAGTTCTCAAAGGGAGCCCAGGGGCCAGAGAATACCATGGGGAGGAAGGGGTGCTCCTTGAGCCAATATCAGCCAAAGGTAAGGGGAGAAGCCACCAAAGGCTCCCAGCGGGGCTGAGACTTCCTCTTCTGGTGGAAAACAGGGGGCTGGCCGTCCAGGGCTGTCTTCGAAAGCTCCCCACGGAATGGACGTGGAACTTGGGTCCTGCTTGGTGATCAGTCAGTCCCCTCAGGCCTGTGGCATGAGTGAGGTGTCTGAAGCAGGCTCTGGAGCTGGGGAGAGAGGGGAAGTTACTTTGACACCTCCTTTCTTTGGTGGCTTTTTCAAGATCCCTCTGCTCTTTGTCAGCAGTGAAGTCGTGCCAGGATGTGCCCAATAAAGAAGCAGGGGTGGGGGAGGACAGGCTGTGCCAAGCTGCTCCAGAGGAAGGCTAGGGCCCCTGGGTGGGTGCTGTGCAGAGTCAGGGCCCTGAAACCTGTCAGCAGCCCAGGCCCAGCCCAGGAGGCTAGAGCCCTGACCGACCCTGGCTCCCGAGCCACCCTAGCCTAGGTCCAATGACTTCTAACCAGCGGGCAGTCTCTGGAGCTGTAGGGGGTCCCGGCCCCTGAATTCTGGGCCCAAGATGACTCAGGCCACCAAGCCCAACAGATGCTAAATCACCCCCTCTTCTTTGGTTCTACTAACTCTGCTCGGACCAGACATTCCTCACCTGACCCCTGGACTGCTGTCTATATGCTCGTCCAGCCTCTGTTCTGCCCCATCCATTGCAGGGCCAGCTTTCCAGCTCAGCTTCATGGCCACCCTCATCCTGCACCAACAGCCATGGTACAGTGACAGGGTCCCTGCAACCTCTCCAGGCCCATCCACACGCTCCCCAACATACCTCCCTGGGTTCAGCTTCACACAGCCATGGCCATTCCCCAAACACAGCCACCTGCTCTCTCCTGCTTTCTTCTGTACTATGCCCTCTGCACAGGACAGATTCTCCCAGACCTGCCTAGAGCTACTGGTCCACTTCTAGTCCTCAACTCTGCTTCTAGACGCCACCGAAGCTCTACCTTCTTCAGGAAGCCTTTCCTAGCCACCAGGCTAGGCCCAGTAACACCCCTGGTCTTTCTTTGTGCCCCATGGTCTTGTGTCTTGGTCCTTGCTGGGTTGTCACTGCTGGAAGGAGTGTCTCCTTCAGATAACTGGGCATCCTGGAGAGCAGGGGATATCTCTGATTCACCTCTGTGCTCCACAACCCAGCATGGTGGGATGACTAAAAAACACAAAACAGCAGGCAGCCACTCACTAGATCCAGTCATTTGGGTGAGGTGACAACACAATACACACACACACACACACACACACACACACACCTATCTGAGCCCTCAGAGGACCAAGAAGTTGAGGGCTAAGCCATCATGGGGTGTGTCCCTGAGAAGGCAGGATTTGAACTAGGTCCTGGAGGCTTGCTCTGCTCCTGTCCAAGGATGCAGGTGTGGATCCTTGCACCAAGCAAGGCTGGACGGAAAATGACCTCGTGGATCACATTCACGGCCCCAGGGCTTTACCCTCCCTGTGTCCATGTCCTTTACTGTATGATTCTGCATTGCTTGTCCCCATCCTACCCTGCCCCTGAGAACAGCCATAATTTGCCTGGGTCTATGGGATGCCAGCAGGCTTGAAATGTGCTTTGACATCAGAGCTTGCCTTCTTGAGCTCTGCCATCACCATGAGAACACATCCCCTCTAGCCTACTAGAGGATGAGAAACGTGGAGCAGAGCCAAGTCATCATAGTCACCCCAGCCAAGGCAAGTCTAGGGCAGTCAGTGGCCAGCCAACCTCCAGAGATGTGAGTGAGCCCAACTGAGACCTGACGAACCACTCAGCAGAGCCCAGCCTAAATTGCTGACCCACATAATAGTAGTTAAATGCTTATTATTTCAAGACACTGAATTCCAAGGGTTTGTTACACAGCATTATTGAGACTATACAGTGACTAAGGCTAAGGAGATCAGCCTAGGAAGATGTGCTTATCCACAATAGAGCCCACAGTGGGCTGATTATAAGGGAGTCTGAGTAGAGTCCCCATGTCCTTTGGCATTTCCCACTGCCCTCACATTTCCAGCCACCTTGGGCTTCATGAGGCCTCACACATGTACTATCTCTCTGCACAACCTATTCCTTCCTCCCAGAATGCCTGTTCTGTCTTGTCCTCTTTGTATCCTGTTTTTCCTTCAAGGTCAGGTCATACTCTAGAGACCTTTATGGATACACAGCCTCCCAGCCACTTTAAACCTTTTAGGAACAACAACCCTGCCTTAGCTTTACTGTGGCACAGTCATTAACTCATGGCGCTCTGCTAGTTTCTGAATAGTAAGTAGGTCCTGCCTGGCCGTAGAGGGAGCAAGCCTCCAGGACTCCTAGATCTCACAGAGGCTCGGCAGAGTTTCTGATACTAACAAGCATCTGGGAAAGGGGCAATGAATAGAGATGAATACACTTTCCAGCTTTTGATTTTAGAACAACGTGACACGATGCATTGTAAAGAAAAAAACCCTGAAATCCAAAGACCTATTTTCAAATGGGCAGAAGACCTAAAAAGACATTTCTCCAAAGAAGACAAAAGCGTAGACAAACAGGCACATGAAAAGTTGCTCATCACTGCTAATTATTCAGTTCACTTCAGTTCAGTTCAGTCGCTCAGTCGTGTCCGACTCTTTGCAACCCCATGAATCACAGTACGCCAGGCCTCCCTGTCCATCACCAACTCCCGGCGTTCACTCAAACTCATGTCCACAGAGTCGGTGATGCCATCCAGCCATCTCATTCTCTGTCGTCCCCTTCTCCTCCCGCCCCCAATCCTTCCCAGCATCACACTCTTTTCCAGTGAGTCAACTCGTCACATGAGGTGGCCAAAGTATTGGAGTTTCAGCTTTAGCACCAGTCCTTCCAATGAACACCCAGGATTGATCAAAGATCATGGCATCTGGTCCCATCATTTCATGGGAAATAGATGGAAAAACAGTGGAAACAATGTCAGACTTTATTTTTGGGGGCTCCAAAATCACTGCGGATGCTGATTGCAGCCATGAAATTAAAAGACGCTTACTCCTTGGAAGGAAAGTTATGACCAACCTAGATAGTATATTAAAAAGCAGAGACATTACTTTGCCAACAAAGGTCCGTCTAGTCAAGGCTATGGTTTTTCCCGTGGTCATGTATGGATGTGAGAGTTGGACTGTGAAGAAAGCTGATCGCCGAAGAATTGATGCTTTTGAACTGTGGTGCTGGAGAAGACTCTTGAGAGTTCCTTGGACTGCAAGGAGATCCAAGCAGTCCATTCTAAACGAGATCAATCCTGCTAATTATTAGAAAAATGCAAATCAAACAATGAGGCACCACCTCACACTGGTCAGAATGGCCATCATTAAAAAGTCTACAAATAATAATTGCTGGAAAGGGTGTGGAGAAAAGTGAACCGTCTTACACTGTTGGTGAGAATGTAAACTGGTGCAGCCACTATGGAAAACAGTATACAGGTTCCTCAAAAAAAGTAAAAACAGAGTTGCCATATGATCCAGCAATCCCACTCATAGGCATATATCGAGACAGAACTATAATTCAAAAAGATGCATGCACCCCTACGTTCACAGCAGCACTCTTCACAACAGCCAAGACGTGGAAACAACCTAAATGTTCATCAACAGATGAACAAATAAAGATGTGGTATAAATATACATAAAATGGAATATTACCCAGCCATTAAAAAAGAGTGAAATAAGGCCATTTGCAGCAACACAGATAGACCTAGAAATTGTCAGCCTAAACGAAGCAAGTCAAAAAGAGAAAGACAAATACCATATGATATCACTTATATGTGGAATCTAAACTATGACACAAATGAATATCCCTATGAAGAAAACCAGACCCAGATATAGAGAACAGACTTGTGGTTGCCAGGTGGGTGGGGACTGGAGGAGGGAAGTGTTGGGAGTTTGGGATTAGCAAATGTAAACTATGACATATAGAATGGGCAACGAGGTGCTACTATATAGCACAAGTAGCTACATTCAATATCTTGTGATAAACCATAACAGAAAAGAACATGAAAAAGAATATATGTGTGTGTGTATAACTGAGTCACTTTGTTGTATAACAGAAATTAAACACAACATTGTACATCAACTATACTCCAATAAAACTAAAAAACAAAACCAAAAAAACCCCAAAGATCTATTTTCAGCTTACCTTGCTCCTCAGCAAGATCAAACCAGTCAGTCTTAAGAGAGATCAACCCTGAATATTCACTGGAAAGACTGATGCTGAAGCTGAAGCTCCAGTATTTTGGTCACCTGATGCAAACGGATGACTCACTGGAAAAGTCCCTGATCCTGGGAAAGATCGAGGGCAGAAGAGGGCATCAGAGGATGAGATGGCCGGACAGCATCTCTGACACAATGAACGTGAACTTGGGCAAACTCAGGGAGATGGTGAGGGACAGGGAGGCCTGGCGAGGGACAGGGAGGCCTGGCACATGACAGTTCATGGGGTCGCAAAGAGTTGCACGCGACTGGGTGACTGAACAACCTTGCTCTGTGACTCCTGGCCAAGCCCTGACCCCTCCAAGCCTGAGTCCCCATATGTGTAATGAGGGGCTGTGCTGACCCTTCTCCACACTCCCCGCCAATGTTGAGCATCTACGACATTTGTCCATGTGTCTATAATCAGGGGCTGTGCTGACCCTGCTCCACACTTCCCGCCAATGCTGAGCATCTACGACATTCGTCCATGTGTCTATAATAAGGGGCTGTGCTGACCCTTCTCCACACTCCCTGCCAAAGCTGAGCATCTGTGACATTCGTCCATGTGTCCAGCTCTGGTCTGGTTCCTTCCACCACTCCTCACTGGTCCTAAGTTCAGCATTAGATCTTCCCGCCTGCCGGTAGCCCTGACCAAACCTTTGGAAGGTGGCTACTGAGTTGGCCTGGCTTTTTTTGACTGCCAGCAGCCTCCACTTCCTGAGCCTGCCAGTGAGCTTGGTGTTGGGAGTCATCTCTCCTGCAAGATCTGCTGGGCAAGTCTGGATCCCTGCTTGTCTGACAGGGGAGTCCTGGCCTGTCTTTAGGAAATGCATACAGGAACACACACACACACACACACACACGTGAGCTCCTCTCCTGGCAGCTTCTGCTGGGCCAGAGGGAAGGAATGCTGACAGGCTGTGCTAGAGTCAGGTGAAAAGAAGTGAAAGGAAGAAAATGAACCAGAGCAAAATTATCCAGAAGGGGGAAGACCCTTCTAGGCCAGCTTATTGAAAACAAGGATGAGAGATTTCAGACAGCAAATCTTCCTGGGATAAAGTGCAGGAATGGAGGAGGCAGGGGCCTCTGAGCTAGATCACAGCCTCCAGCCGAGATCATTGCTTTCTCCAGCCTCCTCATTCTAGGAGCTGGGGAAGCTCCAGAAACAGTCAGATCTGTGCCCCTTGGGATACCAGGAAGGAGCCTGGGATAGGAATTCACTGGGTCCCTGTGTCCAGGGCTGGGACAGCAGGGTGGAGGGACGCCAGGCCTACACTCACATCCACCCCGCCCCCATGGCTTTCAGATACTGTGATGGGGACTGATGCGATGCAGAGTCTCCAGCTTTGCTTCTCTGCTCAACCTCCTTCCTGGTCTGCCCCCTCTCCAGCAGAGAAGGCTTGAAGGAAGCACAGAAAGGCTGCAGGTAGGCACTCACTCACTTCTGTGCCCACACCACCTCCCACCTCACCTCCATGGCAAGTCAGAGACAGAGATTAAGAGGCTGAAAGTCAAACAAAACTTGAGGTTCTAGCCAGGGTAACTGCTTTAGCACCTCTGCACCCTTGGGAGATCAAGCTTTTCTTTTCTATATCTGAATGTCTCTTTTGCAGGAAGAGGTCATCAAACACACTCTATCAAATGGCTGCAGCAATGAAAAAGACCTTCTGAATCCATGAGGCCCTATATATATGGGAGATGTTCTCAAAATTATTAAGACCAGAGATTAGTCCCCAAGGAGCTTTGGGTCTCACTGTGGGGGCTTAAGACCCTCTTTGCAGCCTATACTTTGAGGAACACAGCCAGGAGCTGGCCCCAGCCCCTCACCCAACCAGTCAACAGCCTCAGAGCCCCTCTGGGCCCACCCCAGAGCAGGGCTATCAGGGAGGAAGAGAAGGTGTTCTGGGCCTTCCCTCCTGAAGCTCCCACCTGCTGCTAAGTCGCTTCATTCATGTCCGACTCTGTGCGACCCCATAGACAGAAGCCCATGAGGCTCCCCCGTCCTTGGGATTCTCCAGGCAAGAACACTGGAGTGGGTTGCCATTTCCTTCTCCAATTGATAAGGTGACAGAGCCTCCTAAAGAACAGGGAGAGGCCAGGACAGGATAGAGTATGAGCAGGAGCTAAAGGGTGGGGCTCAGACTCTCCAGGAAGTGATAGGGTGGCATGGGCTAGAGGAGCCAAGAGGGCTTCCTGGCAGAAGGGAAGGGCATGAGTTGACCTTGAAGGACATGGCTGCTGCTGCAGTGAGCCTGGCATGGCTGATTGAGGTTGCAAGATTCAAAGGCAGGCACACAAAACTCTTTGGGAGGCCACCCATAGCAGTGCTAAGGAACAGACCCCCAGACACAGGAGTCCAGCTGCAGGGAAGCCACTAGTGGCTACAAGGGGATTCGAGCAGAGACAGGATGGTATTGCTGCCCAGGAGTTCCCCTTCTGCCTTTTCTTTGAAGGAGTGAGCACCGGACTGATGAATGAATGACCCAGAACACAGACCTGCAGGTGGCTGCCTGCTTCTGCCCTCGGGCCTGACCAGAATGGAAGCCAACTATCAGCCCTCAGAAGCATAACTTCCGCTCATAGTGAGAAGGGGCCAGGGAATCCTGCTCTGTCCACAGATCTCCTAGGTCTGTCAGGGCAAACCACCCCTCAGAACTAAGCCCTCCACATCCATAAGCCATTTGAGCTATGTGGGTACAGTGGCCCCAAAATGGGGATTATTATACCCAATCTAGAGATTGGAAATCTGAGTCCCAGGGAGAAGAAGGGGTTTGACCTGTATCGAGGTTCAGGACTAGGACCTGGCCTTCTGCTCCTCAGCTGAGTCAGTATAGACAAAATAACCAGATAAGCTGGGTCAGTGTAGACAAGTTAGCCAGGTAATTTGGGTCAATGCAGACAACTGGATTACCAGGAGCAAAAGAATCCATTCTGGAATAAAATTCACACTGCGGAGATAGCAGCAGCAGCGGAGATATACGGTAAGCCCTGCGCATGCTCACACGCTAGGCACTGAGCCGGACACTGCACAGGGCCTCGTTTAAGACTCAGATCTACCCACTGGGTTCGTGATCCTCACCTCCATGGGTAGGGGAGGAACAGAGGTTTGTTTTATTTCAAGCCTGGAGATCTTTTCCAAACCACCTAGGGGAAGGGGAAGGGCAGAGCCTGGGTCTGAATATGGGTCTCTCTGCAAAGCTCTGCATCTTTCAACCACTATCTGGCAATGCCAGGCAACTTCCTGCACTGTCAGGAGCTCTGGGCCAAGGAGGGAACAGCCGTGCAGGTAGGACAGGAGTGAGAGTCCTACTGCCAACCACCATTTCAGTTTGGTTTTCTCATTGCCTCTGCCAGTACCAGGGCCTGGCACCTCTGGGAACTGGTTCAGAGCATAACACCAGCAATAGTAACAGCTTTACTATTACTTCTGCTTCTACTCCAACTGCTGCAGCTTTTATGCTCAGCACTTTACATACACATACACACACAAGAACTTTACATACACCATCTTATTGGATCTTAAGACAAACCTTAGAGGTAGGTTCTTTTTATTTCCATTTTGCAGATAAGAAAACTGAGTCTCCAAGGCGTAAAGTAACATGCCAGTCAATCTCTCAAAGTTATTCAGTCCACACTACCCCAAGATTTCAGGCAAAATGAAAGACATTTTACCAACAGTGAGAGTGGTCTGAGAGTGACATGGTCATCTCTGGAGGAGGTGATTCCCCCATCACTGATTTTTAGTGTATATGGAGAGTGACTCTGTGGATCACAACAAACTGTGGAAAATTCTTCAAGAGATGGGAATACCAGACCACCTGACTTGCCTCCTGAGAAATCCGTATGCAAGTCAAGAAGCAACAGTTAGAACCAGACATGGAACAACACACTGGTTCCAAATCGGGAAAGGAGTACGTCAAGGCTGCATATTGTCACCCTGCTTATTAACTTATATGCAGAGTACATCACGAGAAATGCTGACTGGATGAAGCACAAGCTGGAATCAAGATTGCTGGGAAAAATATCAATAACCTCAGATATGCAGATGACACCACCATTATGGCAGAAAGCAAAGAAAAACTGAAGAGCCTCTTGATGAAAGAGGAGAGTGAAAAAGTTGGCTTAAAACTCAACACTCAGAAAACTAAGGTCATGGCATCTGGTCCCATCACTTCATGGGAAATAGATGGGGAAACAGTGACAGACTTTATTTTTGGGGGCTCCAAAATCACTGCGGATGGTGACTGCAACCATGAAATTAAAAGACGCTTGCTCCTTGGAAGAAAAGTTATGACCAATCTAGACAGCATATTAAAAAGCAGAGAGACATTACTTTGCCAACAAAGGTCCGTCTAGTCAAAGCTATGGTTTTTCCAATGGTCAAGTATGGATGTGAGAGTTGGACTATAAAGAAAACTGAGAGCCAAAGAATCGATACTTTTGAACTGTGGTGCTGGAGAATACTCTTGAGAGTCCCTTGGACAGCAAGGAGATCCAACCACTCAATCCTCAAGGAAATCAGTCCTGAATATTCATTTGAAGGACTGATGCTGAAGCTGAAACTCCAATACTTTGGCCAACTGATGCGAAGAACTGACTCCTCGGAAAAGACCCTGATGCTGGGAAAGATTGAAGGCAGGAGGAGAAGGGGACAACAGAGGATGAGGTAATTGGATGGTATCACCAACTTGATGGACATGAGTTTGAGTAAGCTCCAGGAGTAACTGATGGACAGGTAGGCCTGGCATGCTGCCATCCGTGGGGTTGCAAAGAGTCGGACATGACTGAGCTACTGAACTGAACTGAACCAAGAGGGGAGGTTGTGCACACAAAAATAGTATTTATAGTTGCCTTTTTAATTAATATTCAGTTTACTAAGGACACACATTTGAAAGCAAAGCTTTTCTTCAGGATTAAGTTCCACTTACTGATCTTATTCTATTTATAAATGTAATATAATCAGCACAAGACCTTCACTTTTTCTTCAATTAAAGTTTGATTAACTCAAGTTGGAAAAACTAAACTCTTAAACAATCAGTGCCATTTACAACTTAATTAAATTTGCTTAAACAATTTTAACTACATAGGAACGTTTAATATATTTGATTTTCCTAAGTCACTTAAATGTCTAATTGAACCAGTATCTGGTACTTGTAAAATTGTTGTGAGTCTGACAAATTAAATTTATAAATACAGTGACTTTCACATTCTTTTAAATTTTACAGTACTTTTGCAAAATTCGTTAGAATCTCCCATACCTTTTAATGTAAAACTACATGTCTACAGGCTTCTGGTTACAGCTAAGATAGAATAAGCATACTTCTTTTCCCCCTCCCATTGATTATAAATAAAAACCCTGGAAAAGGTACATACAACACTGCCTAAGGACTCTGAGAAATAAATAATAGAAGGTGGATTGGAGAGGGAAATAAACAGTCAAAGAATGACCAATACGGAAGTAAGTTTCTTAAGTGTTTTTTCCTCCACTATTTCCCAGCTTAGACTCTAGAATGAACCCCAGATTGCGTCGTGGGCACAAACAGAAAGAACTCCAGAAAAACCCTCTTTCTCTTACCAGAGGATTGGGGAGAGGGGCTCTGCAGGATGGCAAGTGGGGTGGGGGGTGCAGAATCTCCACTTTTTCTCATTTACTGTCCAAAGTGAGAGGTGAGGAAAGCCCTGGTCTTGAGGTTATCCTCCTGCAGTGTTGGTGGCGCAGGACCTAAAACTCAGAGGAAAGCCTTCTCTCTAGCTGGAGAAACTGAGTAAAGGGCCCTGGGGGGAGTGTGGGGGAAGTTCTGTTAACTTTTTCTCTCTTATCTTGCTTTACCCAGAAAGTGAACACAGTCAGGGGAAGTGTGTGACAACATGAAGAGGCTAAAAGCCCAGGTTTGTAGCCCAAGGATCAGGAAAAGGGCTTCGAGGAGCCATAGAGGGTGAGGTCAATCACGGAGAGCTGGAAAAGAAGCTCTCTTAAATCTGTGTATAAAGTCCTGGACTCACTCTTGAGCTGTGCATTCACAGAACTGACCCAAAGCAGAAGGCAGGTCAGGACTTGGGGGTCTAAGATAAATAGGATTGATTATACAATATTCAGTTCAGTTCAGTCGCTCAGTCGTGTCCGACTCTCCGCAACCCCATGAATCACAGCACGCCAGGCCTCCCTGTCCTTCACCAACTCCCGGAGTTCACTCAAACTCATGTCCACAGAGTCGGTGATGCCATCCAGCCATCTCATTCTCTGTTGTCCCCTTCTCCGCCCACCCCCAATCCTTCCCAGCATCAGAGTCTTTTCCAGTGAGTCAACTTGTCGCATGAGGTGGCCAAAGTATTGCAGTTTCAGCTTTAGCATCAGTCCTTCCAATGAACACCCAGGATTGATCTCCTTTAGAATGGACTGGTTGGATCTCCTTGCAGTCCAAGGGACTCTCAAGAGTCTTCTCCAACACCACAATTCAAAAGCATCAATTCTTTGGCGATCAGCTTTCTTCACAGTCCAACTCTCACATCCATACATGACCACGGGAAAAACCATAGCCTTGACTAGACGGACCTTGGTTGGCAAACACCCCCAAATAACTCCACATACAAGGATCTATGAAAAATCTCAGCTACTCTCAAAGGAAAAGATAATTAGCAGAAGTCGGCCTCAAGATGATCCAGATGATGGAATTATCACATGAAGACTGTTACATCGTATAGCATATATCATATAAAGCAGCTGTTACAACTATAGTTCATGAAGTGAAGAGGAATGACCTTGAAATGAATGGAAAGACAGAAATTCTTAGAAGGAAATGAAACCTATAAAAAAGAACCAAAAGAAAACTTTATAACTGAAGATTCAATAACCGAAATAAAAAATTTACTCCATGAGCTCAATGGCAAAATGGAGGTGAAGAGGAAAGAGTCAACGAACTTGAAGATAGATTAGTAGAAATTATCTAATCTGAAAAACAGAAAAAAAAAAGGAAAAAAAATGAATAGAATTTTGGGGATTTATAGGATAAGAGCAAAATCTCTAACATTCCTATCTTTGGTGTCTCAGACAGATTGGAGCAAAGGGTTGGTGCAGAAAAATATTGAAGAAATTATGACTGAACTTTTTCCAAGTTTTGTGAAAAGACATAAATTTCTAGATTTAAACAGCTCAGCAAACCCCGAAAGAAAGACAAATTCAAAGAAAACCTGATTCAAATACATCTTAATCAAACTGCTAAAAGAACAAAGAAAAAGAAAATATTTTTGAAAAAGCCAGAGGAAAGCAATACATTACACATAAGGGAATATAATTAAAATGACTACAGATTTCTTAGCAGAAGACACGGAGACCAGAAGACAGTGGAACACTATCTCTAAAGTGCTGAAACAAAAGAACTGTCAACCCAGAATTCTATATTCAGTGAAAATGTTTTTTAAAGGCAAAATAAAGACATTTTTAGTTGAAGGAAAACCAAGAAGATTAATTGCCAGCATGCCAGCTCTAAATGAAATGTAAGAGGAAGTTCTTTAAGAGAAATGAAGCAATTCCCTGGCAGTCCAGTGATTAGAACTCAGCACTTCCACTGCAGTGACCCAGGTTCAGTCCCTGGTGGAGGAACACAAGCCAGATGGTAAGGCCCTCTCCCAAAATAAATAAAGAAAATGATACCAGAAGAAAACTTGGAACTTAAGGAATAAAAGAAAAGAAAGAAAAATTAGAATATCTGGAAAATCCCCCAAACACTAGAAATTAAACAACACACTGCTAAATAGTACATGGGTCAAAATCTAGGAGTTTGAGGAGCTGGTAAGTTAGTTCTTAACCACAGGCCATGTGGCTCTCAAAGTTCTTCAGAACCTTGAAGTCCAGGCTAAGGAATTTGGAATTGGCACTGTATTTAATAGATAAGCATTTAAAGATTTTCACACATAAGGCACATATTTGCAGATAGAGGCAGTTGGATATAGATTGGGGGATGGTGGGGCTGGGGCAGGAAAAATCTGTGTTCTGTCCTGCAAAAGAGGCAAAGTAAAAGTAAAGAATCTGGATGTTTCCAGATGCCTGAAATAAGACATTTTAGAAGTAGGCTTGTCCCTCCTTTTTCACAGAGGTTATTTTCACAGTCTTTCTGGAGTCTACACATCCTAAGTGAACCGGCTCCAGAGACAGGAATATGCCACCAGACAGGGGACTTTCTGAGGACAAGAGCCATGTAACTCCATAGTAACGGGGGTTTCCTGAGGGTTAACTAGCCTGTAGCTCTGGACAAGTCACTTAACCTCTCTCTGCCTCAATTTGTCCTCTGTACAATGAGGCTAATATCAGTTCCCATAGACTTGGTCATGACCTTGGGCTGAGCTGCCTGGAGAAAAGGTTGAATGGAGAATTTGGACGCCTGGCTCCTGGTAGCTGCTGTGGGATTCTAGCTGGAGGACGTCTCTCTAGTTTGCAGGGAGACTTGGAGGAAGGCCTCAGCATGACAAGAAGGAGTGGGACTTCTGCTCCAATGGCCTGGAGCAGGGGAGGGGAGGGCACATAAAACATCCTCTGCAGAGACTTTGATCAACAGTCATGACAGGGATGGCTTCCATCCTCTTTGAAGCAACAGAAAGATCAATCCTCCTTCTTATCTCAGCTTCTCTGTGCGGTGGCACCACGTGCTTCTGCAGCAGCTGCTACTCCGGGAGAGACCAGACTAGAAGGTGATGCCTGGCCCAGGCCTGCTGCCTCCCCTCAACTCCTTATCCAGCCCCCAGGATGAGAGGAACCTGGCACTTTCTGACCTTCACCTGGCCCGACCTCAGAAGGGAGGAGAAGGAAAAAGAACGCCTACACCCCAGAAAGTGAGAGCTTCCTCGACTCCTTCATTAAACTTTCATCAAGGTCCCTCCTCACCTGTACATCCCCCTTCTTTTGTTCAAAGCCTGGCTTTAAAACATCACATTTTGCTGAGATCTAAAGATACGAAGACAGTAGGCAGGAGACTGGATTCTACTTACAAGTCTGCCTTTGATTTGCTGTGTGACCTTGAGCAAGTTACTTCCCCACTCTGGAGCTTAATTTCTCTATCTATGAAGCAGAGTTGCTCTGTTTTTTCAGCTTTAACTCTGTGATCAAGACCAGCCTGTGCCCAGGCCAGGGTTCCATTCAGGTTCATATGGTAGAATCGTCTTTCTCAGATCCTGTCACAGAAGAACTGCCTTCATAACTCTGACTGCCTCCAAGTCCTTGGCCAAATGTTTTCTGTATAATCCTATCACAGAAAGAAGAGTCCATGGGTTCTGCCCATGAAGGGGAGGAACAATTCCTATAACAGCTGTCCCCAGCTGCTCGAGGACTACAGAAGGCAGAGAAGCCTGCAGGCTGTGCCTCTGGAATGCTGGAGGAAGGAGAGAAGGGGGCACAGGAGAGGGGAGGAGCAGGTGGTGGGAGGAGGAACGTCTTAGGACCTTCTGCTTCTGCACGTGGCATGCTTATAATCCCACCAGATTGGTGAGTTAGGTTAGGGCTGGTAAGCCTCTTCTACCCTGAATGCCAGCTTACCCCACACAGGTACAGCCCCTCCCCAGCTGGGTGAGTGAAACAGTTGTACACACAGAAGAATTAGGATCCTCCACTCGTGTTCTTCTCCACCGCCCCCTCCCCCAGAGCAGGCCCCAAAGACAGAGGACAGAGGCTGCAGGAGTCCTGGTCTTCCAAGCAGGACCCATGAACTGACATGGCTTAGGCACCAGCCAGACACCTCCTTCTGAGAATCCCAGTAATAAGCTTCCTGTGTCTGGTCCCTAGAACAATCACGGACCTACTCATGAGGTCAGAGCCAGTGCTCTCAGTCTCCCAGGGTCTGGAGGATAGAACTGTTCCAGAAAAGGGAAAAAATAGGTGGGAAAGGAACACTTTCAACCTCCCTGCTTTGAGAGGAGCTGATACACAGGGTCTCCTCTCTGCCTCCAGGACTCAGTCTCCAGCAACCTCCTTCATCTCCCCGGCCCCAGCATGGCATGCCTCCTCCCATCACTCTGGACACCTGGGGGCCTCTTGTTTTGCCCTCCAGGAAGTCCCCAGAGTCAGCCCTTTGCCTACCACCCCTCACTGGCCTCCGCAGCTCGGGCTCTCTCTGCAACACGAACCACCTGCGATCTGCTGCCAGGATTGGTGAGGCCCAGGTGTGCCAGCCCTGCCATCCTGCCCAGTTGCATGTACTTGTGGATGGGCGTGTGTGTGTGTGCACGCGCACACACACACGTGCATGCACTGCGTAGTGCACACTTTCTGAAAGTATAAAAAACATGTAAAATGAGATTTTATCCAATTTGACACACATGCATACATTCCTTCAAGTCCTAATTTTGTATGTGTCCATGATAACATGGTTCTTTCCTGCCTTACTTTCCTAGTCTTTCTAACCTCTAGTAGCAAAACCTCTTGTAAACGATGTTGAATTTGAAGCCCTGGGTAACTCCTATATTACTAAAGGATCAGCGTGAAGAAGACGAAGATGGAGTGGAACTGGAGAACTCCCTTAGAATTTCTTTTCCTTTCATGGCCTTGCTTGGCATGGAAGTTCATTCTCAAATGCTGTCTCTTTCTGCTTCCAAAAAGACCACCACTGGAGCTCTGGCCCCCAAGTTTTCTGTCCAGCTAAAGCACTCTACATTTCTTTTCACGAGAGCCCTGGCATCACTGAACTTCAGGCCCTCATCTCACTGCAGCCAGCCTGGTTACCACAGAAGACTCCTAAAGCCAACGCGGTTTTTCTCAGTCTCGTCTCCCGTTCACGTGTAGACCAAAGAACATCAGTAATCATGGCTAATAAACACAAGAGCAGTCCCCGTGCTAGACCTGATGAAGTCACCTGGGGAGGCTCATTAATTCAACAAACCGGCTTCTGGTTTCGATTTGGCTTTTAATTGGGGAGGGAACTTGATCTTCTGAAGGAGCTCTGTTTCTATAAAACCGATAAAAAGCCTGTTTTCCCACCTCCCTTTCAGAAATAGACGTGCTCACGGCAGCCTTTACCATCCCATCATCTGCAGGACACACTTTAGACGGCAAGTTTGGCGTAGGGGTGAGGTGCCCTGGATTGTCATCATGCTGTGTTTTAGGAAACGTGTGGATGTGTGTGTGTCGGCAGGGGGGGAGTATATATGTGTGTTTGCACACACTTTGCTGGGGCTGTTTGGGTGTGACTACGTGGAGAATGACACTAAAGCCTGTGGTCCTGCACTTTAGGGGCGCTTGTGTATTCCTGAACTTGAGGGATGTTAGGCATGATTTTGGAGCTCTCATGTAGAATGGGTGACAGGGTGTGAGCCCACTGAGGGGTGAGCGTGTGACTACAGAGCACCAACATAGGGATCTGTCTGCCCTGAGGGCACGTGGGCTGGGCACCCGTAGACCTTCAAGCATCATGGTCACGTTTTTTCCTGGAGAAGCCTCCTGCCAACTCTGGCCTTGCTGCATCTTCGGCACCAGAGGACAAGCTGGGCCTCTGACCAAATAGGCTGTCTGAGGTCAACGGTCAGCAGCAAGCTCAGTGCTCCTAGCTATCCCCGTGGTTCTTAATACCTGGCCTAGGTGGCCATGCTAGGTAGAGGCTGACTGAGGCTGGGGTATATCAAGCAGCTACTGTTTCCCCATTTTTCAGGTGCGGGAACTGAGCCTGGAAAATTAAATAAATTTCTCTGGGGTCCCAGGAGAGAGATTCTTGGGAGGTTCAAGGTTAGCCTAGATGTGTTCTGGAAGAAATAATAACACAAACAACTGCTCAGTCTGTGCTGGACACTGTGCTAAGCACCATACAGACATTATTTAAACCTCACAATAGTATATCAAGTAGCTACTATTTCCCCATTTTACAGGTGAGGAAACTGAGCCTGAGAAATTAAATAACTTGCCCTGGGTCACACAGCAAACAGGTTGTAAGACTCGGATCTGAACCTAGGACTGTTTGACTCTAAAATTTGTGCTCGTCTCTCCCTATTCCCACTTACAGATTGCCTTAGAAAGAGAGGAGAATGGGGCTCACTTCTTCACAAAACCATGGATAAACCTTAATTTCACAGAAGGAGTTTTACACCCGTGGATTTAAGATCCATGACTCTTGATGAGAAGAATAGGAGGGGGTGGGCAGGAGAAATAAAAAAACAGAGACATCACAATATAGTCAAAGCTATGGTTTTTCCAGTTAGTCATGTATGGATGGGAGAGTTGGACCATTAAGAAGGCTGAACACCAAAGAATTGATGCGTTCAAATTGTGCTGTGCTGGAGAAGACTCTTGAGAGTCCCTTGGACTGTAAGGAGATCCAACCAGTCAATCCTAAAGGAAATCAGTCTTGAATATTCATTGGAAGGACTGTTGCTGAAGCTCCAATACTTTGGCCACCTGATGCGAAGAGCTGACTCATTAGAAAAGACCCTGATCTTGGAAAGGACTGAGGGCAGAAGGAGAAGGAGGTGACTGAGCATGAGGTGGTTGGGTGGCATCACCGACTCAATGGACATGAGTGTGAGCAAACTCCGGGAGATGGTGGAGGACAGGGAGGCCTGGCGTGCTGCCGTCCACGGGGTCGCAAAGAGTCGGCCACGATGCAGAAACGGACCACCACCATCTAGAGACGGCCCTGGAGCTGCTGCAGAGAACTCGCTCTCAGCCCTGACCGGCAATGGAGCCTGATGTCAGATCCCAGTCCACACTGCTGTCCCCAGAGCCCTGTGTGTACAAGGCTCCCACTGCTGGCTCTCATGCCTGCCTTGCATCACCCTCAGGGTGATGATGCTGGGAAGGGACTCAGGTTAAGTGGCCAGAGACACCACTGGACACACAGTGGCTCTTGCCTGCTCTGGGAGACGCTGCCCGTTCCTTTTTTTCTTGGATTTCAGTTGCAGGGGAAATGCATTATTTTTTCATTAAAAATTCATTTTGGAACAGAGAGCCTTCAGAGATGTAATTAGCCATGTTATTTCTCTCCATTAGCCGTCCCTGGAGTTTGCTGGGATCCCTTGTCCTTTTTCCTCTCCATTTCACTCTTTCCAGCCTCTTTACATGAAGGTTGTAACACTGCCCCACTGTCTCCCCCAGCCACCACTGCACACTCGGAATTTGGACTGAATAACTATTTTAAAGCCTGGATGAGAAGTTAGAGCAAGCTCCCTCCTCCTCCCTGGGTTCTGGGGTCATGGTCCCCTCAGCCAGCAAGGGGTTCATAGATGTCCAATTCTGCTCATAGGATGAGGGGGTCAGCTTGACATGACACAGAGTCTAAGTAGAGCATGGAGGTTCCTGGCTCCCCACTGACTAGGTGGGTGATCCCAAGCAAGTAACTTCTGTTGCCCTCAACAGGTACTCAAGGTTGGCAATGACATATATAAAGCCCCTCCCCTGAGGTACATAGCAGGTGCCCTCTAAAAGGAAGCCATGGTCAGGATGTCCAGGGACAAGACAGGGGCTCCTGGGGCCTGAATGAGCAGTAGACAGCGCAGCATGAAAGAGGCAGCCTCTCACTGAGAATCGGAGTCCTGTGCTTGGTGGTGCCCCAGGGCTTGGAGGGCAAGAGTCAGGAAGAACCATGATGAGGACCCCCTAAGGAGCAAGACCACCTTCAGAGCAGGGGAGAGCTTGTGGGGACAGCTGCCCGAGGCTGAAAGCACCTCTTCTTTGCTGAGTGTGGTGGTTTCTACCTAGAGTTGCCCCTACGAGTTATTCCTGGCGTGCATGACAGCTGGATTGAAGGTGACAAGAGGCATCATCTTCAACCAACTAAGGGGAAGGACAGAGCAAGGGAGGGCTCCCCAAGATGATGAGGTTGGCCCCCAGTGCAGCAAATAACTTGGGACACCCCAGCTGGCTCCAGGGACTGCAGGTGGCCGGGCAGGCTATTGCTCTGGGGAATTCCAACACCACACGCTCAGAAGACAGCTGTCTCCACCCCCAAACCCCAACCCTCTGTTCCCCTCCTGCTAGTGACACATGAGTTGCAGCTGTCTCCAGCATTGTCAGAAATACCGCACTCTATGGGGGCGAGGGCAAAAAACCTGCTGCCGAAAACCTAAACTTAGCCCAGTTCCCCACAAGGAGGGGCAAAGAGAAAAGCACCGCTTTAGCATAAAAGGTTGTTGGCACTTCGCAGTGAAATCAAATCAGAATGCATGTGATTTACACCAAGAGGTAGCATGCCCCAGACTAGACAGTCATGGGTAGGTGTCCTTTGAAGGAGGCTACCTGATAACTGTTACAGGGACCCGGCGCATCTCTTTTCACAGAGTCGTGTCATGCTGCATTGACGTGAAGGGAACTGGCGTGAACTTGGTTTCTAATACGGGCCTCACCCCGCTTTCATAGCAACCGTGGTCCTCGGGTTCCTAGAAAAAGGCAGAGAAACAGGAACTGTCAGGCTCACAGGCTCTTTGAACTTTTGCACTGATGTTCTTGTAAGCCTGGTGGAAGCCGGCGGCATCTTGACTCAAGTCTAGTTCATAGAGATTTTCACAGACGTTTCCTGAGCATCAGTAATACTAATGGTGATGCTGAGGTTCCTGACCACGTCCGTGCCCTGGGCTCTTGGACCCTGCTCAGCTCTCAGCACATGCTGGTTCATACCCACCTGTTCCAGGAGGTGCTATCATTGCCCCTCTCAGGACATACAATGCTGAGACTCAGAAAGGTTAAGAGACGGTGTCAAGCAAATGACACCTGTTACCACTTCTGGGGTGGGCGGGTGGGGGGAGTCCCACTGCATGGAGGAGAGTAAAGAGCACAGCAATGCCTGCCACCAGCAGCCCAGAATGTCAACTTGCTCCGTGGTCTGCAAGTGTGTCAGGGTCACCAAGAAAGACACGACTCACACAGGCACTGGAGGAAAGAGTGCTTTACTCACTCAGAGAAGCGACAGAGCAGGATCAACTTCGGGCCTGCTGGCATCGGTACCCCGGGGCCCCGAAAAGACCCCTTTCCCTCCCTGCCGGGTGGAGATACACCAGATGCCGTATGATGCACACAGTCAAGCAGAACGAAGGAGCACACACTAAATCTAAAACAGGGAAAGACTACCCGACACGAGGTGGTAAGTCCAGCACAGCCTGCAAGGGCTCCCTATCTCTTGGCAAGGGAGCGCCCCAGGCCTGAGGCCCACTTTTACATGCAGAGCAGGGGTGGAAATACCGCAAGCACGAAATGGTCTTTCCCAATAAGTGGGGCCAAGTTCACACGGGGGCTGGGTGGCAGGCTCAGGATCTGAACCTAGGTTTTTCTGGCTTCAAAGCCCACCAGCCTTCTCATTGCACCAGCACTGTGTATCACTCCGCCCGGCACCTCTCACCTTTTCCATACAGGGAACTGAGGCGTGTTTCAGTTATCATTGGGGTTCCCTTGCCTACTTCTTCTATTTAAGAAGTTCAGAAAAACTACCACACATCAGCACTGCGAGTGTGCCTGCTAAGTCACTTCAGTCATGTCCGTCTCTTTGCGATCCTATGGACTGTAGCCTGCCAGGCTCCTCTGTCCATGGGATTCTCCAGGCAAGAATACTGGACAGGGTTGCCATGCCCTTCTCCAGGGGATCTTCCCGATCCAGGGATCGAACCCAGATCAGCATTACAAACAGCAAATAAATAGGCAGTGTGGAACAGGCATAGATCTATAGGCTCTGGTGGGGGTGGGGGGTAAGTTATAACCAAGAGATTCCCATAGCCACTCTCTCTTCCGAGTCTGCCTCCCCACCACTGTCCCGGCAGCCCCTGGACAACCAGAGTCCTCAGAGCAAAGACGGACTGGGAGGTTTTCTCCCTCCCAGGACTTCTCTAATAACAAATGCTCCATCTCGCCAACATTTACCCACACTCTAATACCAAGAATAATATTTTAAAATCTGGGATTCTTGTGCCCTGAAGAATCCCCACATCCGGGAATTTAAAGCAGAAAAGTGGGTCCCTATGGCGGGGGGGGGAGTGTAATACAGGAGAATCTACAGAATTTGGAAAGTGAAAGTCACTCAGTTGTGTCCGGCTCTTTGCAACCCCATATAGTCTGTGGAATTCTCCAGGCCAGAATACTGGAGTGGGTAGCTGTTCCCTTCTCCAGGGGATCTTCCTGACCCAGGGATCAAACCCAGGTCTCCCGCATTGCAGGCGGATTCTTTACCAGCTGAGTTACATGCAAATAAATGGACATGGGATGGACCATTCAACCCTAGAGAAAATGAGATTGACACATGTAAATCCCTTATAAGAATCAGAAAGAGGGGAAAATGGGATCAAAATCCTTGTCACTTCAGCGCAGGGTCCTGTTTGAATATTAAGTCTCCATGCAGTTGCTATGAGGCTTTTGTAATATGACCAAACTATACTGGCTAATTGGGGAAGGGTTATTATCTGCAATTTGCAGATAAGGAGCCAGAGGTGAAAGGAAGTTCAGTAGATGATCTATGCCTGTCATGTTCATTTTAGAAGCCACATCGGATTTAGCACTCAGATTTTCCAACTCCCTGCCTGATCCTCAGCTTCTTGGGGCAAAATCATAGTTAATTCTCAGTTGTCGACATCGTTGATGTGGAGAAACAGAGGCATAGACAATCCCAAATGGTGAGTAATGCTCTCACCATGCCTCCCGCTCCGGACATTCGCTTCGAAAGGCACAGAAGGATGGTATCCTGCTGTTAGAGGCTGCCCTGTCCTTATTCCACCCCTCCCCTACTCAAAGTTGCCCCACCTCCTGCTCCTTGAAGACCTAGGCGCAACAGATCAAGAGGAAGAGGCTGTCACGCTTTCCGCTTTCCGAGGTTGGGATGGAGTAGTGGAGAGAGGCAGAGAATAAAGCGTTTTGATTTAAAAGGCCTCCTACAGTGCCGCAAGCGAGCAGAACAGTAACAGTAAATGAGACAGTGAATTGTGTCCACTGAAGACTTCCATATGGACGCTGATTCATTATGCTAATAAGGACGTGCAAGCCAGAGCCTGACTGTATCCTGATTTCATGGCTGGGGAATCCATGGCTCAGAAGCGGGGAACATCCAAATTTGAGGTCAGAGTCCACACTCCAGCTCTAAACTCCTGATTTCAATTTGGTTGGTCTAATTACTATCCTCTCCTAATGACTAAGGACGCTTTAGAGCCAGATGGCTTTAACGGCTGAGACCTGAGCAGGAATGCAAGCGATGCTTAAGGTGGAGAACTGATGCTGGAGCCAAGAGAAGCCAGCTCCTCAGGTTCATTCAGCAAATACTGAGCACCCACCAAGCGCCAGGAGATGGGGCTGGCACTGGGAGGGGAAAACACAAGGATCAGACGTTGACCTTGGCCAAAAGGAACTCAGGGAAGGAGGGGGGATGGGGCACGTATAGAAACCTCTGTAATACATACAGAGAGGAAAGTAAGAGGAGATCTCAGGGCTTCATTTACTCTTCTCTTCAATTAAATTATTTGTTCAGTCACTTGAGCACTGTCTTTAGTGCTCTAGATATAAAGATAAATGAAACTGATCCTACCCCTTGAATTACCATCCAAATATCTAATCTGAGTCACCCAGGGAGTTTTTCAAAATACAGTTCCCCATGTCCCCAGCCCAGACATTCTGATTCTGAATCTCTGAAAGTTATACTCAAGAGACCTAAATCTCCTATTCTAGGTGCTTTCCAGGTTTCAGTACTAGTCTGGTGGGATAACAAGTGAAGGGGGCCCAGAAGACAGAGAACCAGAGATGGAAAGACTTCCTGGTTCGCCTCTTCCAGGAAGCCCTCCCTAATCAGCCCAGCACACCAGTCTACGTGTCCTCTGATCCCAGCTCCCATAACACACCCTGTGAGTACTACAATTTTTCTCGGTGACTGAGAGGTTTAGTCCCCTTGGTTCTTGGATGTGTCTTACCTCTAAAGTTGAGTGCTCCCATGTTCCAAGGCCATTGTGACGAGCATTCCAGGGGCTTTATGACATATTGGCTGGCTCTGTTCAAGTATGGGAGGTCAGCAGAGGCCCAGTTCCTCCTGGGAAAGCAACTCATCCCCCAAAAGGAAGACCACCTTCCCCTGCTTAATTAAAGCATCACTTAGGGCTCCAAGTAAATTCCAGTCAGAGGCTGCTTGAAGACAGCCAGCAGGGGCCATGACCACCCTCTCTCCCGAAAACAGTCTCTCTGCCAGGCAGTCGGCCTCCTTCATCCTGGTGGGTGTTCTTCATCAGCTCCGAGTCCCTCGCACCCCGATCTCTGGTTTGCATTAGGGCTATTTTCCCCAGTTGGGTGGGAAGGACTGGAACCCTGAGCTGGCCTAGAAGGTGGAGCAGGGTAGGTCAAACCTTGGTCTCACCATCATCACCGACAACAGGACTGAAAAACACAAGTCCTTTCTTTACCCTTCCATCTAAGCCAGTGTTACTTTCCCCCCATATGTGACATTCTAACTTTAACGAGTCCCTGGTTCGCAAGTTGTCTTAAAGATGCTGAATTTCCTTGGTGTTTTTGCCAACAATTTTGATATGCTGCCACCAGGTGGCAGTAATGCTTTTGTTAGCAGGTGGTTCCACGTCCAATTAATAAGAGAAGCTATTCATTGGAATTCAGCCTCAGTCATAGAATTTTCCACACGGTATATTTTTCAAAATCATGGTGACTAATTATAATGACCTTAACCAATCTCAGGTCTCATTAATCATTGTGATTTAGAGAGTGATACATAGAAAAGCAGAAATGCAAAATGGGTACCTCTCTCCCTGAGTTTTAAATGTTACTGCTTTATTGCAAGTTATCACCAGTCTTTATATCTCTCTTCATTTCTCTAAACTTAGAGAAGGATAATAATAAAATAACAAGCTGTCATATGGCATTTATTATGTACAATGACTGTTGTAAATGATTTATTTACTGTTAGTCTCACCATAACTCTGTGAGGTGGATGAAGCTTTTACATTCACTTTGTAAATGAGAACACTGAGCCCGGGGGGCTAAGCAACTTCCTACAGACCCACAGCTAGTAAATGGCAGCTGTGCTGTGCTCAGTCGCTTCAGTCATGTCTGACTCCTTGTGACCCCACGGACCACAGCCCACCGGGCTCCTCTGTCCATGGGATTCATCCGGGAAGAAAACTGGTGTGGGTTGCCATGCCCTCCTCCAGGGGATCTTCTTGATTCAAGATTGACCCTGCATCTCTTACACCTCCCACACTGGCAGGCAGGTTCTTTACCACTAGCACCACCTGGGAAGCCCAGTCAGTGGCAGAGGGGGTATTTAAACCCATCTCCTAATCAGTGACTCTCCAAGTGTGGTGACTGAGTCTGCAGCATCAGAATCAACCGGTCTAATAAGGAATGCAGATTCTTGAGTCCCACATCTTCTGAACCAGAAACTCTGGGTGTGGGGCCCATCGATTTATCGTTTCACAAGCCCTCTGGGTGATTCTGATGTGCACCTAACTTCTTTGCATTACACGAATCTCTAGTTGCTCCGCGGCATATGGGATCTCAGTCCCCAACCAGGGATTGAACCTGCATCCCCTGCATAACAAGGTGGATTCTTAACCACTGGACCATCAGGGAAGTCCCTAAGCCATTTTTTAAAGGTAACTATACTACTCTGAGGCTTCCCTGGTGGCTCAGAGGTTAAAGCGTCTGCCTGCAATGCAGGAGACCTGGGTTTGACCCCTGGGTCGGGAAGATCCACTGGAGAAGGAAATGGCAACCCACTCCAGTATTCTTGCCTGGAGAATCCCATGGACAGAGGAGCCTGGTGGGCTACAGTCCATGGGGTTGCAAAGAGTCGGACACGACTGAGCGACTTCACTTTCACTTTCTTTCACTTTCATACTACTCTGATGATACACGCTCCACACCTGGGTTGATGAGTATCACCCAGATAACTCTCTCAAGTCACACACATCCCTCCCTCAAACTGTCTACTCTTAATATGCCTGCCCTCCTTGGGACACCCCCTCTTTCCTTGGTAGGAATCACTGACATGGTTATGGTTACTGTTGGGAGTATGTCTTGTCCCACAGTCAAACTCAGGCTTTACTGGGGGCTCTGTTGCTATGCGGGATGTGAGAGTTGGACTACAAGAAGGCTGAGCACCGAAGAATCAATGCTTTCAAATTGTGGTGCTGGAGAAGACTCTTGAGAGTCCCTTGGGTTGCCAGGGAGATCAAACCAGTCAATCCTAAAGGAAATCAACCCTGAATATTCATTAGAAGGACTGTTGTTGAAGTTCCAAAACTTCAGCCACCTGATGCAAAGAGCCAACTCATTAGAAAAAACGCGGATGCTGGGAAAGATTGGCGGTTAAAGGAGAAGAGGGCAGCAGAGGATCAGATGATTAGATAGCCTCAGCAACTCGGTGGACATGAATCTGAGCAAACTCCAGGAGATAGTAAAGGACAGAGAAGCCTGGCATGCTGCAGACCATGGGGTCGCAAAGAGTCGGACACGACTGAGAGACTAAACAACAACAGTTGCTATGAGGATTCAGAGCAACATGGCATCAAAAAACCCTTCAAAACTTTGTTTCTTATCCTCCAGTGGCTTTCTTATTTTACTAAAAAATACTGGAGAAAATCCTTAACCTAATGATGAAGTGGGGGAAAGAGGCTGGAAAGATTATGCCTGCAGCCAGGGCCACTAACAGCTGTTAGAGAGGTTGAACCATTTAAGGCTCCCACCTCTGGCCCTCTTCCCCAGGGGAAGCATGGCTCAGCTTTCCCCAGGTTTGCCGGTAAGGAGTTTCACCCTGCTGAGGTATACCACAAAGGGAGGAAGAGATTTCCATACCAGCTTTGCCTAGCAGGATTCTTCCTAGGGGACTAGGAAAGGTGTTATTGCAGAGCTGAAGAGTACCCAGCACCTCACGGACTACCAGTGTCTCCTCCTGGGTGAACAGGTCCTTGTACCCAGATTGTGGGCAGGGCGTTAATAGGTTGGCGGAGCAAGGAATAGCAGAATATAGGAAGATGAAGGTGGATTTGAGTGGCCATTGAGATCACTCCATTTTTTTGAAGAACCCCAGATACAGATTCTATGGTTTCTGGCATAGACAGGCGGTGTTGATGTACTCGTGAAGAGAGGGAGGGGACTTCCTGTGGAAATTCCTATCGCCACCCCCCTTGCCTCTGCACCTCCCACCCACCAACCTGTAGACCTCTGCAGGTGGTCAGGCTTTTTGAGCTTGTTCTTGGCTTGCTAGCAAATGTCTTATATGTTCTTGTGAGTGCCCTGTAGTTTGCTTGGGTCCAGGGAGATACAGGGAAGAGGCTGGGCAGAGAGAAGTAGAGTTTACTGGAAGAAGTCAGTGGCTTTTTAAAACCAAATTCAGCCAAGGCAAAGCAGGCAGATGGCCAATTGTTGCAGGCAGAGGTTTAGTGATGCAGATTCTCTGAGCACTCAGCAGATGCCTTCCTGTGATGTTTCTCATTATCTCAGCCTTATTATGTTGAAGCCATATCTTTTATTACAGTGTTCTGTGAATATTCCTTTGATTAGTTTGCCACTTTCATTGTTTTAACCCTTTTTTCATGTCTTTGTTCATCATTTATTTTTTTAAATCTCTCTATGGCATTTAATTTTAAAGTATACCTTTTGCAAGCTTAGTCCCTCAGTCATATCCAACTCTTTGCGACCCCATGGACTGTAGCCTGCCAGGCTACTCTGTTCATGGGATTTTCCAGGCAAGAATACTGGAGTGGGTTGCCATTTCCTCCTCCAGGGGATCTTCCAGACCCAGGAATCAAACCTGTGTCTCCTGAGACTCCTGAATTGGCAAGCTGATTCTTTACTACTGAGTCACCTGGAAAGCCTAACAGCTCAAGTAGGGTGTATATTTTTTAAACTGAAAATCCTTGCCTTTTACACTCCCCGGTGGCATGGCATTGGAGTTAATCACCCTGACTCTTGCACCAAACAACTCTGGGTTCAAATCTCAGCTCTGATATTTACTGTGTGACTTCAGATATACTAATTAACCCTCTAGACCTCTGGTTCCCTAACAGGTAAAGCAGTATAACAACCTCACCTGCCTCATAAGTGGTTGTGAAGATTAAACAGTTGTAAATATAAAGTGCTTAAAATAAAATCAGTGCTTTTAAAATGTTTACAACTATTAAGGAAACTTAAGCATTTGTTTCCATAATTAATTTCTTTGGGTTTCAATCATTTTTATGCTTTATGCATTTATTGATTCCTTGCTGTTTCCTGTATTGTTTATTTTTTAAAGTGAATTAGAAGGAAAATGCCCTATTCCAATAAATCTCTAATTTTAAAAAGTCAAAAATAAAATAATTTCTTCTGACACTATCCTTCAGTCTAATAAAAAATTGAATTTGTAGTCTTCCCACAAAGAACACTCCATACCTAACTGGCTTCACTTGTGAGTTACACCAAATACTGAAGAAAGAAATAATACCAATTCTATACAAACTATTCTAAAAAAATTGAAAAGCAGGAATAGGTCCCTACTTATTCCATGAGGCCAACATCGCCCTGGTATCAAAATCAAAAACATTACAAGAAAACAAAATTATAGACCAAGCTCTCTCATGAACAATGATGCAAAAATCCTAAATAAAACTGTAGCAAACAATATCCGATGATGTCTAAAAAGGATAATACATCGCCACAAGGGTTTATCCAAGGAATGACAACATTCAGAATAATTCAGTATAATTTACCATATTCAGATCAGTCGCTCAGTCGTGTCTGACTCTTTGCGACCCCATGAATCACAGCACACCAGGCCTCCCTGTCTATCACCAACTCCCGGAGTTCACTCAAACTCATGTCTATCGAGTTGGTGATGCCATCCAGCCATCTCATTCTCTGTCATCCCCTTCTTCTCCCGCCCCCAATCCTTCCCAGCATCAGAGTCTTTTCCAGTGAGTCAACTTGTCGCATGAGGTGGCCAAAGTATTGCAGTTTCAGCTTTAGCATCATTCCTTCCAATGAACACACAGGACTGATCTCCTTTAGAATGGACTGGTTGGATCTCCTTGCAGTCCAAGGGACTCTCAAGAGTCTTGTCTAGCACCACAGTTCAAAACCATCAATTCTTCGGCAATTAATACACTAAAAAATGAAAAACCGTATGATCATCTCCATTGATGAAGAACATCCATCCCTGATAAAACGCTCACCAAACTAGGAACAGAAGGGAACTTCCTCAGCCTGATAAAGGGCATCTACAAAAAGCCTACAGTTAATATCACGCCGAAACATAAAAGCCCAAATGCCTTCCCTCTAAGATTAGGAACAAAGCAAAGATGTCTGTCCTCACCACTTTTATTTGACATTGCCCTTGAAGTTCTAGTCAGTGCATAAAACATGAGAAAGAAATAAAAGACATCCAGCTTGAAAAAGAAGAAGTGAAACTGCCTTTATTCACAGATAACATGACCATCTATGGCAGGGTTGGCAAACTTTTTCTGTAAGGGTCAAAGCAGTAAGTACTTTAGTCTGTGTGTGTCATACAACTCTTGCAACTACTAAACTCTGCCATTGTAGCATAAAAGCAGCTGTAGACAACAAATGAGTGGACGGGCGTGACTGTGTGGCAATAAAACTTTATTTAAAAAAAAAAACAGATTGAAGGCCAGGTTTGGCCCAAGGGTTATAGTTTGCTGATTGCTGGCCTATATAACAAACCCTATTGATCCACCAAAAAAGCTGCTAAGACTAATAAGTGAGGTTAGCAAGGTTGTAGGATACAAGATCAATACATAAAAATCCGCTATATCTGTAAATACTAGTGATGAGGAGTTGGAAGTTGAAAGTTTAAAAATGACACCTTTTACAACACCATCCAAAATATGAAATATTTGTGAATACATCTGATAAAATATATGAATAACCTACATACCAAAATGCACAAAACATTGCTGAGAAAAATTAAAGACCTAAATAAATGGAAAAATATACTGTTTTATAGGTCAGAAGATTCAATGGCATTATCAGTTCTTCACAAATTGATCTATGGGTTCAGTGCAATCCCCACCAAAATCACAGCTGCCTTTTTCTTTTGTAAAAATTGACCAACTGACTAAAATCATAAGGAAATGTATTCCTAAAGTTCAGTCATTCCCTTTTATAATGAAAGATCTCAGGACACAGCCCAGCTCTTCCTATTCCCTTCCACTTCCTGCCAAGAGTTGCAGTTTCTGAGTACAGGCTGTGAGAACATGACAGCTGTCAGAGGGCAGAAGCCTGGCTCTAATCAACTCAGACGACAGTGTCTATACAATTGGGACATGGCATCAGGGCAGACCCTGCTTCCCAAGGTTAGATTTTTTGTACCTTCTTGGGCCCATATATCCTATTTTGGTTTAGAAGATGGAGCATGTATGAGTCATTAAAGTATAATGCTCGATCCATCTCTACCAAACAGAATTAGAGGAAATTACCCCAAATTTGCGCCTGCGGGCTCTAATTCTTAATTTCCAGTGCTGTTTTTGTCTCTAACGCCTTTCTACACCTGTGGTCAATAGATCAGCATCAGCAGTGCCCTGGGAGTTTGTTAGAAACGTGTCATCTTGGCCCTCACCCCCGACCTTTTGAGTCAGAATCAGAATTTTAAGATCTTCAGGTGACTTGTATGCAAATTTAAGTTTGAGTCACACCTATGCATATTCCAGTATCTATTAATGGGAAGTTGGGAATATATATATCAGACTTGTCTAGTCACCTGCCAAGCTCTGTCCATCAGCACACTTTCAAGACTGAGATGTGGCATTTCAAGATATTCTCTTCAATGCAAGACTCCTCTAGGCATCTTCCCCTATTCCAACAGGAATTCAACTCCTAATTATAGTTTTATGAGCATTTCAAATTATTTTGCATGTACTGCACTTGCCTTTCCCCAACACACACACACATACACGCACACCTTTTATATAAACAGAAACCATTCCTCATGATGTACCATTTACTCTTCTAGAAAAGGTAAAATGGATCTCATCAGTTCAGTTCAGTCACTCAGTCGTATCCGACTCTTTGCGACCCCATGAATCACAGCACGCCAGGCCTCCCTGTCCATCACCAACTCTGGAGTTCACTCAAACTCATGTCCATCGAGCTGGTGATGCCATCCAGCCATCTCATAGATGTGTTCAATTAGTACTTGTTTTATTTTTCCATTATGAAGGCAAGGATACATTATAGTTACAGAAAAGCTTGAAAATACAAGAAAACGGGAAAATTACTATAATCCTATCATTCAAAGATAATCACTGTTTTGGTTTTAGGTGGTTTTTTCAGGGGTATTTTTTCAGTCTTTTTTCAAACAGGATTTTTATAGTAGTTAATTCACTTTAAGAGTATATAAGGTGTGGTTTTTACAGTATGTAACATTCCAAAGGAGATCAATCCTGGGTGTTCATTGGAGGGACTGATGCTAAAGCTGAAACTCCAATACTTTGGCCACCTCATGCGACGAGTTGACTCACTGGAAAAGAGTCTGATGCTAGGAGGGACTGGGGGTGGGAGGAGACGGGGACGACAGAGAATAAGATGGCTGGATGGCATCACCGACTCGATGGACATGAGTTTGAGTGAACTCTGGGAGTTGTTGATGGACAGGGAGGCCTGGCGTGCTGTGATTCATGGGGTCGCAAAGAGTCGGACATGACTGAGCGACTGAACTGAACTGAACAGACATATATGGAGTAGACAGAATACAGACTGAATATACAGCTTTGCTTTCTGCTTTTCTCTGTTAACATTTGTATTTTCCCAGATTACTATTCATTCCTCGTAAATGTCGATTTAAATGCCTCACAATATTCCACTGAGCATACAAACCATAGTTTACTTAACTATTCCCTTATTGCACAACATTTAGAGAGTGCTTGCATTTTTCATTTTAGTAAGTAGTGTGCAATGAAAACTTATTGTGCATGCAGCATTTTTCTATATATTTTCAGTAATTTCCTCAGGTTAAATTTTCAGAAGTGAGTCAGAGGCTGTGAACTTTGATTCATGTTGCAAAATCCAGAGTATATCACTTAAAACTCACCTTAAAGAAAAGCCAAAGGTTCCTAATCAAGGGCTGAAGTGGTTGTCCTTGCCAGGTGAAGAGAAAACCACCCATTGACAAGACGGAATGGGATGGCTTCTTTGACGAGAATGGTCAGTTGGCCAAGTCACGAGACTTCATTTGTGTTAACATCCTGGAAAGGGTATGGTCCTAATCTACCCTTGGCCTCACCCTGGAACTGGGAGTGTGGGTGGGCAAGGGGGCAGGCATGGCATTGGAGAGGGCTCTTTCAGGCATTCAGGGGGCTCACAACCTCTCACCTCTGCCCCCACCCAGGGCCTGCACCCCACGGTGAGGACAGAAGCCTGGAAGTTCCTCACGGGCTACTACTCGTGGCAGAGTTCCCAGGATGAGCGGCTCACGGTGGACAGCACAAGGAGGTAGAACATTTCAGATCCTTTCAAGGGAGAGAGGTGGCAGTGTAGGTGGGATGGGGTGCCCACCCCAGCCTGCTAGGTGCAGGCTTCTTCCTTCAAATGGACTTCTCTTTTCAAGAGGCAAAACCCCTGTGGCTCTCCTGACTCAGGACCCCCACACAGGAGGCGTAGGCACCTCCCCCACCCCCACCCTGGACCCTGCATGCCCCACCTGCTTGCGATTACCTGTCCACACCCTGCCAACTTGAGCTCGACCCTAGCACCTCCTCACACTGCCCCACCACCCTGCCCAGCCCAGCCATCCCTAGGCCTGTGCAGCCTTCTTAAGGTAGGGAATATCCACACACTCAGGGGCCAGCCAGAGAACACTCCAGGACAGTTGGGGGATCTAGGGCCACCCACATAATTCAGCTCAAGATCCTTAATTAAGTACACCTGCAAAAACCCTTTTCCCAAAGAAAGTCATATTCACAAGTTCCAGGTGTTAGGGACCTATCTTTGGAGGTCACCATTCAGCCCACTACACACCTAAGCTCATTCCAATGATGGGCATAAAACCCTGCCTCATCCAGTCCTTCCAATCCTGAGGCATAGGTGCTAGTGTTAGCCCCATTCTACAGACACGGAAACGGAGGCTTAGAGAGGGCCAGTGATATCCCCAAGTCTTGATATCCCCTAATGGCAGACACCCAGTTCTTAAATTATGGATCCAGGATTCAGGTGCAGTGGTCAGACTGCAGAGCCAACTTCCCTGCACTCTAGGTGCCCGTCGGAGGATGGTTAGGGTTGGGCAAGTTGTGGGGATGGGGGGCAGCACAGGGAGCACGCACCGCCTGGGTCAGGGCACTGCTCGGAGTTCCCCCCACTGGCCTGGAGGGAAGGATGCCTCCTTCAGCCTCAGGTCTGTCCTCACAGGAAGAACTACGAGGCCTTATGCCAGATGTACCAGAAGATTCAGCCCCTTCTGGAAAACCTGCACCGGAACTTCATAGAGACCCGGAACAGTATCAGTGAGCCGAGGAGGGCGGGCCAGGCCGGGCAGAGGGGAGGGTTAGAAGCCTTTCTCCCTGGCTCTTCCCATGTCATGTCTGTGCCCTGGTTCCTGGGTGCTGCCTTGACACATGCTGCGAATTTTGCCGGCTCAATCTTGGTTAGTCTACCAGTCTGGCTCCACCGGCTGCCCCAAGTGGCCCAGCAGGGTGTGTCCCTGGGTGTATGCTCTTTCACTGGTTGTCTATATCTCGTCCCCTCTTGGCCGTGAACTAGGTTGGATTTGAACTGCAGGAAGGCGGGACATTCCTGGCAAAGGGTACAGACTGGTTAAAGATTTGGAGGCAGGAAATATTCCAGGAAGCTCAGGTTGTGGTGAAGGGTAAAGCCTGGTGGTCTGATGTATCTTTTTTCATTTTATTCTTGGTTGCTGCGTATGGGCTTTCTCTTGTTGCACTGCATGGGCTTCTCATTACTGTGGCTTCATCTTGTTCTGGAGCATGGGCTCTAGGGCATCTGGACTCAGTACTTGTGGCACTCAGGCTCAGCTGCTCCGCAGCATGTAGGATCTTAGGTCCCAGACCAGGGTAGAACCTGTGTGCCCTGCATTGGCAGGAGAATTCTCAACCACTGGACCACCAAGGAAGTCCCCAATGTAAATTTTTTCATAGCCCCCTTCCCAGGATGTCCTGGATCCTACCCTCTTGGATTGGGGGTAATAAACTCACCCATGGACCTTCTGCTAGACATGATCTGGTGACACCCACCTGTCCCTTGCCTCCAACCTAGCATGCGACATTAAAAAACTCTATGACAAAGACCCTCTGGGCAATGTCCTCCTCGATAAGAAGAGGCTGGAGAAGATCCTGCTCCTGAGTTATGTCTGCAACACTCAAGCAGGTATGCCATAGGGCTGGGCCTCCCTTCAGCTACCCCTTCTCAACTCCTTCCTGGGACAGTGCCCCGCACCAGCCCAGGCTCCGCCATAACCCCCCGCCATTCCCTCCTCACTGGCCCCCCATCCACTCCAGAATACCAGCAGGGCTTCCATGAGATGGTGATGATTTTCCAGCTGATGGTAGAACATGACCATGAGACCTTCTGGCTTTTCCAGTTCTTCCTACAGAAAACGGTGAGAGCTGGGCCTGGCTTAGGGACCTCTGCGTTCCTCAAATGACCCCTTGAGGTTAGGCAGGCACTGGCAGCCCCAGTCATTTCCTCCAGCCCTGAAACAGCCCTCTGAGTCCCAGAGGAGCTTCTCCCAGAAAAAGGCAATGCCAGCCCCAGTGGGGTTTGTTCTGGGTTGGGGGGATGGAAGCATTGAAACTGAGAAAATGAGGATAACGATGCAGGGTCCAGCTCTTGTCAAACCTTGAAAGGTTTGGAAAGGCCTGATGAGGGCACCTTTCCCCTGGCACTCCCCCTGCCGCAAACATGGCTCTGCTCCTGAAAATCCTCCATGGCTCCCTACAGGCTCCATAATAGAATCCCAAAACCTCAGCCAAACATTCCAGGCCTCTTGTCTTCACTCTTGTCTCTCGCTGCTACTTTTACTTGACCTGAATCCAGGCCCTCCAGGGACTCGGTGTTCCCACACCGTGAGGTGGAGAGCTTTAAAGGTGCTGTTCCCTGTCACTCCCTTTCCTCATGATCTGTGAGAGGCTGCCCAGAACCCACCCTCATCCCCTTCTCCATCCCTGAAACAAAGTGCCACTGCTCTTTCCTGGTCCTGATTGGTTCAGACCCATGGTATGTGTCTGGAAGAATATCCGAGTTCACTGCATTGTGAGCCATACCAGGTCCATCTCTACATCCCCACCACACACACACACACATGCACACATCACACAGACAAGATGTATGTTCATAAACACCCATGTTCCAACACCCAGACACATACAGAGACTCAAGCTAGGCCCAGCCAGACACACACAGGGCCTCCAGCATTGGGAAGTTGATGGAGCAAGGCTGACTCATCTAGTGCTTTCAAGAGGGTCCCTCCCGCCCACTCATCTCTCCCAGGAGCACAGCTGTGTCATCAACATCGGGGTAGGCAAGAACCTCAACATGCTCAACACCCTGATCAATTTCCTGGATCCCGTGTTCGCTGAGCACTTAAGTGAGTGGCCCCCTCTGCTACCATACACCACCCTCAACCCCAGGGAAGGCGTGGGAGGGGGCCGGGACCCTGTCCAAGGCAGCAGCTCCCAAGCATGGGGGAGGAAGTAAGATCATTTGGTCTTCTCTTCAGGCCCCGGGAGGAGGGTTCATCTGCGATGGGGTTAGAATCTGGACAGTTGAAAATCCACCCCGAAAAGTCTCCAAGGGCAGATGGAAATGTGACAGCCTGGGTTTTTTTAATTTCTCAAGTGTGTTTCCGTGCTCAGTTTTTCGCCCATGTGTGTTTTTGCTTTATCTCCCATCCACTGACCATGGCCCCTGGGCTGGTGCCCGGCTTCTCTCCCCACAGAAGGGAAGGGTGCAGGGGCTGTGCCATCCCTCTTCCCCTGGTTCTGCCTCTGCTTTCAACGTGCCTTCAAGACCTTCGATGACGTCTGGAGGCTCTGGGAGGTGAGATGCCTCCTGGGGCAGGTGACAGGGAGGCCCTTGTCCTTGCTTCCCTTTACTGCTGGCTTTGGATGGGTTTGATCCCTGGGTTAAAAAGATCCCCTGGAGAAGGGAAAGGCTACCCACTCCAGTATTTTGGCCTGGAGAATTCCATGGGTCCATGGGGTTGCAAAGAGTCAGACACAACTGAGTGACTTTCACTTCACTTCACTTCATTTTGGATACAGTTCAGTGGGATTTATTGGGCCAATGACCCTGCTCCTGCCCTGTTGAGAGATGTGAGAACATCAGTTGATCCCTCTGCTCATCTTATCCCTCCACTGTACCTTCTCAGGGCAGTGCAGGCAGGAGGGGCCTCGAGGCTCGTGCAGCAGAAGCCTGGTCTGTATTCAGCTTCCCTGCCACCCTGCCTGCCCAAGGGCCCTCACTCTGCTCTCACTTTCCCAGCCGCCTCTTCCTTGGCCTTCCCCGCCACCTGAGTGCCCACCCCTTCTGAGCCCTGACTCTTGGAGAAGGAGGGGCCCCCCAAGGATAGGTCACACCTGCACTTCTTTGACCCCAGTCTCCAGGGCAAGATGCACTCCCCGGGGAACACACCCACAGCCCTACCCATGGCCATTGCTGCCCACAGGATTGGGCCCACTGCTCCGCCTGGCATTCAGTGCCCCACAAGTCAATGCCTCCTACCTCACTCCTCACTCCTGGCCTGTTGATCTCCGTGCTCAACCGCCAGGCCTTTAGTGACCCCCCTGGACTGCTGACTTTCCATCAACTGTTGTTTTGCCAAAGCACCACTCAAAGCTACAGAGAGTTACCCAGTCATTCTTGGCATTCTCTCCCCGTCTCTTTCTTCTTTTCTGCTCCCTCCCTTCCTCCTTCCCTTCTTCCTTCTGTGTTTCTCCCTCACTCCCTCTAGATGATGAATTCCCTACAGCCTTTTTCCCTGAGCCCCCCAACAGCAAGCACAATGCCTAGAACCCCAGAGGTTGAATGAATGAATGAGAGTCAGTGGCTGATGGGTCACGGGGTTGGTGGGCACCGCACCGTCCTAAGGGCCTGCAGTCTCAGGCCACAGGCCAGACTGAGGCTCACTGGCCCCTGCAGGTGCTGCTCACAGGGAAGCCCTGCAGGAACTTCCAGGTGCTGGCGGCCTACAGCATGCTGCAGATGGTGCGCCAGCAGGTGCTACAGGAGAACATGACGGGCGACGACATCCTCCTGGTGAGAGCAAAGCCCAGCAAAGCCCAGCCCAGCCTCACCAGCTCCCAGAGACCCCTAACGCTGACTCAGAGGCCCTGGCTGCCCCTGGGCAATACTGGGGAGACGGACACACTCCAAACACTGTGCCAAGTGCTTGTGTAGGCCAGCTCATGTAAACCTCCAGACAAGCCTGACACAGAGGCATGATAACCATCATCATCGCCATTACCC
Source organism: Moschus berezovskii (assembly GCF_049115385.1). NCBI lineage: Eukaryota > Metazoa > Chordata > Mammalia > Artiodactyla > Moschidae > Moschus > Moschus berezovskii. The sequence goes on from NC_142468.1 coordinate 96,027,827, forward strand.
CTGTTTAGCATCTGGGGGAGCTGAGGCCCTGCTTGAACGGTTCTTAACCTTGAGGCCGGATTGACTGACAATTAACTCTTTGGCCCTAGGGTCCTCCTGTGACAAAAGACCTAGAGTTTTCCAACAATTCTGAAAAGCAGCTGAAGTCTTTGATCCAAAACATCTTAGATGGTGCCCCCATCATAAAACGAGTCCTCCCAGAATCCCATGAAACACTTGGGGAAACCCTGGGGAACCCCTCTAGTGCCAAGAATGAAAACTGCATTCCCCATCTCTCTTATAAAATTCCGATGGTAAAATTCAGGTACCGTGCCAAGCTAGTTGAGAAGAGATTGGGTGGCCCCAAGTGACTGGGACTGCCATGAGCAGCGGCCTCGTCCCCTTGAAGCAGCGGGTCGCTGCCTGTGCCAGCCTGTGCCCAGGGAGACCTGCTTCCACCCACCTTCTTCCGGCACAGGCTTGCAACAACCTCATTGACCTCGATGCCGAAGAGCTGATCTCCGCTGCCTGCATAGTTTACGCTGAGCTCATCCAGAAGGATGTAAGTCACTCTGATTATTTGTCTTCCTTCCCTTCTTCCTCCAAGAGGCCTTCTCCGATCGCCCAAGCCCAGTCCATGGCAGGTATATTCAACTTCAGAGACAAAGGTTGTGCTGTATTCTCTGCCACCAACCCACGGGGGTTGCTCTGCACAGACTTCTTGCTGTTCGCATGCATAACTCGTGCTTCACCGAGCAGACTGCGCTTCCTGAGAACCCAGCCCTCATCCCTCATTCCCTGCATCCCTCCGGGCAGGTCTGGGCACAGGGCTGGGCACCCAGGGGCTCAGGGAAACGTTACTGGCTGGACGAACTGAACAGTGAGAGCGACAGACCGATGTCTGTCCAACCCCTCCCTGTGAGAACCCTCCTCTCCCCCAGGTTCCTCAGTCGTTAAGGGATTTCTTTCTCTGAGACTGCCCGCAACGGACAGACGCCCTCCGTGGACAGGATGAGGTGGTGCTTCAGCTGTGAGGTCAGGATGAAGTCCAATGGGGCATTCGGGTGAGGGTGTAGGTAATACAGCTGTGATAACAACAGCCTTCTGGAGTCACGGTCTGTGGTGAGCAGTGTGTTTCCTGGGGTGGGAGTGAGGGCAAAGACTGGATTGTCTACTGAGAAGAGAGATGGGAGGGCTAGAGGAAGGGCGTGTAGTGGGAAGAGACAGAGCTGGTCAGAGGCTCCTCAGGGGCTGAGGGTTTTCCAAGGCTGCCGTGGTCCTGCACCAGGCAGCCTGTGAGTGGGCTGCCTCCTGTGGAAGAGATGGACGTGTCCAACATGCTTGCTCAATCCCTGGTCTGGAGAGGGGGCCCTAGCCCAGGGCTTCCCACCCCATGGCTCTTCTATACTCCCCACACACGAATCATACATGACACTGTTTTCCCAGCACCTCCCCAGCAGCCCGTGGAAGCACACAGCACAAATCTCTGGCTGGCAAGAGGCTCCTTCTTTGGTTTCAAAGCCCCTCACAATTGCACCTTCTGCTTCTCGGCCTGAAATGCCGCCTCAAACTAAACTCCCCTTTTCAGCCTTAATCTCTCCAGACAGTGCCATCGATTCCCTGACGGGCAGAGCAGTCTCTCCCTGAAGGCAGAAGCTCCTGCCACCTGCTCTCGCCAAAGTGTGCGCCTGCCCCAAGCCCCCCACCCAGCCTGCCCATGCTCTGAGGGTGATCCTGAGGGCAGACATGAAGACTGGAAGCTGAACCAGCAGAGAGACAGGGGTCTGGCCAGGGGCTTCCATAGCTGCTTGGCAAGTGTGCACACCTATCGTGTGTATGTACTTGTGTATGCATGCACACGAGCCCTGCCGGCGGCTACACTTTTCCAGAGGGGGCTGATGGATGGGCGGGAGGGGTCGTGGTCTCGCTGCGGACCTGGCTCTTGTGGGTGAGGCACGACCGTCGTCGTCACGCTCCTGCTCCCGCCTGTGACTCTCAGTGAGCACCACTAGAAAAGCACTCTGTCCCCTCAGGTGGCAATCTCCCATCCGCAGCTGGCTCTGAGTCTCTGGTCTGCTGTGCCTCTGCTGGAGGGAGGGGGTTACTCAGAAGAGAGGGGTCCTGCTTCCCCCCAACCCCAGTGTCTTTTCTGCAAGGTTAATAAGCCAGCATTTGCTGGGCAAGAGGGTACATGGGTAAATTCATATACTGTGCACCTCCTCAAGCTTCTGTTCCCAAGACAATTTATTTAAATAAGGATCCTGTGTGGAATACAGTTCTCTAAGAACTGTTTTCTACTTCAACAAAGAACCAGAATAAAAGATGCGCTAACTGTGGCCTTGGGAAGAGTCCATAAAAATATAAGGTGTGCATCTTCCAATGCTTCTTTGGGCCTAGTGGCATTAATTGGCTTATGATTTTTGCTCGGGATATCAACGACAAACATCTACTCCACAACTAAGCAATTCAAGTACTTGCCTTCTAGGCCAATGGTTTTCAAACCTGATTTTAAAATGACTGGAGCTCCGCTGTTACAAAATCTACACTAAGAGTTCAGTGGTGAAATTTGGTTGGGAAGTCCAGAACCTGCCTGTCTGTGATCTCTCTCTCAGACCCCTTTTTGAAGCTCATCATTTCCTCCCAAGTTACTTCCAATGAGGCTCTGACTTACTGGGAGCATGTCTGAACACCACTGCTTGTCTTCAAGATGACCTAGATTAAGTCTTGCTGGGGAACTGACCCAGGTTCAGATAAATTCCAAGTGATACAGTGATGGAAGTGAAGATCTTAGAGGACCGAACATCTCTCAGCTCACCCGCTGTGCTCCTGGCTGGTGGACTGTAGATTAAGATCTTCCCATACTGTTACCATGTGCATCACGGAGCCAGCACAGGCTTCTCCTCTCTTAGTTTATCACTTTTATCACCCAGTGGGTTTTTTTTTTCTTCTCTCTAGTAAAGTCCAGTCCTGAGGTAGAACTACGGGGAGCATTCAGATCCAAGAGACAAAGTTCCCTTCAGTGTAGAGACTGTGGGTCTAAATAATTTGCTAATTCCACAGACATTTGTGGATTCCGTACTGTGAGGCGCTGTCCAGGCACTGAGAATTCCACCATGGGGAAAAGAAGGACACAATCCCTGTTTCCATGGCAGTCACAGTTGAGCGGGAACCAGACAACTACCTTGAAGAATGTATAACGGCACTTGCCTTCGTGCTCTGAAGGAAGAACATGGTTCCAGGAGAGAAGATAGCAATGAGCGGTGGTGACAGTGGTGCCAAGGACAGCCATGGTGATTCGGGCATGATGGTTAGAGGGACAGTGGGTGGGAGGAGTTGCGATGCTGGTAATGACGGTGGTGAATGGTTGCAGTCGTCATGTCAATAAGGACCACAGTGGTAATGCCCATGACGGTGGTGGTGGTGGTAGAGTTGATGTCAAAACCAGTGTTGTAGTGGTGGCAGAGGTGGCAAGATAAGTTTGGGTGATGATGGGGGGATGTCGGTGATAATGGTGGTGGTTAGCAATACTGTTGGTATCAGTGGTGGGGGGCGGATGGTGGCAGAAAGTGTGATTAATTGTTGACAGTGGAGGTGGCTGTAGGAATGATTTGATTCTGGCAGTGGCAGGGATGAAGAGGTCCGTGGTGGAGATGGTAGTGCTGGCTTTCATTCAGTCAACAAAAACGGTCTACAACGGCCATTTCTGTATTGATACTGGTGATGGGGTTGGTGGTAACGGCAGTCATGGTGGAGATGAAAACAGGGACAAATTCATTCTGGAAAGACTAGTGTCTACATACTTCCAATGAGCAAGACCTAAATATAATATTTGAAAAGAACAATACTGGTCATGAGCATAGAGATAAAGTAAATGGAAGCACCCCGGCCCTATCCAAGCTTTCTAAAACTTGATCCTGAGCCTCATATGAAAGCTTGGACTAGCTATATCCATTCTATGATCTCATCCCACATCTCCTCCTTTCACTCTTGTTCTAAGCCTCTTTCCTGGAGGTTATTCACTTTCCCTTTTCCAGCAAACCTGAATGACCCTAAGCCCACTCTTTGTTCCTGGAACCAAAATGGTTCTCTATCCAGCTAAGGCTTCACAGAGGTGGCATGTGTAAACTCAAGTTCTCTGGGCCCCAGAGTCTGTATTTTTGACTCAGAAAGGGATAAAGGAAAAGGGCAGTGACCACAGAGCCCAGTCCTGTGCTGAAGCCCAGACCTTTGTCTGGGGGGTAAGGGCTCTACCTACTGCAGGGGGAAGCACATAGCTAGTGGATGGGGCCTCCACTATCCAGGACTCAATTGCACTGATGTGATTGGGCTTGAGGATAGAACACTGGCTTCTCAAGGGGACATGGGGGGAAGAAAGAGAATGAACAGGAATTTAAGGAAAGAAAAAGAGAAGTGCTAGAACATTGCGGGAGGCAATGAAATAGGAGGGAATGTAAGGTTTCTTTTTCAACTAGCGATCATCTTAGTGACCATCAACAGAGACATGAGTGTTGGCAGAACATGGCAAAGTGACAAATGGTACTTGTGCACTGAGCCTTAAGCCTGATGCTTCTCACGGATGTGTTTCCCAGGCCACTGCCCCATCCCAGCCGCAATACACATGTGCACAGACACACATGCACACACACTCTCTCCACACCCACACTGCGGCCCGGGCATCCCTGGTGGTTTTGTTGTTCAACCTGATCGAGATATAACTAAGTTGGAAGTGTCTTTTCTGTCCGCCTTTCAGAAGAAGGGTGCTCAGGTCCATTTAGACTAAAGGAACTGTCTCCTCCTCCCAACTTCACTTGCCACCTTCCCTCCACGCACACAAGCGTACACACTGCAGTCCCTCACCGAGTTCCGCCAGTGTTACACCTACTTAGACCAGTTGCTCAGTTCTGTCACTGCTGGGGAGGGAATATGGCTTGATCATGCCTACTGACCCTCCTCCCTCACGGTGGACTTGGGCCAGGGTCTGCAGGAACAAAGCTTGTGAACCCCGGGACCTGAGCTGCATCCTGGTAGGTGGGAAGGGCTGCCCCAGCTCTGGTGCTCCTGCTACTGTCAGCACCAACCCCAATGAGAAGTCTCAGGCCCCAGAAGGTGGAGCCAAAGTCCCCACCCCAAAGGGCAAGGGGACAAGTCTTCCCTAATCCCACTTTCCAACTAACCACTTAGGGGCCTGAAATCCAAGGGAGAGGGGACTGTGACTGTAAGGAGTGGTTGGAGCTCTGGGAGGTCAGGAAGGAGAGCACAATAATCACAGCAGCACTTACTGAGCATTTGCTATGTCCCAAGCCCAGCTCGGATGGTAACCAATCTGCCTGCAATGCAGGAGACCTGCGTTTGATCCCCTGGAGAAGGGAATGGCTATCCACTCCAGGATTCTTGCCTGGAGAATTCCACGGACAGAGAAGCGTGGTGGGCTACAGTCCATGGGGTCACAAAGAATCAGACTCCACTGAGCTACTGACACTTTCACTTTTCTTTCAAGCCCCATGCTAAGCACATCACAGGCTTCCTCTCCCATAATCCTCAAATTCAGAAGACAGATGCCAGCATCACACTTTTTTTTACTGGTGAGGAGCCCAAAGCACTGGACTGCACAGCCAGTGACAGCAAAGTCAGAATGTGAGCGCTGACAGCAAACCCTGTAGCCCACACTGCTAGCCTCGGTCCCCATGTTCACATCTTCACCTGCCCACAGTCTGTCTCAAGGTCTGCCATCTCGCCGGAGGCACACACTTGCCTGGTGTTCTGTCTGGTCCTCTATGGGCAGACTTCCATCTCACAGGCCCCTGGCAACTGAGGACCCACCGTGGGCCGGGATGTTCCAGGGCTGGACTACGTCGGGGGATGTGCAGAGGCTCCATTCTACTTCCTTCACCCTGCCCTGTGCAGGACAGGCCTTGGGTTAGGAGCCCAGCAAGTTTGGGGAAGGCCAAATGACAGCCATGTCTAATACAACTTGGTTTGAAATAATGCTCAGGCTGTTCTGGACATTCCTTCTCTAGGATGGGTCTGGGGGCGGGGAGTGGGGAAGTGGGGTGGGAGAGGAGAGGGGGCTGGGATGGGGCTCTGGGGTTACGGGGAGACCACTGCACAGGGCTGAGGGTAAGGAGCCAAGAGGGGCTACCAGGCCTCTCTGCCGGGTGGGGAAACAGTGACAAACAAGGCTGGATGGGTGGGATGAGCTGGATGCATGAGTCTGGGAGCGGAGTGGGGAGGAGAGCCGCACAGAAGTCCCCCACTCCATCCTGGCCCCTGCGGACCCCTTTCTGGACCAGCCACAGGCAGAGTGATAAGACTGAGGGAGCAGAGACTGGGCAAGGCCAAGGTGGAGACAGGAGTTTCCAGCCGCTGCCAAGTGCTATCCTGCCACATGAGGGCCATCAGCCACTTGGTCGGGGGGAGGGGGGAACGGATTTATTTCTGAGGCCTCCAACAGAAGCACTTGCATCCAAATGGTCCTGCCAGACCCTGCGGCTAAGTGAGCCTATAGTGACAGAAAGATTAGCAGCAACGGGAAACGAGGGAGGTGGGTCTTGGGAGGCTGTGGGGGGCAGGGGGCAGGGTGGGAGGATAGAGCCAGAGGCAGTAGCATTAATCTTGGCTGCACATTAAAGTCACCAGGGAGCTTTTATTAATAACCCGTACCCAGGGCCCACTGATGAAATCAGAATCTCAGGGGGCAGTGCCAGGGCACTGGTATTTTTTAAAAGCTCCTCAGTTAACTCCAGTATGCAGTCAGGAGAACCCCTGCGCTCAGAGCAGACACTGGATGGAGTGGGCTTAGAGGCTTAATGCCTTCCACACAGGGTGGAGGAGGGTCATTCCCAAGGTCACACAGTGAAGGGATCATAGCGGGGGAGGACAGGAGTGGCTGCACAGGCCACTATTCTGAACTGATACTAAGAACCAGAGCTCGTCTCTGCAGCTAAACCCCCCACCATCGGTCCCACCCTGGACACACCAAAGGTTCCAGCTGCCCTCTCCCCACTGGCTCTTAACTGGACCTTCCCAACTCCCCCACCCTCAGAACCCTGCATCTGAATGACTAGAATTAGGCATTTTAAGTTCTTTTCTGAACCAGCACATAAAAGAACAGGGAATTAATAAGTGCCCACGTCTCAAAGGCCTGAGCCTCACCTGCAGTGTTATGCAAATGGCACCTAAACACCCACAGTGCTGTGCTCAGAAGCTGGGAGCAAATGGGATGCAAATATATGCAATCATTATGCAAACAAGGGCAGTCCCAGATTAACGGCCTTGATCCCTCATCCAAACAGCAGCTGTCTCTTTAGGTACAGGCATGGCTGACACGGAGGACTGAGCTGTCTCCTGTCAGAGGCATCCCAAGGAAGGGTCAAGAGGAAGGATTGTTCTGACACCCACTTGCTGATGGTCTTCTCTGAGAAATCTGGGAACCAGTGTCTGTCAGGCAGGAGGCTTTTCTCTGCCAGGGTTCCTTCCCCAAGTCCCTGGTGCAATGCCAGTCATTCTGTCTGGGGGAAAGAGCAGTGCTGACAGAAGTGGTGGAGGTGGTGGAAGTAATGGGAGAGATGACAGTGGAAGTGGCAGGGCTGGGAATGGCTGAGAAGATGACACAGGTGGAGGGGAGGGTGAAGCTCCTGGAAACAGTGGCGATGACAGTGGTGAAGATGGGCCTGAGGAGACAGTGGCCGTGGGGCTGGTGATGGTCACTGTGATGGAGGTGATGGTCAACGTGATGGAGGTGACGGTCACGGTGATGGAGGTGATGGTCAACGTGATGGAGGTGACGGTCTAGGTGATGGAGGTGATGGTCAATTGATGGGGGTGATGTCACTGTGATGGAGGTGATGCCACTGTGATGGAGGTGACGGTCAAGGTGATGGAGGTGATGGTCAATTGATGGGGGTGATGTCACTGTGATGGAGGTGATGTCACTGTGATGGAGGTGACGGTCAAGGTGATGGAGGTGATGGTCACTGTGATGGAGGTGATGGTCAAGGTGATGGAGGTGATGGTCAATTGATGGGGGTGATGTCACTGTGATGGAGGTGATGTCACTGTGATGGAGGTGACGGTCAAGGTGATGGAGGTGATGGTCAAGGTGATGGAGGTGATGTCACTGTGATGGGGGTGATGGTCAATTGATGGAGGTGATGTCACTGTGATGGAGGTGACGGTCAAGGTGATGGAGGTGACGGTCAAGGTGGTGGAGGTGATGGTCAAGGTGATGGAGGTGATGGCACTGTGATGGACATGATGGTCACTGTGATGGAGGGGATGGTAGCGGTGGCGGTGGTGATGGTAACTATGGGGTGATATAGGATGTGATGCTATGGATGACATGGGGATGCTAGAGGTAATGTTGACAATGTTTGCGGCGGAAAGGATGGTGACAGGAGGGGAGACTGATGAAAGTCGTGAGGAGGACAGTGCTGCTGGCGATGCTGCTGGCAACGGCAGGTGATGGCAGTGCATGCAGAGGCTGGGGGGGCACAGGGGAGAGGTGGGCATGGTGAAGGTCACTGTCCCGAGCAGCATGAGATGAGAGCGATGCAGAAGTGGCGCAGAAGTGACGAGGCGGAACTGGGGAGGTTGAGTTCTCAAACCTCCTAAGTTCAGTAGAGGAGGATGGTAGCCTGTCAGAACAAAGGCAGGAGGAAGGAGGGAAGGAGTCTTTAGAAGACACACAAGGTCTGCTGTGATGGGGAGAGAGAGGGGCGAGGCTCCCAAGCACAGACCCGGAAAAAACTCAGCAACAACTCCTGACTTCTCTCTGCTCAGCAAGGATGCAGCTACACTACTCAGTCCCACTCACTGACAGTAGCAGGCCTGAGGGCTGCAAGCGGCCAGTGGGGTGACCTGCGGTTGGAGAAATCACACTGCCCACAGCTGGGCCTCAGTTTCTCCCTCTGTGAAATGGGAGGAACTGTGAAACCAAATGAATGGGTGACTTTTTCTTTCTTCCACAGGGACCCTGTGGCTGACCACAGAGCATGTGCAGCAGAATGAAGCTGCCTTGGTGAGGGGCAGGGAAGCAGTGGGGGACATATCATACCAGCTGGGGCTTGGGAGATTGACAAGTTCTTCTCAGGAGAACTCAGAAATGGCCTGGTGTCAGTCCTACCCCTGGGCCCATGTCCCCTCCACTTCTCCATCACCCTCCCCTCACTGAGGTCACCACAATGACAGTCACCAGAGCTGTCTGCCCTGTTTCCCTCCTGGGAGGCCACACCCTAAGCAGGGTGCAGGGTAAACTGGTTTAGTCCATGAACTCTGGAGTCAGACTTCAGATAACTATTGTGTGGCCCTCTGGACAGCACACATAACTTCTTTGCACCTCTGTTTTCTCGCCTATAAATTAGCAATAAAAAGACCTACTTTCCAGACTGTAACACAGATGACTATAAATGTGTTTAGTCCAGCAAATGTCAACTCAAAGAACTGGCAGCTATTGGGCAGATACTGCAGGCTTCAGGTGCACCGTGATCATTTATGCCCAGCAGTGGCCACAGATTGGAAAAGGTCAATCCTCAGCCCAATTCCCAAGAAGGGCAGTACCTAAGAATGTTTAAACCACTGGACAACTGCACTCATCTCCCATGTGAGTAACGTCATGCTCAAAATCCTGAATGCTGGGCTGCAGCATTACGTGAACCAAGAACTTCCAGATGTCCAAGCAGGGTTTAGAAAAGGCAGAGAACCAAGGTCAAATTGCCAACATTCGCAGGATCATAGAAAAAGTGAGAGAATGCCAGAAAAATATCTACCTCTGTTTCACTGACTATGCTAAAGCCTCTGACTGTGTGGATCATAAACTGTGGAAAATTCTTAAAGATATGGGAATACTAGACCACCTTACCTGCCTCCTGAGAAATCTGGATGTGGGTCAAGCAGCAACAGAACCTTGTATGGAACAATTGACTGGTTCAGGACTGATAATGGAATACGACTTGGCTGTTTATTGTCACCCTGTTTATTTAACTTATATGCCCAGCACATCATGAGCAATGTCGAGCTGGATGAGTTACAAGCTAGAATCAACATTACCAAGAGAAATATCAACCTCAGGTATGCAGATGGTACCACTCTAATGGCAGAAAGCAAAGACGAACTAAAGAATCTCTTGATGGGGGTGAAGGAGGAGAGTGAAAAAGCTGGCTTAAAGCTATTAAAAAAAAAAAAAAAACGATCATGGCATCCAGCCCCATTACTTCATGGCACATAGAAGGGAAAAAGGTGGAAGCAGTGACATATCCTCTTCTTGAGCTCTAAAACCACTGAGGATGGTGACTGCAGCTATGAAATTAGATGATTGCTTCTTGGCAGGAAAGCTATGACAAACCTAGGCAGTGTGTTTAAAAAGCAAAGACATCACTTTGCTGATAAAGGTCCATTTAGTCAAGACTTGTGGTGTTGGAGAAGACTCTTGAGAGTCCCTTATACTGCAAGGAGATCCAACCAGTCCATTCTAGAGGAGATCAATCCTGGGTGTTCACTGGAAGGACTGATGCTAAAGCTGAAACTCCAATACTTTGGCCACCTCATGCGATGAGTTGACTCACCGAAAAAGACTCTGATGCTGGGAAAGGTTGGGGGCGGAAGGAGAAGGGGACGACCGAGAATGAGATGGCTGGATGGCATCACCGACTCTGTGGACATGAGTTTGAGTGAACTCCGGGAGTTGGTGATGGACAGGGAGGCCTGGTGTGCTGTGATTCATGGGGTCGCGGAGAGTCGGACACGACTGAGGGACTGAACTGAACTGATGGTCTTTCCAGTAGTCACGTATGGTTGTGAGAGGTGGATTATAAAGAAGGCAGAGCGCCAAAGAACTGATGATTTTGAACTGTGGTGCTAGAGAAGGCTTAAGAGTCCCTTGGTCAGCAAGCAGATCAAACCAGTCAATCTTAAAGGAAATCAACTCTGAATACTCAATGAAAAGACTAACGCTGAAGCTGAAGCTCCAATACTTCTGCCACCTGATTCGAAGAGCTGACTCACTGGAAAAGCCCCTGACACTGGGGAAGGCTGAGGGCAGGAGGATAAGGGGCCGACAGAGGATGAGATGGTTGGATGGCATTACAATGGACCTGAACTTGGGCAAACTCCAGGAGATGGTGGGGGACAGGGAGGCCTAGCATGCTGCAGTCCACGGGGTCGAGAACAGTCGGACATGACGTGGGGACTGAACAAAAACAACAATGATCATTTATTCTTCAACCCAAGAAGCAGTAGCCACAGGAGGAAAGGCCTCTTCAAAACTGTGTCTTCCTATAGCTGTGAGGTATGGGCTCCAGAACAGTCACCACCTCCTTGCTGTGGAACCTGCGCCTGCACATTAGTCCTGCAGAGGGCGCACCTCCTCCACAAACCAGGACTCCACTGGAGGGCCAGGCTGCCCCAGGGAGAAGGCACCTTGCCTGCCCATAGAGTCACTCTGTAATCCCTGTGCTCTGGCTGGGGTGGAGGGATGGCAGGGGAAGAAGCCTAGCCTTCTGGGCCAGAGACACTCTGGGGGACTGAAAGAGGGTGGGGGAAGGAATCTGGTGTTGGTGGTGGTTCTCAGAGGTCCGAAGCCTTTCACTCTGGCTGCAGATTTGCTGGGAACTGGTAACTAGCTTAGGACAGAGAAGCCATCAGGGTCCCCCTGAAAGCATCTCTTGACAGCTCCAGAGCCCCGTGGGTGGATGCAGTGAGCACCATGGCCTCCTTCACACCCCAGCTCTTGGCTGGGAATCCCCTCCTCCCCACCCCTAGTCCCCTCACATACTATGGTTCAGAGTGATTTGCTGTGAGTGGTGGTCATTTATGCAGGTGGCCTGAGGGGAGCAGAGTGTGGATGAGCCACCTCTCAGAATGGTAACAAGAGCCACCTGGAAAGGATCTGTCTGTCAGCTTCCTCCCCATTCTCATGGGTCTTCGTCTGCACACACCATGCACTCAGACACCCAGGATGCTGCCATTCCCACCAGCAGAGGCTGGGCTCTGAGATGCACCCAAGCAGGAAGCAGCTGTACCTGCCATGCCCTCCCGCCCCAGAGCAGCATTGAGGCCAGCACCTGGTACCTGCGATGGTCTGGGCTCCATGTGTTGCCTCTGTTTCCTCTAACCTGTACCTAAACATCACCTGTTTCACAGTGTGAACAGCCATCCAAGGCCCTCTCCTATGTTTTCTACACCCAGTCCAGCAGTGTCCAACAGAAATACAATGTGACATACAAGTGTATTTTCTAATATTTTAACAGCCACATTAAAACTGTAAAAAAAAAAAAAAGGTGAAAAGATTCATCTAACCCAATATATCCATAATATTATTATGGACTAGTATAGTATACTTTCAGCACATCCTAACTGGGATGAGCCACATTTCAAGTGCTCAGTAGCAGCCACACGTGGCCAGTGAGTGAAGCATATCAGCGGGCAGCATGTTTAGTCACTGGCCCTGTCACCTTCTGGGCTCTAGAAGTGTGCCGTCTGGCTTACAGGCTGGGGGTCTCCTAGGGATCCTGCAACAGCAGAAAGGGGCCCCAGGAACTGCAAGTTCCCCACCTTTGATCCTCCCATACAGGGGGTCCTGGGCGCCTCTGGGGGACTTGGAGCCCACTCACAGCTAGAAGGGCCTGAAAGGTTGCAGTTGTGAGCCGTGTGCTACGCCGGGATTCATGGCTACGCCGGGATTCATGACCTCCAGAGGAGAGGACTTTGATCTGGGGCCAGAGATGAGGCTTGACTGCCCGGAGCTTTCTTTGTAGCAAAGTTTTATTAAAGTATGATAGAGAAAGAGAACGCTTCTGACACAGACATCAAAAGAGGGCAGAAAGAATGACCGCTTGCTAGTTTTTGGCAAGGTCGTTTTATGTGTGTTAGCGAGCTGCTAATCAGATAAGAGAGACACCTCAAGGCTGAGGGAATTTCACCAGGCCCCTCTCCCACAATATGTACTTTTGAGATAGAACGGCACAAGAAGTGTCATCCCTGGCCATAAAACAATTGACCTGAATACTGGTTTGTTGACTCATTATCAGCCCAAGGTTTGAGAAAAGAAAAAAAGTTAGCCTTAGGTGGAACCAATTTGAAGAAAGGCCGATTCCAAAGCAAATACATAGTTTCATTAACATAACTTAAAAAAAAAAACATTTCCATAAGAAAAACTGCATTGGTTAGCTCAAAGTTTGAGAAAAGTTAAGTTCAGGAGGAACCAGGTGTCAACAGAGAAGGGAAAAAAGTCTGCCACTTGTAGTTTATTTCCTCCTGTTTCTTGAGGACCTCTGGCCTCCCTGCCAAGGCTGTTAGCACCTTCTGGCCCCCAAGCCCCATCACACAGGAAGCTGCTGTCTGGTGCAGGCCCCACAGAGCACCTGCTTCAAATTCAGTCCTCAAGGCACTTGAGGCACCAAGCTGCACCCCAGAGCTGCTTTACCTGACCTACAGCACCCCCTGAAGCCAGTGGTCCTCTGCCCGGAATGAGGGGGGCTCTGTGCAGCCCATGGGGGAAGTCACTATGTAGAGACTGAAAAGGAGTGGGTGAGGACACAGATCCAGGAGGCAAAGGTCTGAAGGTGAGACCTGGGGACAGGAGGTGGTAGGTCAAAGGGAAATTAAAATTAGGGAAGAGAAAGCAGCCGTTGACCTTGGAAAGACAGTGTGTGTGTGTGTGTGTGTGAGTGTGTGAGTGTGTGCTCAGAGAAAGCAGCTGCTGGCCTTGGAGAGATTGCGTGTGTGTGTGTGTGTGATCATGTGCACTGAATGCTGGACAAGTTTCTGAGCCAGGGAAGGAAGGAATGCAGTGAAGTCTGGGTTTGAGGCATGTTAATCTGGAGCCCACACAGAAGGGACTGGGAAGGGAGAGATGAATAAGGAAGTAACTTCCCTGGAGCAAGTAAAAACATAGACTGACTGACTGTGGTTGCTCCAGGGAGTTCAGTCTGGAATGGGGCCCTCCATGCAGAGGTCTGCAGAGAGAAGTGAGCCGAAGGCTTTGAGAATCCCTCTGTATGTCTCTGGGAGGCTAGGCAGTTCCCAGGGAGGGATCCCAATGGCTTCTGGGACTGCACCTGTAAACCCCCTGCATCTAGGGTTTACTTCTCACTCCCCTTCTCCATCTGGATTCCAGGGTCTGAGGGCTGAGCTGTAAGCCCTGGGCTCCTGCAAAGCCAACACATTCCCAGCCCACAGTGAACCTCTGTGTGGCCTTTGTAAGAATTTTAAAAGGCTGTCCCTTCTGGGCAGATGCATCCTCTTGGCAGATGGTGCCTTTGAGCCAAGCAAGAGGTGCCCAGTGTGGGCTGGATTTCAACCCCCAACTTCTTCCTTGGCAAAGCCCCAGCACATACACCATATGATCATTCACAGCAGTCCTGCGTAATTCCCAGCATTAAGAGAAACTACAAAGGTGACAAGTCAATCTTGAAAACCACAAGCAGCCAGAGATGAGATCTTCCCCCACCTTCCCCACCCGCCATTCTTCCTCCTCTTCTGGATCAGGGGCCTAGAGCTACCAGGATCCTGGATGAGGGGGAGAACGGGGTGGGGGCAAGCTGGCTGGGCCCAGGAAGTCAGAGAAGCAGGGTCACAGGCCCAGACACAAGGTCTACTATGTCTTGTCTCCTTGGAAGTCAGACAAAAACAACCCTCGGAGGGAGTCACAACGGAGACCAGAATTCGTTTTCAAAAAAACTGAGGCCAAAAGAAGTTAAGCGACCTGCTCAAGATTACACAGCTAATAACATGGTGGATGGTGAGAAGCAAAGTCACAGAGCAGTGAAGGTACCAGGCAGACCTAGGGTACATCCTGACCCTGACCTTGAGCATTCATTTCACCTTTCTGAGTATCAGTTTGCTCATCCATGAAATGGGGATAACAGCGAATGCTCCTCCTAGAATTAAAGTCAGAAGCACATGTAAAGTACTTAGCAACAGTTCTAGAAACTGGGACCAAAAGCCTCCATTTCTTGCTCAGAGAGAGATGTGGACACACCATGGAGCTCCCCAATAGATGGGGAACTTCAGGATATTAGAAAGTTGTCCACGTACCAGGCCTGGTGACCCTAGGAAGAAGGCTCAGAGAGGTGTGCTTCCACAGCTGTAGGAACCCTGTAGGATCAGGGTGAGCATGGCCTGCAGGGGGCTCACAGTCCCTCCCCAGGAGCTGCTCTTGTCCACAGCCACATCCCCTGCCCAGGGCAGCGCCGGCCAAGAACTCTTCAGTGAGGATCATGGGCTGGCTCTCTGGCCTCTTCCAGGGCTGCTCTGCAGGGCCGTGAGTCCAGAAAAAAATAAGCTTTCCTTGGACACAGAGTGTGTAAAAAGCTGTTGATGGCACACTGATCAACTAGTTTACCCAGAAAAACCAAGATCAACCAGTGTAGATTTGATTCAGAGAGGCAGAGAAAGCCATTGCTCCAGATATCAGATACTGGGGTCTGATAAAAGGAGGGAAAATGTTACAACATCTAGAGTAGAATTAGCTCAGATATAAGAGGATTTCCCCAAGCCATGGAAAAGAACAGCCCAGGGCCTACCCAGGACAAACCCTAACAATCAGAGTCCAAAGCAGCCAGTTACCCTGGGTTCTACCAAAAAGGCAGGGACAGAAGTAAAGAGGCTAAGGACTTCCCTGGAGGTCCAGTGGTTAAGACTCTGCACTTCTACCTCAAGGGGCACTGGTTTGATCCCTGGTCAGGGAACTAAGATACTGCAGGCTGTGAGGCACGGCCACAAAATAAAACTTTTTAAAAAACTGCTTGTTTCTGACTATGTGCCAAGATCCAGCACCATATATGTAGTAAGGATGGGGGAAATGTGTGTTAGTATGGGGGTCCTAAGGCAGGGTTTGTTTTTCCTGGGAAAACCCTGGACTTTTCCTCTTCTCATGTGACTGAACATCTCGTCTCAGTCTACCAGGCCAAACAGAGATGGAGAAGCTAATGGATCTCTGGCCAGATTACATGGTTCACAGCTGGAGCTATTATTCACTAAGTATATGTCTTTTATTAAATGATGGACAACTTCTGTCCCTATTCAACCTTTCAGTGCTTTCAGTTTGTTTGGAAGTTTCTGTAGTTTGGGGAATTTGTCTGTTACATGGCTTTAAGGCTATCCAAAACCACGGCTCCCCAGAAGAGGAGTTGCCTGCATCACTTCGGGTTCATTTTTCTCATCAATAACTGTGTCATTAGCAAGGGCAGACAGGACGATAAGATCTTTGCTAGTTTTCATAATGGTTTTCCTGATGAAAATTTTCTTTGATTTTCATCTCACACATGAACTTACATTTGCTGGGGCTACTGGCTCTGAAAAGCACACCAGAACCAAATGAATGTTTCCATCACCAACTCCACCTCTGGGCTGTGAAACAACCACATCAACCTGTTCTTTGGGCCTTTATCCTCAAAGGGTGTGTCTGTCAGGTGTGTCTGTTCAACAGCGCAGTTGCACAGAATAATTTAGGAAAAGTTGAATGGAGGATCTGTTTGCAAAGGGAGCAGAGTGACAGGAAAGCAATAGTGTTGGCAAGAGTGAGAAACCACCACTGCCCTTGGGCATGAGGGGACTTGGGGGAGGAGTGGTTCCTGGGTTTCAGAAGGAAAGCTGAAGCTCTGCCTCCACTAGCTCCAGCTGTGGCGGCAGCACAGGAGCCATGGGCTGTGGTAGAAGAAGGATTCACAACCGGTGGTCTGGCCCAAACGGGCTGAGTGGAAAATTCCACCATCTCCCTCTTCCCTTGCCCCCCAATTCCTGTCAGTGCCCCCACTTGCCAATCCAAATTGAAAACCAAAGGCCAAAGAGGACTTTAGAAGCAGGGCAAAAAATGGGTCCCAGAGCAAGGTGGAAGGTGGATCTGAGGAGGTGAGTGGAGAATAGAGCTTTCTCCTATCTGCGCCCAGTTCCTAAGAGAAACTTCCAAACAGTCCTTTGGCCTGTTCTGTCTCTCATGTCTTTGGTTGACAGTCCTAAAGCCACATCCCTTCCAGGAATCACATCATAAATAAATTACTTGCGTTCAAATCTTTGTATCAGTGTCTGTTTCTCGGAAAACCCAATCTAAGATATCCCTCGAAATTAAGATTTATTAAATCTACTGTAATTAGTACAATGTGATGTTGATGCAGACAATCAGAGCAATGAAACAGAACAGAGTCCAGAAAAAAGACACATTCATCCACGGATACTTGGTTTAGGCAAAGGAGGAAGTGCAGGGCAGTGGGAAAGGACACTCATTTCAGTGCATATTGCTGGGCCTAGGGACTACTGAGAAAAATGAAATTTGACCCTCATCTCACACAGACACAAAAATCAATACCAGGTGTTCCACACATTAAAGGTAAAATGATAAAACTTTTAGACAATATGACAGGAGTATCTCTATTACCTTGGGGTTTAGAAAGATTTCTTTGAGGCACACCAAAATCACTAAACTTAAAGCAAGTTTCCCAACCATGCACTACTGACATTTGGAACGGGATAAGTTTTTGTTGCACGGAATGTCCTGTGCATTATGGAATGTTTCACAGCATCCCTGGTCTCTACTTACTGATGCCAAAAGCACCACCATCACAGCCCCAGTCATGACAACCAAAAATGTCTCCAAATGACTCCTGAGGGGAACTGCTGCCATTGGGGAGGGGGACAGAGCACCCAGGTAGAACTGAATCTCAGGTCCAACAACAACAACAAAAATCGTGTGTGTCCCAAAAATTTCCTAGGCAATAAATTTTTTCACTACTTATCTAATATTCAGATTTAACTAGGGTCCTGTATTTTACCTGAAACTCACTGCCAGTTGAGAACTACTGTCTTAAAGGGAAAATGATTTGATAAATCAGATTATAAGAAAGATTTCAACTCATCAAAAGAGACCTTTTTAAGAGAGTAAACAGGCAAGCAACCCCACAGAGGAAGATCTAAACACCATATAGGTCAACAAAGGGCTCATATGCAGAATTTATAGATAATGCCCAAAATAAATAAGAAAAAAATCAAACAACCCTAAATAAATACTGACAAGAGACTTGAACAGGACATTCACAAAATCAGATATCCAAAAGGCCAATGAGCACGTGAAAGACACCCAATCTTATCAGTAATTAGGAAAATACAAATTAAACCTACAATGCGCTATCACTACACAGTCACCAGAATGGCTTAGAAATGTTGATAATACTAGTCTAGGCAAGAAGAGCCACAGGAACTCTTCTAGTGATATTCAGTTCAGTTCTGTTCAGTTCAGTCGCTCAGTCGTGTCCGACTCTTTGCGACCCCATGAATCACAGCACGCCAGGCCTCCCTGTCTATCACCAACTCCCGGAGTTCACTCAAACTCATGTCCATTGAGTCGGTGATGCCATCCAGCCATCTTATCCTCTGTCGTCCCCTTCTCCTGCCCCCAATCCCTCCCAGCATCAGGGTCTTTTCCAATGAGACAACTCTTCGCATGAGGTGGCCAAAGGATTGGAGATTCTGCTTCAGCATCAATCCTTCCAATGAACACCCAGGACTGATCTCCTTTAGAATGGACTGGTTGGATCTCCTTGTAGTCCAATGGACTCTCAAGAGTCTTCTCCAACACCACAGTTCAAAAGCATCAATTCTTCGGCACTCAGCTTTCTTCACAGTCCAACTCTCACATCCATACATGACCACTGGAAACACAATAGCCTTAACTAGATGGACCTTTGTTAACAAAGTAATATCTTTGCTTTTTAATATACTATCTAGGTTGGTCATAACTTTCCTTCCAAGGAGTAAGCGTCTTTTAATTTCCTGGCTGCAATCAGCATCTGCAGTGATTTTGGAACCCAAAAAAATAAAGTCTGACACTGTTTCCACTGTTTCCCCATCTATTTCCCATGAAATGATGGGACCAGATGCCATGATCTTTGTTTTCTGAATGTTGAGCTTCAAGCCAACCTTTTCACTCTCCTCTTTCACTTTCATCAAGAGGCTTTTGAGTTCCTCTTCACTCTCTGCCATAAGGATGGTGTCATCTGCATATCTGAGGTTATTGATATTTCTCCCGGCAATCTTGATTCCAGCTTGTGCTTCTTCCAGCCCAGCGTTCCTCATGATGTACTCTGCATATAAGTTAAATAAGCAGGGTGACAATATACAACATTGACGTACTCCTTTTCCTATTTGGAACCAGTCTGTTGTTCCATGTCCAGTTCTAACTGTTGCTTCCTGACCTGCATACAGGTTTCTCAAGAGGCAGGTCAGGTGGTCTGGTATTCCCATCTCTTTCAGAATTTTCCACAGTTTATTGTAATCCACACAGAAATGGTATGGACCTAACAGAAGCAGAAGATATTAAGAAGAGGTGGCAAGAATACACGGAAGAATTGTACAGAAAAGATCTTCACGACGAAGATAATCACGATGGCGTGATCACTCTCCTGGAGCCAGACATCTTGGAATGTGAAGTCAAGTGGGCCTTAGAGAGCATCACTACGAACAAAGCTAGTGGAGGTGATGGAATTCCAGTTGAGCTATTTCAAATCCTGAAAGATGATGCTGTGAAAGTGCTGCACTCAATATGCCAGCAAATTTGGAAAACTCAGCAGTGGCCACAGGGCTGGAAAAGGTCAGTCTTCATTCCAATCCCAAAGAAAGGCAATGCCAAAGAATGCTCAAACTACCGCACAATTGCACTCATCTCACACGCTAGTAAAGTCATGCTCAAAATTCTCCAAGCCAGGCTTCAGCAGTATGTGAACCGTGAACTTCCAGATGTTCAAGCAGGTTTTAGAAAAGGCAGAGGCACCAGAGATCAAATTGCCAACATCCGCTGGATCATGGAGAAAGCAAAAGAGTTCCAGAAAAATATCTATTTATGCTTCATTGACTATGCCAAAGCCTTTGACTGTGTGGATCACAATAAACTGTGGAACATTCTGAAAGAGATGGGAATACCAGACGACCTGACCTGCCTCTTGAGAAACCTGTATGCAGGTCAGGAAGCAACAGTTAGAACTGGACATGGAACAACAGACTGGTTCCAAATAGGAAAAGGAGTGCGTCAAGGTTGTATATTGTCACCCTGCTTATTTAACTTATATGCAGAGTACATCATGAGGAATGCTGAACTGGAGGAAGCACAAGCTGGAATCAAGATTGCCGGGAGAAATATCAATAACCTCAGATATGCAGATGACACCACCCTTATGGCAGAGAGTGAAGAGGAACTCAAAAGCCTCTTGATGAAAGTGAAAGAGGAGAGTGAAAAGGTTGGCTTGAAGCTCAACATTCAGAAAATGAAGATCATGGCATCTGGTCCCATCACTTCATGGGAAATAGATGGGGAAACAGTGGAAACAGTGTCAGACTTTATTTTTTTGGGTTCCAAAATCACTGCAGATGCTGATTGCAGCCAGGAAATTAAAAGACGCTTACTCCTTGGAAGGAAAGTAATGACCAACCTAGGTAGCATATTAAAAAGCAGAGACATTACTTTGCCAACCAAGGTCCATATAGTCAAGGCTATGGTTTTTCCTGTGGTCATGTATGAATGTGAGAGTTGGACTGTGAAGAAAGCTGAGGGCCAAAGAATTGATGCTTTTGAACTGTGGTGCTGGAGAAGACTCTTGAGAGTCCCTTGGACTGCAAGGAGATCCAACCAGTCCATTCTAAAGGAGATCTGTTCTGGGTGTTCATTGGAAGGACTGATGCTAAAGCTGAAACTCCAATGCTTTGGCCACCTCATGCGACGAGTTGACTCACTGGAAAAGACTCTGATGCTGGGAGGGCTTGGGGGTGGGAGGAGATGAGGACGACGGAGAATGAGATGGCTGGATGGCATCACCAACTCGATAGACATGAGTTTGAGTGAACTTCGGGAGTTGGTAATGGACAGGGAGGCCTGGCGTGCTGTGACTCAAGGGGTCGCAAAGAGTCAGACACGACTGAGTGACTGAACTGAACTGAACTGAACACAGTCAAAGGCTTTGGCATAGTCAATGAAGCAGAAATAGATGTTTTTCTGGAACTCTCTTGCTTTCTCCATGATCCAGTGGATGTTGGCAATTTGATCTCTGGTGCCTCTGCCTTTTCTAAAACCTGCTTGTACATCTGGAAGTTCACAGTTCGCATATTGCTGAAGCCTGGCTTGGAGAATTTTGAGCATGAGTTTACTAGCATGTGAGATGAGTGCAATTGTGCAGTAGTTTGAGCATTCTTTGGCATTGCCTTTCTTTGGGATTGGAATGAAGACTGACCTTTTCCAGTCCTGTGGCCACTGCTGAGTTTTCCAAATTTGCTGGCATATTGAGTGCAGCACTTTCACAGCATCATCTTTCAGGATTTGAAATAGCTCAACTGGAATTCCATCACCTCCACTAGCTTTGTTCGTAGTGATGCTTTCTAAGGCCCACTTGACTTCACATTCCAAGATGTCTGGCTCTAGGTCAGTGATCACGCCATCGTGATTATCTTGGTCATGAAGATCTTTTTGTACAGTTCTTCTGTGTATTCTTGCCACCTCTTCTTAATATCTTCTGCTTCTGTTAGGTCCATACCATTTCTGTCCTTTATCTAGCCCATCTTTGCATGAAATGTTCCCTTGGAATCTCTGATTTTCTTGAAGAGATCTCTTTTTTTTTCTATTCTGTTGTTTTCCTCTATTTCTTAGCACTGATCGCTGAGGAAGGCTTTCTTATCTCTCCTTGCTATTCTTTGGAACTCTGCATTCAGATGCTTATATCTTTCCTTTTCGTCTTTGCTTTTCGCTTCTCTTCTTTTCACAGCTATTTGTCATCTGCATATCTGAGGTTATTGATATTTCTCCCAGAAACCTTGATTCCAGCTTGTGCTTCCTCCAGCCCAGGGTTTCTCATGATGTACTCTGCAGTTCAGTTCAGTTCAGTTCAGTCACTCAGTCGTGTCCAACTCTCCGCGACCCCATGAATCACAGCACGCCAGGCCTCCCTGTCCACCACCAACCCCCGGAGTACACTCAAACTCATGCCCACAGAGTCGGTGATGCCATCCAGCCATCTCATCCTCGGTCTTCCCCTTCTCCTCCCGCCCCCAACCCTTCCCAGCATCAGAGTCTTTTCCAGTGAGTCAACTCGTCGCATGAGGTGGCCAAAGTATTGCAGTTTCAGCTTTAGCATCAGTCCCTCCAATGAACATCCAGGACTGATCTCCTTTAGAATGGACTGGTTGGATCTCCTTGCAGTATAAGGGACTCTCAAGAGTCTTCTCCAACACCACAGTTCAAAAGCATCGATTCTTTGGCGATCAGCCTTCTTCACAGTCCAACTCTCACATCCATATATGACCACGGGAAAAACCATTGCCTTGACTAGACGGACCTTGGTTGGCAAAGTAATGTCTCTGCTTTTTAATATACTATCAAGGTTGGTCATAACTTTCCTTCCAAGGAGCAAGCGTCTTTTAATTTCATGGCTGCCATCAGCATCTGCAGTGATTTTGAAGCCCAAAAAAATAAAGTCTGACACTCTTTCCACTGTACTCTGCATAAAAGTTAAATAAGCAGGGTGACAATATACAGCCTTGACGTACTCCTTTTCCTATTTAGAACCAGTCTGTTGTTCTATATCCAGTTCTAACTGTTGCTTCCTGACCAGCATACAGGTTTCTCAAGAGGCAGGTCAGGTGGTTTGGTATTCCCATCTCTTTCAGAATTTTCCACAGTTTATTGTGATCCACACAGTCAAAGGCTTTGGCATAGTCAATAAAGCAGAAATAGAGTGATAAAGGGGGTGTAAACTGAGTCAACCACTTTGACAGCCTCAGTTGGGAAACTGAAAACTTTCATATCCCCTCACTGAACAATTTCCCTCCTAGAAATGTGCCCTAAAGAAATATCTGCATCATAAAGCATAAACAAGTATGCTCAAAACAACAGCTTATTTGAAAACAGCCCAAAAGACCATCAACAGTAGGAGGAAAAAGGAAGAGTGAAAAGGTTGGCTTGAAGCTCAACATTCAGAAAACAAAGATCATGGCATCTGGTCCCATCACTTCATGGGAAATAGATGGAAAAACAGTGGAAACAGTGTCAAGACTTTATTTTTTGGGGCTCCAAAATCACTGCAGATGCTGACTGCAGCCAGGAAATTAAAAGACGCTTACTCCTTGGAAGGAAAGTTATGACCAACCTTGATAATATATTAAAAAGCAGAGACATTACTTTGCCAACCAAGGGCCGTCTAGTCAAGGCTATGGTTTTTCCCATGGTCATGTATGGATGTGAGAGTTGGACTGTGAAGAAAGCTGAGGGCCAAAGAATTGATGCTTTTGAACTGTGGTGTTGGAGAAGACTCTTGAGAGTCCCTTGGACTGCAAGGAGATCCAACCAGTCCATTCTAAGGGAGATCGATCCTGGGTGTTCATTGGAAGAACTGATGCTAAAGCTGAAACTCCAATACTTTGGCCACCTCATGCGACGAGTTGACTCACTGGAAAAGACTCTGATGCTGGGAAGGGTTGGGGGCGGGAGGAGAAGGGGACGACCGAGAATGAGATGGCTGGATGGCATCACCGACTCTGTGGACATGAGTTTGAGTGAACTCCGGGAGTTGGTGATGGACAGGGAGGCCTGGCGTGCTGTGATTCATGGGGTCGCGGAGAGTCGGACACGACTGAGTAACTGAACTGAACTGAACTGAACTGAATATCACATGGGATACTACCAATAAAAATTAACCACGGGTATGTACAATAAACTGGATGAATCTCACAAACATAATGTTGAGGGGAGGAAAAGAGACATTTAAAAGAAGACCTATTGTCAGTCCATCTCTATAAAACTCAGAAACTAATAAAAGTAACCTATGGTATTAAAGTCATGCTCAAAATTCTCCAAGCCAGGCTTCAGCAGTATGTAAACCGTGAACTCCCAGATGTTCAAGCAGGTTTTAGAAAAGGCAGAGGCACCAGAGAGCAAATTGCCAACATCCGCTGGATCATGGAGAAAGCAAGAGAGTTTCAGAAAAACATCTATTTCTGCTTCATTGACTATGCCAAAGCCTTTGACTGTGTGGATCACAATAAACTGTGGAACATTCTGAAAGAGATGGGAATCCCAGACCACCTGACCTGCCTCTTGAGAAACCTGTATGCAGGTCAGGAAGCAACAGTTAGAACCGGTCATGGAACAACAGACTGGTTCCAAATAGGAAAAGGAGTGCGTCAAGGTTGTATATTGTCACCTTGCTTATTTAACTTATATGCAGAGTACATCATGAGGAACGCTGGGCTGGAAGAAGCACAAGCTGGAATCAAGATTGCTGGGAGACATATCAATAACCTCAGATATGCAGATGACACTACCCTTATGGCAGAAAGTGAAGAGGAACTCAAAAGCCTCTTGATGAAAGTGAAAGAGGAGAGTGAAAAGGTTGGCTTGAAGCTCAACATTCAGAAAACAAAGATCATGGCATCTGGTCCCATCACTTCATGGGAAATAGATGGAAAAACAGTGGAAACAGTGTCAGACTTTGTTTTTCTGGGCTCCAAAATCACTGCAGATGCTGATTGCAGCCATGAAATTAAAAGACGCTTGCTCCTTGGAAGGAAAGTTATGACCAACCTTGATAGTATATTAAAAAGCAGAGACATTACTTTGCCGACCAAGGTCCGTCTAGTCAAGGCAATGGTTTTTCCCGTGGTCATGTATGGATGTGAGAGTTGGACTGTGAAGAAAGCTGATCGCCGAAGAATCGATGCTTTTGAACTGTGGTGTTGGAGAAGACTCTTGAGAGTCCCTTATACTGCAAGGAGATCCAACCAGTCCATTCTAAAGGAGATCAATCCTGGATATTCATTGGAGGGACTGATGCTAAAGCTGAAACTCCAATACTTTGGCCACCTCATGAGACGAGTTGACTCACTGGAAAAGACTCTGATGCTGGGAAAGGTTGGGGGCGGGAGGAGAAGGGGACGACGGAGAATGAGATGGCTGGATGGCATCACCGACTCTGTGGACATGAGTTTGAGTGAACTCCGGGAGTTGGTGATGGACAGGGAGGCCTGGCGTGCTGTGATTCATGGGGTCGCAGAGAGTCGGACACGACTGAGCGACTGAACTGAACTGAACTGAACTGATGGTATTAAAAGTCAAAATAGACACCTACCTTTGGTGAAGATCAACGAGGCAGGATTCAAGACAGTGGCCGAGGCTTGAGAATAGGGGAGCTTCTGCGGGCGGGTGGGGGATTGGTGTGGATGTGCTCGTCCTGACTAGGGTAGTGGTTACATGGATGTGTTCACACTGAGTTATGTCAGTGTTAGACTGTAATTAAAGGTTTAGGAGGGTTTTTTGTTAAGTCGGTTTTGAGTCCAAGTTTTTTGGTTGCCTTATTTCCAGTTACC
Source organism: Moschus berezovskii (assembly GCF_049115385.1). Lineage (NCBI taxonomy): Eukaryota > Metazoa > Chordata > Mammalia > Artiodactyla > Moschidae > Moschus > Moschus berezovskii. Next base: position 96,053,135 of record NC_142468.1, read on the forward strand.
ATCTAATTCTTACTATTCAGTGACTTCTCTTTTTCCCCAACCAGCCAATTTCACCATATTTTAAAAAGTGGTATTTTTTACCAATAGCAGCCTTTTTGACTAGGCTGGTTCAGTTCAGTTCAGTCGCTCAGTCGTGTCCGACTCTCCGCGACCCCATGAATCACAGCACACCAGGCCTCCCTGTCCATCACCAACTCCCGGAGTTCACTCAAACTCATGTCCATCGAGTTGGTGATGCCATCCAGCCATCTCATTCTCGGTCGTCCCTTTCTCCTCCCGCCCCCAATCCTTCCCAGCATCAGAGTCTTTTTTAGTGAGTCAAATCATCGCATGAGGTGGCCAAAGTATTGGAGTTTCAGCTTTAGCATCAGTCCTTCCAATGAACACCCAGGATTGATCTCCTCTAGAATGGACTGGTTGGATCTCCTTGCAGTCCAAGGGACTCTCAAGAGTCTTCTCCAACACCACAGTTCAAAAGCATCAATTCTTCCGCGATCACCTTTCTTCACAGTCCAACTCTCACATCCATACATGACCACTGGAAAAACCATTGCCTTGACTAGACGGACCTTGGTTGGCAAAGTAATGTCTCTGCTTTTTGATATACTATCTAGGTTGGTCATAACTTTCCTTCTAAGGAGTAAGCGTCTTTTAATTTCATGGCTGCAATCCGCATCCACAGTGATCTTGGAGCCCAAAAAAATAAAGTCTGACATCTATTTCCCATGAAGTGATGGGACGAGATGCCATGATCTTTGTTTTCTGAATGTTGAGCTTCAAGCCAACCTTTTCACTCTCCTCTTTCACTTTCATCAAGAGGCTTTTGAGTTCCTCTTCACTTTCTGCCATAAGGATGGTAGCATCTGCATATCTGAGGTTATTGATATTTCTCCTGTCAATCTTGACTCCAGCTTGTGCTTCTTCCAGCCCAGCGTTCCTCATGATGTACTCTGCATATAAGTTAAAAAAGCAGGGTGACAATATACAACCTTGACGTACTCCTTTTCCTATTTGGAACCAGTCTGTTGTTCCATGTACAGTTCTGACTGTTGCTTCCGGACCTGCATACAGGTTCCTCAAGAGGCAGGTCACCAAGGAAAACTTAAGTGCCTGAAAACAGTAACCCATAAATTTATTTATCAATTTGTAGGGTTCTTATGGGTTGTTGCCTTTTGATATTGTATCTTCCAACTTTTCACTAACTAACCTTCCTATTGTATCTCAGTTACCTCCCTTCTCCCACAAGGATGTTGGACTTAACTGAGTGTAAACACCATTACCTTGTCTGGTTTATATTGCAGTCTATTTCTAAAACCTAAAATCTTGTGTAAAAACATCACCTCTAATTTCCACCCTAAAAAGGCATTTTCCATCCTTTGTTTCCTCAAATAGTCCAGTCTGTATTAAATCAACAGCTTCTCTAATCTCACTTTGCACTCTCCAGTCTGGTTAGGGGACCCACAATAGAGGGGTCTGCCTCTCACCACCTCACCCACTCATTCCAGAGTTCCTAAAAAGGATGCCAAAGAGTTCTAGCAGGCCAATGAATACACAAAGTTTTATTCATCTGGCAATGATTTGTCTTCTAAAGTAACTTCTAAAACTATATTGTGTCACACAATCAGCAGACATTACAAGCAAGTGTGATTTTGAGAATCACATTAGAATGTTATTTCCTCCCACAGACATTTGGTAAGTTTTCACTTCAAGATCATCTATGCCTTCCTCACATACAGAGCCACTACACTCTTACATGCCTACCCATGTCCTTTACTCTAGAATTTTGTCCCGGTAAATCAGATAAGCCCTCTTATGCTGTTCATTTGCCACAGAGGGTTTCAAACCTCCGTTTTTAATCCGTGACCCACCCCGCAGCCCGGGCGGGGAAGCGGGGCGTTTCCTCAGGATTTGAGCTCTTGCTGCGGCTTGCTCCCACTTCGCCATGTTCCTGGCCGGCCGGGCACCTCTGGCCCGGACACCAATGAAAGGCCGCCTGCGGAGGGAGGCGTGAATGCTGCATCCCCTTTAAATACAGAAAGTGGGCTGCCTGCCCGGGCGTGCGGACTAGAGTGGCGGAGGGAGAGGACGAGGCCTTGGTGCCCAGCAAGAGCTTGGCACGCGACCAAGCACACAACGAGCAGGCCTGCTGGGCTCAGGCGTGCGCTCTGCTGGTAGCTGAGCTCGAGCTCGAGGAACACCTGCCGGGCAGTGCGCAGGCGCGGCTCTGGCCCCAGGGGCGGGGCTGCCAGGCCGCAGAGGGTGGCTTTTTGCTCGGGTTTGGTTAACCCCATCCTGTGTTCTCGCCTGGAGAATCCCAGGGATGGGGGAGCCTGGTGGGCTTCCATCTATGGGGTCACACAGAGTCGGACACGACTGAAGTGACTTAGCAGCAGCAGCAGCAGGAGTGGAGAAGGAAATGGCAACCCATTCCAGTGTTCTTGCCTGGAGAATCCCAAGGACGGGGAAGCCTGGTGGGCTGCCGTCTATGGGGTCGCACAGAGTTGGACACGACTGAAGTGACTTAGCAGCAGCAGGGATGCCCAGAATTAAGGACCATCGCCCCGAAGATTATTTACTTAGGACCATGGCGGGCAGTAGGACCCATGAAGGAACTGTGGTGCTGGAGAAGACGCCTCAGAGTCCATTGGCCAGCAAGGAGGTCAAACCAGTCAATCTTAAGGAAAATCAACCCTGAATACTCCCCTTGGAAGGACTGATGCTGAAGCTGAAACTTAAGATTTTGGTCATCTTATGGGCTTCCCTGGTGGCTCAGAGGTTAAAGTGTCTGCCTCCAATGCGGGAGACCCGGATTCGATCCCTGGGTCGGGAAGATCCCCTGGAGAAGGAAATGGTAACCCACTCCAGTATTCTTGCCTGGAGAATCCCATGGATGGAGAAGCCTGGTAGGCTACAGTCCACGGGGTCGCAAAGAGTCGGACACGACTGAGCGACTGAACGGAACGGATACGAACAGCTGACTCACTGGAAAAGTCCCTGATGCTGCGAAAGATTGAGGGCAGAAGGAGAAGGGGGCATCAGAGGATAAGATGGCTGGATGGCATCACCAATGCAATGGACACGAACTTGGGCAAATTCTGGGAGATGGTGAGGGACAGAGAGGCCTGGTGTGCTGCAGTCCATGGGGTCACAAAGAGTCAGACACGACTGGGTGACAGAACAACAACAATCGTGGTCAAGCTTTGTATTAAGTGTTTTACTCAAAAATAATTAAATAGAATGGATTTCCACTTTCTTTTGCTTATGTGGTGCCAAGCACTTAGAGATTGAATAATGCTGAAAGTACTATTCTTATTATAAACATAATGTTTATGGGTGAATGACTGTGCTAGGCATTATGATGTAACAGTTCAGTTCAGTTGCTCAGTCGTGTCCGATTCTGTGACCCCTATGGACTGCAGCACACCAAGCTTCCTTGTCCATCACCAATTCCCAGAGCTTACTCAAATTCATGTCCATCGAGTTGGTGATGCCATCCAACCATCTCCTCTGTCGTTCCCTTCTCCTGCCTTCAATCTTTCCCAGCATCTGGGTCTTTTCAAATGAGTCAGTTCTTCACATCAGTTGGCCAAAGTATTGGAGTTTCAGCTTCAGCATCAGTCCTTCCAATGAACACCCAGGACTGATCTCCTTTAGGATGGACTGGTTGGATCTTCTTGAAGTCCAAGGGACTCTCAAGAGTCTTCTCCAACACCACAGTTCAAAAGCATCAGTTCTTCGGCACTCAGCATTCCTTATAGTCCAACTCTCACATCCTGGACAAACCATAACTTTTACTAGATGGACCTTTGTTGGCAAAGTAATGTCTCTGCTTTTTAATATGCTATCTAGGTTTGTCATAACTTTCCTTCCAAGGAGAAAGCGTCTTTTAATTTCATGGCTGCAGTCACCTTCGGCAGTGATTTTGGAGCCCCCCAAAATAAAGTCTGTCACTGTTTCCATTGTTCCCCCATCTATTTGCCATGAAGTGACGGGACAGGATGCCATGATCTTAGTTTTCTGAATGTTGAGCTTTAAACCAACTTTTTCACTCTCCTCTTTCACTTTCATCAAGAGGTTCTTTAGTTCTTCTTTGCTTTCTGCCATAAGGGTGGTGTCATCTGCATATCTGAGGTTATTGACATTTCTCCCGGCAATCTTGAGTCCAGCTTGTGCTTCATCCAGCAAAATTTAGTAAATTACCTAAGAAATAAAAAGATTCAGGATCCAGCAATGAACTAGGAGGACAATATCTCTCACTTGGCTTGACTTTTCCTGCCTTTGTCTATTTGCTGTATTATTGGTCAGGGAGAAACAAAACCAGGAAAAGTCTCCCGATGGCCGTTTCACAGCCCAGAGACAGAACCCTGGAAACAATCTGCAGCCTGTAGCCTGTGGAGCCCTGTACCAAGGTCACAGATGTGGAGCTCTATACCAAGATCATTTCCAGAACTGACCAAGCCCCATAGCATGACTTGCCCCAAATCTTAACCGGCCAGCTCCCTGACTCCATAGTAGATAAAAATATCCACCCTATAGCACCCTAACCAATGACCTAATGCCACCAATGCAGCAGGAATTCTCTGTTTTGAGGCTATAAAAATTTGCTATTAACCCTTAAAAGGCTCAGTTCTCCCTTGACCCGGAGCGCTCTTCAAATGTCCTCTCCCACTCTAATAAACTCTATTCATTTCTCGCTCTTCCTCATGTCTGGAAATTCTTTTCCAACCTGTGCTCAGATCACAATATAGCCCTTCCTTTGAATGGCTAGGAAGTGGAATTTCTGGGCTACTGAGACCTCTGGTGGTGCAACAAGAGCTGCTCATGCTAAACATTTCCCTTCAGCCTGACCAAAGGTCAATCCCACACACATAAACACACACACACACTCCAGTACTCAAACACACAAGAGCATCTGGAAAGAAAAAGACAGATCTCAAGGGCACTTGGTCTTCATGGTAGATCCAGAGCAAGAGCAGAAAAACATGGGGCTGATGCCAGAGGTGAGAAAGTATCAACTCCAGAGTAAGGCCCCACTGGGAACGGATGTCTGGATAGTGGTCTAGCTGGAGAGGGTGGCATCTAGAAATCTTCTTGGAAGGAAGAGAAGAGGAGGTATGGCCCTGGGAGAAGAGTTGGCATCTGCACAGAGGCTTAGGCTCAGAGGACATTGTTTCTATCACCACAAACTCTGGGGTCTGAGACTGTGTCAAGAAGGGAGACCAGAGGGGTTCTAAGGTCCTTTATCTGTTGGGTCTCCAGGTAAGGATTTTGGTTGATTGGATCTATCATATTTTAATCAGAAACTACGTGAAATGATGGTGTGAGCAGCATTAGCAAGTCACATCCCAGAGCCTGAGAGAAAGTGCAGACTTTAAAAAAAAAAAAGTGATGATGTGAATAGAATTTAACAAGTCATATCCCAGAGCCTGAGAGAAGTTGCCCAAACAAAATGAAGAGGACATTCACACAGTTAAAGCTTGCACGGGGGAAGGTGCAGAGTCACCAGCAAACACCCCATCTTGTCCTGCCTCAGCCCCTGCTAAAGGAAAGATACCTCCCCGAGTCCTGGCTTCCTGTTCTGCCCCCACAGTGATGTCCTGACCACCCAGAGGGACTGTGCTCAGCTCCTTTTGCTGTTTCAGGAAGCAACTGTGAGGGAAACAGTTCCATTTCAATGAATGAAGTCCTTATGATTACAACAGACTCAGGCGAGACCCTTGTCTTCCTGAAGGGCACCAGCTGCACTTGCCCTTCCATCCAGATGTGCAGATGGAAATTTCTCATGTCTTGTTATCTGGCTCAGATTTGAACATTTTAACTGCCAATGTGTCAGACAGACTGTGAGATCTGCGAACCGTTTAACCTAACTACATCAGTTGTCAAAGCAGAGGCTGAAGAGGAAGGAGAAGCTGACCCACCAATCCCCAGAACCCCAAACAAAAACATCTTTAAGGCATTAAGAGTCTGCTCTCCATCAGCCTCCCAGGGGAGCAGTGATTGCTGGGATCAGAGTGCTGTCCCACTCTGTATGTATATCCCCTCTTACAAGGGGCACAAAGCTCTAGAAGAGATTTCCACCTCACCTCAAAGAGGCTATTGATGGACCTCCACCCTCCTGAATCTGTGGTCTAAAGATACCTGATTTAGCAAACACTCTGCTTCTCCCCACAGCTCCTCACCCTTGCCCCTTCCCAGGCACTGTCTGTCAACCAAGCCTTTGGGTTACAAAGACAGTCTGGCGACCCACAAGGTAGCCTCAGTCCCAAAGCACACTTTGTTTTTGACCTCTGGAGATTTATTTTCTAGCTAACTCAACAATGTATTAAAGTGAAGATGTGTTCAAGTCTATCCAGCACATTCAGGAACTTTGTAACAGGAATTTATGCTGCACAGTGTTCCTCCCACATATTTTTAAAAACTCATTCAGCTTTTCAGTGTGTGGAACAGTTTGGAGAGAAAAAAAACATGCAAAAACACAGACCTATTAAAGAAACTTGCAGAAAATAGATCAAAGAGGATAATATTAATAACTTGAAGGTGAGTAATGGTGGCATAGATAGAAATAGATGGATCTAGAAGATATTTAGTAAGTTAAGCCTCTTTAAGAAAATTAAAGATACCAAGGGAACATTGCATGCAAAGATGGGCTCAATAAAGGATAGAAATGGTATGGATTTAACAGAAGCAGAAGATATTAAGAAGAGCTGGCAAGAATACACACAAGAACTGTACAAAAAAGATCTTCATGACCCAGATAATCACGATGGTGTGATCACTCACCTAGAGCCAGACATCATGGAATGTGAAGTCAAGTGGGCCTTAGAAAGCATCACTATGAACAAAGCTAGCGGAGGTGATGGAATTCCAGTTGAGCTATTCCAAATCCTGAAAGATGATGCTGTGAAAGTGCTGCACTCAATATGCCAGCAAATTTGGAAAATTCAGCAGTGGCCACAGGACTGGAAAAGGTTAGTTTTGATTCCAATCCCAAAGAAAGGGAATGCCAAAGAATGCTCAAACTACCCCACAATTGCATTCATCTCACACGCTAGTAAAGTAATGCTCAAAATTCTCCAAGCCAGACTTCAGCAATCCATGAACCGTGAACTTCCAGATGTTCAAGCTGGTTTTAGAAAAGGCAGAAGAAACAGAGATCAAATTGACAACATTCACTGGATTATCGAAAAAGCAGGAGAATTCCAGAAAAACATCTACTTCTGCTTTATTGACTATATCAAAGCCTTTGACTGTGTGGATCACAATAAACTGTGGAAAATTCTGAAAGAGATGGGAATACCAGAACACCTGACCTGCCTCTTGAGGAACCTGTATGCAGGTCAGGAAGCAACAGTTAGAACTGGACATGGAACAACAGACTGGTTGCAAATAGGAAAAGGAGTACGTCAAGGCTGTATATTGTCACCCTGCTTATTTAACTTATATACAGAGTACATCATGAGGAACCCTGGGCTGGGTGAAGCACAAGCTGGAATCAAGATTGCTGGGAGAAATATCAATAACCTCAGATATGCAGATAACACCACCCTTATGGCAGAAAGTGGAGAGGAACTAAAGAGCCTCTTGATGAAAGTGAAAGTGGAGAGTGAAAAAGTTGGTTTAAAGCTCAACATTCAGAAAACTAAGATCATGGCATCTGGTCCCATCACTTCATGGCAAACAGATGGGGAAACAGTGGAAATAGTGAGAGACTTTATTTTCTTGGGCTCCAAAATCACTGCAGATGCTGATTACAGCCATGAAATTAAAAGACACTTACTCTTTGGAAGGAAAGTTATGACCAACCTAAATAGTATATTAAAAAGCAGAGACATTACTTTGCCAACCAAGGTCCATCCAGTCAGGGCTATGGTTTTTCCCATGGTCGTGTATGGATGTGAGAGTTGGACTGTGAAGAGAGCTGATCGCCGAAGAATTGATGCTTTTGAACTGTGGTGTTGGAGAAGACTCTTGAGAGTCCCTTGGACTGCAAGGAGATCCAGCCAGTCCATTCTAAAGAAGATCAGTCCTGGGTGTTCATTGGAAGGACTGATGCTAAAGCTGAAACTCCAATACTTTGGCCACCTCATGCGACAAGTTGACTCACTGGAAAATACTCTGATGCTGGGAGAGAATGGGGGCAGGAGGAGAAAGGGACGACCGAGAATGAGATGGCTGGATGGCAACACCGACTCAATGGACGTGAGTTTGAGTGAACTCCGGGAGTTGGTGATGGACAGGGAGGCCTGGCGTGCTGTGATTCATGGGGTCGCAAAGAGTCAGACACAACTGAGCGACTGAACTGAACTGAAAATCACTGCAGAGAGTGACTGCAGCCATGAAATTAAAAGATGCTTGCTCCTTGGAAAGAAAGTTATGATCAACCTAGATAGCATATTAAAAAGCAGAGACATTACTTTGCCAACAAAAGTCTGTCTAGTCAAGGCTATGGTTTTTCCCGTGGTCATGCATGGATGTGAGAGTTGGACTGCGAAGAAAGCTGAGCGCCAAAGAATTGATGCTTTTGAACTGTGGTGCTGGAGAAGACTCTTGAGAGTTCCTTGGACTGCAAGGAGATCCAACCAGTCCATCTTAAAGGAGATCAGTCCTGGGTGTTCATTGGAAGGACTGATGCTGAGGCTGAAACTCCAATACTTTGGCTACCTGATGTGAAGAACTGACTCATTTGAAAAGACCCTGACGCCGGGAAAGATTGAGGGCAGGAGAAGGGGACGACAGAGTATGAGATGGCTGGATGGCATCACCGACTCCATGGACATGGGTTTGAGTAGACTCCAGGAGTTGGTGATGGATAGGGAGGCCTGACGTGCTGCAGTCCATCGAGTTGCAGAGTCGGATACGACTGAGACTGAACTGACCTGAAAGTCAACAGAGTTTTACATATCCAAGAAGAGATATCTAATGGGAAGTTTTTATAGAATTCAGTAGCTCTCAGGCTCTCCTATCGTTCGCAGGAGATTTGGGAAGTCAAATTTTTTAAGATTGGTAACTGAGTTCCCCAAGATACAAACTTGGGAGAAAGTGCAGAATGGGAAGAGATGAAGATCCTAGGACCCAGGTTCGAGGAATACCAACATTTTAAGACCTGGAGGTAGAGCAAGCAACAGAGACTGAATAAAGCTAAGCAAAAGACCCAAACCAGAATGAGGCTTTTCTTGAGGCTGAGAAACAAGCATTTCCAATGGGAGGGACGAGTCAGCAAGTGTCCAGCGATACAGAGGTCAAGAAAAACGAAAAGTAGGCATTAGTTGTGGTGACACATTGTAATTTGGTGATCTTGGCGAGAGGCGCAGAGAATGATAAAGGCAAAGCCAGCGGATGTGAAGTAGAAGTAGAAAATGGACCCCACTTTTTAAAGAAGTTTGATTATTAAGACATTCAGTTCAGTCGCGTCCGACTCTTTGCGACCCCATGAATCACAACGCCAGGCCTCCCTGTCCATCACCAACTCCCGGAGTTCACTCAAACTCATGTCCATCGAGTCGGTGATGCCATCCAGCCATCTCATTCTCTGTCGTCCCCGTCTCCTCCCACCCCCAATCCCTCCCAGCATCAGACTCTTTTCCAGTGAGTCAACTCGTCGCATGAGGTGGCATTAGCAGAGGAAAAACACTGCTGGAGAAGGGTTATTTTAAGTAGAAGAGAACTTGAGGACATTTAAACGCCGACAGCAAGGAGCTGGAACACGCAGAAAAAAAGGTAAAAAAATAGGCTAGGTAGAAAGAAATCCATTGTACCACTGGACAGATTCTCTTGGACTACTGATCCATCTAACTGAACAGACATTCAGAATTCGGCGGTTTAAGAAGCTTCGTGCTTTAGGTCAAAGGTTTTTTCTACACTAAAATCTTCCCCACTCCGCCTCCTCTCCTCTTTGGCTCGTCCTCTCAGTCTACTCCCCGTCCCCGCCTCCTTGCCTGGTCCCAGCCACGCCTTGCAATGAAAAGTACCGCCTTCTCTACGAATTCTTCCGGGTCGCCAGGCAGGACCACGCCCAGCCTCAACCCGGCCCGCCCCACAACTGGAGCGCGCGTCCCGGAAAGACGCATGCGCAAAAGGCTATAGCGGCGTCCTAGAGGAGGCACGCTCTAAACCTGGCGCAGGCGCGTTAGGTCGTGGTCGCGATGCGAGTTCTTGTGGGTGAGGAAGGGCCGGAAGGGGCTGGGGGCGGGAGGCGGCAGGCTTATAAAAAGAAACTATAGCCAGAAATTGAGAGCTTAGGAGACTGTTTCTAATGTTTCTATGAGAGGGCACCGTCTCGTGCACAGGCTGCCTGGCCTTTGCCTCCAAGCCCTAGGGGCCGAATCTCCCTAAACCCCGAGACGTGTGTTTCACCCTGCACGCATCGCGGGGAGGGGGCAAGAAGCAGGGGAGAAGGCTGAAGTCAGAGGGGAGGGCACCAGAGAAGGGGCCACATGCGAGGACGGAAGGCCCCCCGGGGGGATAAACACCTCCCATTTTCTCATCAGGTGGCGGGACGGGCTTCATTGGGACAGCCCTAACCCAGCTGCTGAAGGGCAGAGGCCACGAAGTGACGTTGATCTCCCGAAAGCCAGGGCCAGATCGGATCACGTGGGTATGTCCATTTTCTGGAGGCATGGAAAGAAGGCTTAGTTGGGTGGCGCCGAGTGAGGCCTCGAGGCCACTGTGTGCCTTCTCCCACAGGAAGAACTCACGACGTCGGGGTTGCCCCGCTGCGATGCTGCAGTCAACCTGGCGGGAGAGAACATCCTCAACCCTCTCCGCAGGTCAGCCGGTCCCTGAAGCTGACATTCTTCAGAGCAGAGGGCCGATGCTGATGGGAACCTGTGAGCTGTGGAGACTGGGGCTGGCAGATGGAGAACTCAACCCATATTCCGAACAGTTCGTCCCCTCACCCTCTCTCCTCCACACCCACTTGCCCTTCTTCCCAGCCAGTGGGCCTTACTTCCCATTCAGGATGCCCCAGGTACCTGTGCCTTTTCCCTCTACAGGAGAGAGGGACCATTTCTCTAAGCCGCAGTGAGGGCTTTACTAGGATATAACCTTTGTCCCATCTAGGACACAGACGGGCTCCAGGGAGAGGGAAGGAAGGGTATGTGCATGTATTTAGTGGTATTTTATTCCCCTTTGTTTCTCCTATGACTGAGCATGCATGCACGCATGTTTCTCTTGCAGGTGGAGTGCAGCCTTTCAGAAAGAAGTTCTCAGCAGCCGCCTGGAGACCACCCAAACGCTGGCTAGAGCCATAGCCAAGGCCCCACAACCCCCCCAGGCCTGGGTCTTAGTCACAGGTGTAGGTATGCCCCCCACGCCATCAGCCCTTAGACTAGCCAGGGAAAGGAGGGAGTACAGTGAGGGGTAGCTCAGGCTCCAGAGTGCTGGTCTTTTCCAGGCACAGGAACTACCTAGGCCCTCATTCCACACATATTTCTCCTGACTTTTGTGTATTTTCACTGAGAAATGGGGACCTCAGAGAAAGTGAGAGGAGTGGCTCTGCTCCCAGTGCCTGAGAAAGCCCCACCTACTCCCAGGTCCCTTATTTCTCATAGCACAGAGCTTTAGGAACAGAATTGTCAGTTTTTGTATTTTGCCTTTGGGACCAAATTATACACATACACACACATTTAGTCGCCTAGTTGTGTCCCACTCCTTGTAACCCCACAGACTGTAGCCTGCCAGGTTCCTCTATCCATGGGATTCTCCAGGCAAGAATACTGGAGTGGCCATTCCCTTCTCCAGGGTATCTTCCCGATCCAGGGATTGAACCCACATCTCTTGTATTACAGGCAGATTCTTTACCACTGAGCCACCAGGGTAGATATATATATCTACACACACACACACACACACACACACGGTAGATATATATATCTACACACACACACACACACACACACACTATATACACTACACATACATATACACTAGTCACTATTCTAAGTGCTTTGCACATATTCCATATAATCCTCACAAGAAACCTATGTGATAGGTATTATTCCGATGTAAAGATTCTGCACAGAGAGGTTATGTAATTTACCTAAAGTGACAAAATCAATAATTTCGGAGCTGAGATTAAAACTCAGGCAGCCTGGCACCGAAGTCTTTGTTCTTAGCTTCTGCACTCTAGCAGTCTCAGCTTAGCTCTCTAATGAAAGATAAGAATGACTCCAAGGCAGGAACAGGTCAGCTCATGGAAAAGTTGTAGGGGAAAATATCCATGGCTCTGACTACCCATGGAGAGATTCCCAAGGTGCCAAGGAGGGTGAGGTAAGGGGAGCCTTGACTGCAAAGGGCCAGATGGGACAAAGGACACCCAGGGCAAACCAGTGCTGTTCCACCGGCAGCTTACTACCAGCCCAGCCCGACTGCGGAGTATGACGAGGACAGCCCAGGAGGGGATTTCGACTTTTTTTCCAACCTCGTAACCAAATGGGAAGCTGCAGCCAGACTTCCTGGAGATTCTACACGCCAAGTGGTGGTGCGCTCTGGTGAGAACAAGGGGCCTGGGCATCAGACGGGGTTGGAATGTCTTCTCTGGACCAGGATGGGGTGGGGATAAGGGAAGCTGAGCTCACAGGAGATGCTACCACTTCTGGCTGACCTGCAGGTGGGAGGATGGACCTCCCAGAGAGCCACAGCTCTCACCTGCCACAGAGCAGAGTCAGTATAGGTAAAGGGTGATGAAGGGAAAGCGGAGAGGAACAGTGGGGGTGCCTGGAGGTCGAGGGGCCTCCCTGTACCATCCTTTTTACCTGCTCTAGGGGTTGTGCTGGGCCGTGGAGGCGGTGCAATTGGTCATATGCTGTTGCCTTTCCGCCTGGGCCTGGGGGGCCCCATTGGCTCAGGCCACCAGTTCTTCCCCTGGATTCACATCAGAGACTTGGCGGGAATCCTGGCCCATGCCCTTGAAACAAGCCATGTGCAGGGGATCCTGAACGGAGTAGCTCCTGCCTCCTCCACTACCAATGCCGAGTTTGCCCGGGCCTTGGGCGCAGCCCTGGGCCGCCCGGCCTTCATCCCTCTCCCCAGTGCCGTGGTACAAGCTGTCTTTGGGCAAGAACGTGCTGTCATGCTTCTGGAGGGCCAGAAGGTGGTCCCTCGGCGGACACTGGCTGCTGGCTACGAGTATTCTTTCCCAGAGCTGGGGGCCGCCTTGAAGGAAGTCATAGCCTAAATGGAGAGGCTCAAGGCAGGGCCTGAGGCCTGTTCCTCAGCGGGGGCTTGCTGGTGAGAGACTGCATAAGCTCGGGTTCTCCTCTAGAGACTGAAAACCATCTGGTTCTTAAGCCCTCTTTTTTGCTCACTGTCCCATTGCCCCACCTTATTTAACTGAGAGATTCCCGCTATTTCAGGGTTACAATCGCATCGAGTTGGGACCTTAACTTCAACTCCTCATAGATAAATATCTAAGTTTTGGCTCCTTGTGTGTTCTGTTCCCGCCCCATTTCTCCTTCTTGGTATTTAGAGAATGTTTTGCAGTTTAGGCAATAAAGACAAATTAACTGACTAGCTTCAGCTCATCTCTTTGTTCTAGATTCTCCTGAAATTTATTTCAAGGAATGTCATCCGAGATGACCCTTTCCTTTACGTGGAGTTTTGAAAATGGTAACAGGCAACATCTCCCTTCTTGGTCCCTTGGTTGCCAAAAGAGCTGGCAACAAATTTGAGGCACAAGGTTGTAACAAAGGTAGAGGCGAGAAGACGAGAGGAACAGTGATGCATTCATTTCCAGTGGGCTCTGTGGTCACCCTGAATACTTACTTGTTCCCTCAATGATACCAGCAGAGGAAGAAACAAGGCCAGAGTCTAGGACAGCCTCTGATCTGTCACTGGACAGCAGTGAATTAATAAACAATCACACACTGGCCTGTTCATCAAGCTGAACACAGCAGGACAAAGCTGTGCAAAGCTTAGGACTGTCGGTAGCTAAGGACCTGCCTCTCATCTCAGTCCACCTCAGTCAACCAGAGTCCCTAGCACAAAAGGGCAGACGTTACCTCAAGCCCACTGCACATCCACCAGCATTAAAAGTGAAAGGTACAAGGAACCTATCAAAAACTACAAACTCGAACATTTTGGGGGGAAGTATTCATTGAGGACCATCTCCATCAACCCTGATTTCTGCCACAGTTTGACTAGAAGTAATTCCCCTAGCCCCCAATTCAGACCATGTTAACCAATTTCTTTTCTTCTGAGGGGACTGTGGGTTGTCTTTGAATCACTGTCACTGCTCCAACTAGGCTCTCCCCAACACGACTGCCCCAGCCCTGCTCAGTGGGGTGCGCCTCACCCGTGGGGAGGGTGGCAACACTGGGAGCCAAGGGCCTCCTCCATCATTCACCTCCACATGCTTGCTGCTGGTACGAGGCTCTCTGGTGATTTCAACTCCCTGTATCACTCAGGCACCTGAAGTCAGAGCCTAAAAAGGGGGCCTTGTCCAGGGACCTGCTGCAGGGCTCAGACAGCACTGAACCCAGAGGCACCTGTCCTACTTCTTTATCTGGTCTTGGACTCTAGGAAGTTGCCTGGCTCTGTACTGTTCCTGAGGGAATGACTGGCCTCAAAGGTGGAAGTAACAGAAGCATTTTTAGGGCTGCAGTAAAGGAAGGACTGACTAGTACTGTCTATAGATGAATGTGCTGCCTCGGAGGTCGGAGATTCCCTGGCATGGGAGGACTTCAAGCAGATACAGGACAATGACATGTAGGAACCATGGTGGACAGAAAAAGTCCTGAGGTGACAGCAGTTGGTCCGACTGATTCTTCCATTTTCATTTTCCAGATTAGGATTTCATTTTCCTCTAGGTACAACCTCTGTAAACCCTTCCCATCCGCATACACGCACACACAGAGCAGAAGTGGGATTCACTTTATGCGACATATCTGTTCTGTAGAGAAAAATGCTAGGGTCAGGCCACATGATCGTTGTCCTCACAGAACATGGCTTCATCGGTTTGGTGACTGCTCAGTGCTCGAGCAAGTGCGTTAACCAGAGACTGGGGCTATCCAACACATTCGTTCATCTGTAAACAAACACCTGGATGCGACAGGAGAGCTGCCATTGAGAGGAACAAACCCTGAGAGTTTACCGGTAATGCAGTCACCCTAATTACCTGTTCTGTAAATGTGAATTGGGGGGAGGGTTGCCCAAAAGGGACGCAGCCATTATAGGGCACATTATACTGAGGATGCAGTGTTAAAATCCAGGGCACAGGCCCTGGGGACAGAGGACCCTCAGCTCTCTGAAAGTGAGGTTCTGGTTAAGAAGCCTGTGCAACCACAGACAGACACACCTGAGACTTGGTCCAAGTACCTTTCGTCCAAAGGGTTTTCCTCCACGTTCTCATCTCCTCCCAACAGGCGTTTTTACCCCCGACTTGTAGGCAGAAGTAAAGACCAAGATCAGTCAAGGTCATAGGCAGGCACAGCTGAAACCAGAAGCCAAGTCTCTCTCTGCCATCTCCACCAGCTCGCTGCTGCCCCACTGTGACCCAGACCCCAGAACACTAGCCTTTCTAGGGGCCAGCATTCCCTTTGGTGTGCCCAGGAGCCCAGCCAGGCCTGGGAAGCATCCCTGTCCTCTGGCCTTCAGAACAGCAGCCACGAGGAGGAAAGGCTTAGCTTCCCGGCCACCTGTTCTCCATTCCCCTTCCACCTACCCTAGCCTCCACCCCCAGCTCGGCATGGAGGAGGGGCCGGCAGTCCCAATCTCCGGAACCCACCCCTTGCAGCAGCCCCCACTCCCTAAGAAACCCTGCGTAAGGCAAGGTTGAGAACTTAAGGCTGAGAAGAACCTCCTGAGAGCTGGTCAAGGTCCTGACTCAAGATGAGATCAGGTCACGTCATGGACCTGTCCCCAAAGTGCTCCACACAAGAGCATTCCTCACATACGAATGCTCTTCCTCAGAACTTCCCTGACACAAAGCACCAACTCAGGGGGAGACTGGGGCAGGGTGTGAGCAGCAGAGGGACCCTCACAGGATGAGCTGAACTGGGTGAGACGAGCTGAGCAGGGGGACAGCCACTCAGACAGGTGAGGCTCAAAAGTTGAGACTAAGCAGGGCCTCGGAGAGCTGGTTGATGTCCCGGCAGTACGGCTCACGCTGCAGGATGAAGTCCACCTTGTGATCCTGGCCCCAAAACACCTCCAGCAGTTGGCGCCGGAGCCGCTCTGTCTCCCGCGTCTTCCGAATGCCACCATTGCCTTTTTCCTCTTCTTTCCTCCCCTGCTGCTGATTACTGTGTTCTGTGATGCCCTTGGCAGAATGCTGAGGCTTAGAAGACCCCGGTGCCCTGGGAAGAAGCAGAGAGAACAGTGAGCCGATATGCATCCTAGAGTGAGCCAGCATGAAGTTCTAGAAACTGACCACCGGGTGGCAATATCAACCCACTTCTGAAGGGAAGATGGACGGTTCCTTAGGAACCGGATGGTGAATCTAGCTTTAGTCGAATAATTTACTTTCTGTCCAGCAGAGGGCGTACTCAATGCAACCAGCTATGAGTAAAAGCAACCATTTACCAAATAACTCCGTCCAACACACTGATCAGGGAAAACAGGAAGCAGGAGCTTCCTTCCCAGCCAGAAGGGTCTGCGTCAGGATTCCTTGGGTCAGAGCCCAGGCAACCTGAACTACTACAGAATCAAGCTGGCCTGGATTGAGTCATTTTTCACCCAACTCTCCAGGCCTGCTAGGCCCCTGCAGAGCAAGAGCAGGGCTGCCTAGGAGAGTATAGGACATTACCTGACCGGTTTCTTCAGGAACTCATCCAGGGTGGGGCCATTTCGCCCCAGGGGGTCATCCGGCACCATGAAGAGGTTTCCCACAAAGGTGAAGGGCAGCAGGCTGGATGGGCACAGAAAATGTGTGGTCACAGAGAGGACCCGGACAGCTAAGACCAATACCATCAGAAGCCGCTGGCTACCATCCTTCGCAAAGCAGTGTCAGCCCCTTCCCAGAGTCCTCACCCGGTGGCAGAGCAGAGCTGGTTTTACAGAAAGGTCTGAGTCTGTGCCCTGTTCTCAGGGGAGGGCTCCCTCACCGCTCTCTGATGATTGCCATCCACTTCTCAGACTCCTCTGCCAGGTCCCGGAACTGGTCATTGGAGACAATGATCCCATCAGTCTCTTCAGCCAGCTTCACCATGAACCTGTCTCAAAAGCCACAGCAGCCATATTGGGATTCTCCAAGGCCCCACCCCCAGAGCGCGATACCGACTCCCGCGACGCACTTCTAGTGATGGAGATCTGGCTCCTCACCTTGAACCAGCCACCAGATGACTGACTGGATACAGGCGCCACGGGTAAGAAAGGAAACAAAGATGAACCCTTTCTTGGTCTCCCAAGAGCAACCCCTCCAGTCACACAACCCTCAACAACACTTTGTGTCTTATCAGTATGAGACAGAAAGACCTGGCTCTGGCTCTGACCTCCCCGCTGCCCCTTGAATCAGTCACAGATCCCTCACGCACCCCCGTGAAAGGCCTTCCACTCTGCTTCCTTCATTTCCAGTCCTGCCATTACCACCTGAGCTACTTGGACAATCCAACTGAGGTACAACTGCATAGCCTCCTGGTAAGGGAGTCTCCTGCCCCCAGCCATTTACTACCCTCCAGCCTCTCCTCCCCTGAGAGAACATGCTCTTCCCCTACACGAAAGTCTTCCAAACTTGCCCTTTATCTACCAAATGTTTCCACATCCCAGGCTTGGCAGCTAAGGCCTAGCAACCAGCTCCAAGCCATTCTTACTGCCTTCTCTCTCCCCATCCTCCCTATTGCACTCATAGATCCTGCCAAAAAATCAATGATCAGATTTCACCCTGTCTTTCAAACATGCCCTGCGCTGTCCGACTTTCATGTTTCTCAAACTGTTCCCTTTATTCCCTCCATCTGGAAGGAAACCAGACCTCGCTGATGAGAGGAATCACAAGGGGAACGTCGAAAAAACAGATGCCTGGGCCCCATTTTAATAATTCTGATTCCACAGGACTGGGGTAGAACTCATGAGAGATAAGTCCTTAACAGGTTTAGAAACCAAGAGATCCAGTGCATCCAATATCATTGTCAATCAACAAAAAAGTCTCAAATCCTTGCCTTCCTACAAGACCGCAGCCAGAAGGGAGATCCCCTTCCTCTCAATTCTGTAGTGTTTGATTTACAGTTTCTCTGGGCTTTTTGAAGTCATGAATCCAGTCTTCCCTGATTCCTGCCTCCTTCAGCAGGCCAGACACCTAGTACCACGCTGGCAGTCAGTATCTGAAAAACAGTGTGCTATAACCTTGGTCGTTCAGTTGTGTCCAACTCTGTGACCCCATGGACTGTAGCCCACCACACTCCTCTGTCAATGGGATTCTCCCATCAAGAATACTAGAGTGGGTAGCCATTCTCTTCTCCAGGGGATCTTCCTGACCCAGGAATGGAACTCGGGTCTCCTGCATTTCAGGCGGATTCTTTACTGTCTGAGCCACCAGGGAAGCCCTAGTGTGGTATAGAGGGGACCATTAATCAGGATTCAGTATGACAGATGTCTGGTTCTGAGCTTCTGTCTGGGAAACAAAGGGATGACATTAGAAATATATATGGTATCATATAATATACAAAAGGTATTTTCAAATTAAGGATAATTGTACTATTATCACACTAGATCATTTGTTGTTCCACAGTATTCAGTAGGTCTGTGCTACATGCCACTGTGCTTTTCACTGTAACTAGGCAAAATACAAAATTTATACTGTACCTCTGCCTATCAGGACCTACACAATTGTACAGATGTGCCTTCAAAATTTATTACAAGTGACAACCTTCAGTTTTAATTCTGTGTCAATACTAGCATGTAAAGAAGGTTCTGTATTTTGGATAACCTGTGAAATCTAGGCATAAAACAGAACTGCATTGGGAGAACGTGAACTGTCTTTTTTGTAGAACACCATTTACCTGTTAGGGAGTAAAAGCTAAGTATTTGAAAAAACAAAATATATAATCAGTACAGCTTGGGAACTCTTTTTAAATTTAAAACTGAGAATCCTAGAGAATAAAGAACTTATCACTGTAATTTTTTCAAATTGGTTAGTTAGCTTTTAAAATCCACCCATGGGACTTCCCTGGTGGTCCAGTGGTTAATACACCATCCAATGCAGGGAATGAGGGTTCAGTCCCTGGGTTGGGGAACTAAGACCCCACATGACACAACAAAGACCCAAAGCAGCCAAAGGGAGGGAAAAAAAGCCTATTAAAAATAATAATAATAAGATCCACCTGCCTCCCACACTGTACACCAGGGAGGAAATGTGTCCTGTGTTCTTCAAGTAAACCATCTAGCAGCTTTAAGTTCTCTTTCTTCCTTTGCCACGTCATAGCCTTTGCCAAGAGAATTAACTACTCCTGCCCTCTGTCTCCATTTCTGTACAATGGAGATAAGACGCACTGCCGCACTTGATTGAGTCTGTGAAAAACTAACCAATATCAATGTCCTCCAGCAGAGCACCTTGAGTGAGGCAAGAACGTACCTTAGCTTCTTTTGACATTCACAAGGAGGATGAATGAATGGAAGAGGAACTTGAGACAAAGAGGTTAATCCACCAAGAGAATCCACAGTGACTATGCAACTTGAGACTCAAATTCAAGACCTTCAAATTCTAAGACCATTGATCTTTCTCTATCTTTTTTTAAGTACCATGTTTTGTACAGTCGTATTATGCACAGAATCCATTCTTTATTTATCATTATTTGGATCATTTACTCTGGTTTTCCCAGAAGGCTGGAGAATTTCTCTGTGTGTTTGTACATCTAGGTTGTAAGAGGCATTTGTCAGCTAGCTATTCGTATCACCGGCTTTCCCATGTTTCCATTAAACCAGTGTTTTCTATATGGTAAGGCACTATTAAGAGTTGACTCACTGGAAAAGACTCTGATGCTGGGAGGGATTGGGGGCAGGAGGAGAAGGGGACAAGAGAGAATAAGATGGCTGGATGGCATCACCAACTCAATGGACATGAGTTTGAGTGAACTCTGAGAGCTGGTGACGGACAGGGAGGCCTGGCGTGCTATAATTCATGGGGTCGCAAAGAGTCAGACACGACTGAGCGACTGAACTGAACTGAAGGCACTATTAATATAAATACGAAGCATCCTTTGATAAGTGAAAAAGTCAAAGATGAAACAGAGTAGTCCACCACCCATCTCATCCTGTCTGCAGGGCAGGTTTACCTCCCCAATCATAGGGGCACATGGAGAAGTGGCCCTGTTCCCATGACTCAGGTCTTACAGTGTGAAGGGGCCAGAGCTTCTGTCTCCCCCTCAGTCTCCCACCAGGCTCCCTGAATGTCGAGTCTGTGGACAAGAGAGAAGCAAGTACCTGTCATCATAGGAGGAGATCCTCTTGCCATCCAAGACCCGGGAGGGTGTGAGGGAGAGCAGGCTGAGGGAGTACAGCTTATGCAGAAAGTGACCCTCTAGAGAAACAGAGGAGCACAGTGGGGTTACCCCCGAGGTGAACGCGGGGCCCATCCCCAGACACAAGAGACCAGGCCCAACTCACCTCTGACCTTGGAGTCCTTACTGAAACGCCACTGAGGCACAAAGACAGTTATGTCGCGGTGGCCTCGGTCCCAGAAATACTGCACGGCAATGGCAATGCCCCGGCTGGAGAAGTAGTGCTGGAGGCCGTGCCTGCAGCGGGAAGGGGTCAGCACTCAAGGGCCCTAGAGCAGAGGCCCGGCAGCCTGGCTGGACTGCCCTCCGCTCGGCACATGTCCCCAAGGTGAACACAACTGCCCATCTCTACCTCATCCCCCTCCCTGGGACCCTCAGCCCCACCAGGTACTCACACCATGGCCACGTTGCTGCCATCGATGACAATATGGCGGAGGTCTGGCTTGCCCGGCACGTTAGCAAGGCACAGGGTAAAAGGGTCTTGGAGAGCCTCCTGGAAACGCTGTGTGCCAGTCACCAAGTTGCCCCCACGGGTGCCTCGTTTCCATGGAGACCCCCGGCCTCGAGCCACAACCAGCTGCTTGTCTGCTCGGTCTCCCCTGTCCCCTCGGTCTCCACAGTGCCACGGGGGTTCAGGCGCAGGTGGGGGGCTGGGCACTCTTGGAGGTGAGGCTTCCCCATTATGGAGCCGCTGGAGGAGGGAGGCTCCCCGGAGCTGAGATGCCCTCTGATAGGGGCCCTGGGTACCAGGAGGCTGGCCCTGGACCCCGAGCCTTCCTCTTTCCTGGGGCACTCCCTCCTTCCCCAGGGCCTTCCCTTTCGGAGGCCCTGCCTGCCCGGCCTCTCCTCCTCCCGACTGTGGCCTGAAGGCCACTTGTCTCTCCCAGGCCTCTGCCCCGGGCCACTCCTTCCACCCCAAATCCATCTCCCTGCCACCGCCCTGCTTTGTTCCCTCCTTCTCCACGGCATGTCTCTCTCCCCTTGACTCTTGCCACCCTGTAGGTCCCATGTCCGGAGGCACTCCACCGTCACCCAGGGGAGTCCTGACTCCCTGCTGCTGAGCGCCCAGCGGACCTGGGCTCCCCCACCCCCAGGATGGGAACGCTTGGGGCCCCTGCCCCCGGGATGCCTCCTGCACCAGGCTCAGCAGCTCCTCCTGGATGGCCTGGGGCAGTTGCAGCAGGGCCTCTGTGTGGGCATCCCCCCGGGCCTGCAGCAGGGCAGAGAACTCTCTCAGCACTCCAGCACACTGAGAGGCTCCAGGGGATGGCCCCAGACGAAAGTCCCAGCTCAGCCGCTCCACCAGCTCCTCCACTCGACTCTGGACCATGACGAAGGCCTCAGTCAGGCCACTGACCATCAGCGAGCCGGGCACTCCAGGCACCAAGTGGGCAGATGTGCTCCAAGTCAGGCAATCGAGGAAGAAGCCCTGGGCTCCCAGAAAGATGCAGTGCAGTTTGGGTGGGTAGTGGATTTCATTCTGTAGCTCCGGGCTACAGAGACCCTTCAGGTACTCCTGGGGGAAAAGGGAGGGAAGGGAGGTAGGAAGAAGAAGGAGATTGCTGGAATCTTAACTTAAGTGGTCCAATAGCCCCTTCGGGCCCACTGCTGTCTCCTGAGCTCCAGGATGCCTGGGCAGAGAAATGAAGCCCTATAGATCCTGAAAAAGGTAGGGCTTTAAAAGAGGATGGAGAAACTCACTTCTTTCCCTTCTCAGTTGACAACCTGTGGCTGAATTTCCATTTAGAACGCGACTCAACTTAAGATATTGTTATAAGCAGTTGGTTAAAAGGCTGTCTTTTCTAAACATTTATGTGTGTGTATATGTATGTTGCACATTTCCATCATAATGATCATCAACACTAACTTTTACAGAGCTCATGCATTATGCCTTACGTGCTTTATCTCATTCACTGTAAGTTCAGTGAGGTGGATACTGTTATTATTCATACTTTAAAGATAAGGAAACTGAAACTAGGACTACAAGGATAGTATTCAGTGGCGGTGTCTTACTGGAAGCCCTGACTAACTCCAGAGGAAGCAATGTGGCCTCCCACCACACAGTGAATTCCTTGGTGGGGCCTGCTTGCCAACCAGATTATCTCTGCTCTCCCAAAGAGTACAAACTGATTTGACCTGAATCACTTATTTCCAAACCCTGGCAGAACCTGGGTCATTACAGCAGAAATGAAACCAAAACTCTAGACAGAGAATGTGCAAGTTCGTCAAAGCTCAGGGCCAGTGAGACAAGCAAGAAGTGAAGATCCTCCCCAGACCCTCCTCTCTCCTGCCTCCACAGGGGAGGGAGTCATTGTTTCCCCAGAAGGGTCAAGGAGAGGCATTCACCTTGGCTCTGCCGGCGTTCTCTTTGGGGCCCTCCAGCTGCAGCCAGATGTGAGGGTTCTCCGGACAGTCCTTCGGAAGGACGCTCATCCCCACCCTGAAGATGCGCTCCACGTGGGGCAGCTGCTCCCGCACCTTGTCCTCGGCCTCCGCAGACACCGCAAAGCGGTCAGGGGACGGAGAGCCGGCCCCCCAGGTAGGCATGGCTGCTTGGCTGCCCAACCCTGGGAAGAGGGAAAGCAGCTCAGAGCCTTGATGTCCCCTCAGCCCAAATCTTGGTCTCCTAGCCTAACCAGCTATCAACAGGTCGCACCTCGTTATCAAACCTGTAAACAACCCAGGAGGTAACCAGCACTTCAATCCAGCTGGAATAGGGAGGGCATGTCAGATTATCTGGACACGGGGGCCTTCTCCCCGGAGACGAAGTCACGGATAAACAAGGCTGTCTATCTGGCATGGCCGTGTGGCCTTTGGAAAATGACGACCACAGCCCTGAGCAGGAACGGGGGGGAGGATCCAGCTGGGTCTGGAGGCCAGAAGGAGTGGACAGGTGACCAAAGAGTCCCTCTCCTCCGGGTCTCTGCAACCTCCGAGTCCAAGACGGCCTCTTGGAGATGAACCCTCACCAGGGCTTGAACTGGGTTCTCCTCTGGGGTCCCTCGTCGGCCATTTCCAAGGCTCTGGCCACTCCCACCCCTCCCCTTCCCTCTGCTGCCCCCCTCGGTCGCGCCACGCGCCCCACGCTGGGCCGAGGGGCCGAGCCGGGCGCCGCCCACAGCCGCCGGCGGCTGCCGCCCCCCGCCTGCGCTCGGCACTGCGCCCTCCGGCTCCCGCAGCCCGGGCGCGGGGGGGAGCGCGCCTACCCGCCTCGCCGCCCGCTGCGGCCTCGGTCCCGCCGGCGCCGCTCGGTGCCCGCCGGCCCCAGCTTCGCCCGCGCCCCCGGCCCAGGGAAGAAGGGCGGGGGGCCCGATCGGGGCGGGCCTTTCCGATTCCTCACCCAACGGGGACCTCTCTTCCCCACATCACAAACAGTTTTTTGAGTCACTTCCTGGCCGGGGGCGGAGTCAGCCGGGCCCCTCCCGGGGCTGGGCCAGCACCGAGCCCCGAAGCGCGCCCCCGCCCCCGCCAGCCGCCAGCTGCTCCCCGCCCCCGGCCCGAGCCCCGGCCGCGGCCCAGGCCCCGGCCCCCATCGGGGCCCGCCCGGCCCCGCCCCGGCCCCGCCCCCGGCCGGCCGGCCCCGCCCACTCGCCCGCTCTGGCTCCAAGCCTGCCGGGTCAGGTCTGCCCGCTCCTCGGAGTTTTCAGTCGCACCGCGCAGTTGTTTCTTAGGAATGAGGAACTACTTCATGGAGAGATGGAGGTGAAGAGGGCCTTAAAGGGACTAATCCAGTCCCTTCGGATGGTGATACAGAAGACCAAGAAAAGAAAAAGCCTGGCCCAGGGTCACAGGATAGTGACACCCTTGGCCCAAGCACTTTCCACCAAAACAATTGTGGGGAAAACACAAGAACATTCCCTTTCTTCCAACAGTGGGAAAGATACTGCTGAGAGGGCTGCAGACTTGTGACGGATTTTTGAAGAGGGGAGAAGAGGAAGAGGCCGTCACACATCTGCACACACTCACATACGTGCCCTCGCAATCTCACACAGACACCCAGTGGTCCCAGTTCCAGGCTTCAGCGCTCTCCGAAGGGGCTGCCCTGGGATTCTGGTTGTAGCCCTCCTGTCTGGCTGTCTCATTTCTCCTCTCGCTCCCAAAGCCCAACTGCTGTCATTTTGTGCCCTGCCAAGGAGGAGGGAACTGCAGTGACAGCAGGAGTGAGGCCGGACAGAGTCGTGGGGCATGGAGAGGGATGGGGAGAGACGCCAAGACCAGGTGACCAGGAGTCCCAGAGAGAGAGCCGAGAAGCAGGTTGAGGGGTGGTGAGAGCCTGGGGGAGAGGCGGGAAGAACCAAGGAGCAGAAAGAGAAGGTTTGTGGGTCACAGAGCCACTCAGCCATGCTGGGAACAAAGCGACACTGGCCGCCAGGTCCCTCACTCAGCATGGGGTTGCCTTTGGCCCTCACACTTCTGGTCCTGAGGGCCGGGTGGGCCCAAGAGGGGACAGAGCCAGTCCTCCTGGAAGGCGAGTGCCTGGTGGTCTGTGAGCCCGGCAGAGCTGCTGCAGGAGGGCCAGGGGGAGCAGCCCTGGGAGAGGCGCCCCCTGGAAGAGTGGCGTTTGCTGCAGTCCGCAGCCACCACCATGAGCCATCAGGGGAGAGCGGCAATGGCACCAGTGGAGCCATCTACTTTGACCAGGTAATCCCCTACCCTGCAGAGATCTGGAATCCCTGTCCAAACCCCCTCTGCTGCTCAGGAAATGGCCCTGCTGTGGGGCCCGCTGCCCGTCTCCTTTCCCTTCACTCCCACCATACCTTCCTTCCCTGTCTCCTCATTTCTTTTAAATCCGTCCATTCTTCCTGCTTAGTCTACCTGCCACCCCTTCCTTTCCTTACTCACTGCCCCTTCCCCCAATGCCATGGCTTCTCAGCGCCCCAGGCATCCCCGAGCCCCACTCAGCAGGGTCTGCTTCCCACAGGTCCTGGTGAATGAGGGAGGTGGCTTTGACCGCACCTCTGGCTCCTTCGTGGCCCCTGTACGGGGCGTCTACAGCTTCCGGTTCCATGTGGTGAAGGTGTACAACCGCCAAACTGTCCAGGTGACCTGAACCCTAGGCCCTGTCCCGTCCCTGGCTAAGGAGGGGAAGGGAGGAGGGGAACGCAGGGGACCCCCAGGCAGACCTCCATTAACCTACATCCTGGAGGGCCAGGAGCAAGGTGGGGGGGAAGGGCCTGCTTAGCAGAGATTGGGAAGGAGGCACAGAGCCCAGTGCTGGCCACCTCTCAGTCATCCAGGAGGGCACACTGAGCCCCAGGTTCCCAGGTTCCAGAGTGTCTCTCTGGGGCTGGAGGAAAGGAGGGAAGTGGGCTTCCTGGGACAAGGGCCAGGGAGAGGTGCTAACTGGATTCCCCTCCCCAGGTGAGCCTGATGCTGAACACATGGCCTGTCGTCTCGGCCTTTGCCAATGATCCAGATGTGACCCGGGAGGCGGCCACCAGCTCTGTGCTACTGCCCCTGGACCCCGGAGACCGGGTATCTCTGCGCCTGCGTCGAGGGAACCTGCTGGGTGGTTGGAAATATTCAAGCTTCTCTGGCTTCCTCATTTTCCCACTCTGAGGACTCAAGACTTTCAAGGATAGAAACCTAGCCCCTGACCTTTGCCCTCTGCCCTCTGCCCCAGAAGTATTGTCTTTAAGGCAGGAGAGAGATGCCCTCTGGCTGCATTTTTATTCCACTTGCTTGCATGGGACCCTGTGCCAGACATCCAAGGTGGAAGAGTAGAGCTCTGGTGTCTCAGGACCTGCCCTTCTTTCTCCACCCTCGCAATTGCCCCCCCAGCCTCCCACTGCGCCTCCTGCCTGCAGTCCTCAGATCAGGGCAGGGTTTGGCAGGTAGGGAGACCTGTGCTACTTTGCAGACTCTGCTCTTTCTGTTCCCCACCCCCCCAACCCTGCTTCCTGCTCGGTGCTATTTGGGAACAGGTGGTTCAGGTGAGCCTGACAGGCTCCTGCATGGGACCAGATGGACCAGCCTCAGCATACCCAGCAGGCTCCTTCCTGTGAGGAGTGCCAGCATCACACATCTCAGCCATTGCAGTCAGAAGCTGAGCCAGCACTGTGCGGGCCAGGGCAGGAGGGAGGCTTACTTAGCCTCTAGCAGAAGTGTAGGGAGGACTGCAGAGCAGCTGAGATCCTGTGACTGGTGCAACAGGAAGGGGCCATGCACCCAGCCTGAACACAGTACACACTTTCCGTGTACACTGGGGAAGCCAGCAGACAGTGACCCCAGGCATCTATTTGTGGCAGATCCCAGATGGACTCTGGCCCTCACCTCTCCACCCAAGACATGGGGTGTGTATGTTTGCTTTGGCTGAGAGCAGGTATACAGAGCTTCTTTTGGCAGCTGGAGATAGAGGTAGGTCACACGCAGGCCACGGTAGGTCTCCAGGCATGGAATGCATTGGTGACTGGCTGCCTGCTAGAACTGCTCCGCCTTTATAGTCTGAAGTTCGATCACTTCATGCTCTGACCACCACCTCCTTCCTCCCAGCTTTCTCATTGACCTTCACTGTACCTATTTCACACATCCCACAACGTCTCGTATTTCTCCTGATTTATGGCATCTTATCCTCCTTCTCAGACTTCATATTACCTTGGATTCCATGGTGCGTCCCTTCAACCACTCTCCTGCCAGTATGATAAACTTTGTCTCACCTCTCTGTCCCATTGGCCCAGCATGGATGACTCTATCAGTAAAGTAATTAGAGAATGATAGTCAGTGAGACGCTATAGGATCACTAAAGGGAGAAGATGCTGTTACAGCTAGGTTCAGGGATTACAGGATACAAGGAGATATGTTGTAGAGACAATAAATGTAAAATTGTATGTTGCTGCTGCTGCTGCTGCTAAGTCACTTCAGTCGTGTCCGACTCTGTGTGACCCCATAGACGGCCCCCTACCAGGCTCCCCCATCCCTGGGATTCTCCAGGCAAGAAAGAGTCACATAAAAAAGGATTTGGTAGTGCTTGAGTTAAACAGGAAATACCAATGTGAATTTGTGGTTTTCTAAAGAAATTACTTTTTCAAACTTTGTCACTAAAGTAGCATAAAACAACATCAGGGAAAAATCTGATGTGCATTCTTAGCACCTGGATCTTTGCCTCAAATATTATTCACCTTTAAAGGGATTCAGGCTCCCTCAGAGAATAGTTCCATGCCATGAATAACTCTAGGCCTCAAACATATTGGTGAAGACAAAAAGCAAAGATTTTTTTTTTAAATGTATAGGGTAGATCTACGAAGGCAAAGGAGCTACTTTTAATAGGCTTCCACAAAGTGACCTTTCTGGAATTTGTGACAATTTGATAATCAAAACGAAAATAATATAGTTAATTGGAACAAGGTGAATATTTTAAATCCACAACTCTGTTGTGATTTTCAAAAAGAAAGAAGCACCTAAAAAATGTAGTTAATATACTGAGTGAAGGAGTATGACCATAATAGGATATTTTTAGTTAACTTTGATAAGTAGAAGAGTATAAACATAGCAGATATTATATTTGTTCATAAGGCACATTTATTTTTCTTATCTGCATAAGTAGGGATGGGTGGATCAAGAGAGCTCTGAGTAATTCCAGAAAAAATTGGAACTGCACCAAAAATGAAAGAGATTGATTGGCACCATCTGGCCATGTATTACAACCAGGAAGGAAGAAATTCCAGCAGTGTGTTACATGATGATGAATTAGTCAAACATCCAAAAGATAACTGCTCACTGCTCAAACATGATCCTTCATTTCTTGGGAAAGAAAGCCTCTATACTACCCTACTAATTATAATCAGATTACAGTAACAATAAAACCCAAAATAATACTGGCTTAAACAAAATGGTAGATTATTTCTGTCTCACATAGAAGAATCTGCAAATAAAGATTCCAGGAGTGGATGGCAGTTTTATGAGCATCACAGCCCAGCTTCCTTTCTTGCTGTTCTACCACCTTTAGCATATCACCTTCTGACCCAAGATGGCTCCTTGAGCTCCAGCCATGGCCTCAGCCTTACAGTCCCCAGGAAGGAGGAAGGAAGGACACACCTATTTCCTTTAAATGAAGCCTTCTGAGCGGTACATCCAACAATTCTGATTGCATCTCATTGGCTAGAATTTTGTCATATGTGTCCATGGGTAGGGGTGGAAAGGCTAGAAAATAAGTCCTTATTCCAGGCAGCCATGTCCAGCTAAATGTCAGGAGTTATATAAGAAAGAAGGGGAAATTGGGTATTGGGGAAAACAACAATATTGGGGGTATTGGGGGAATTTTTAAAAATGTAAATGAGCTAAATAAATTTGTAAATGATGTCAGTAAAGTTATTGTATTAGTTTCCTATTGCCCTGTAACAACTACCACAAAGTTAGTGTCTTAACACAACTTTGACTGATTTAGTATCTCACAGTTTCTATAGGTCAGAAGTCCATCTAAGCATGACTGGATTCTCTGCTTGGGGTTTCATTAGGTCATGTAGGCAGGGCTGCCATCTTTACTGAACTGAAAGAATCCATTCCCAAACTCATTTAGAATTCAGTTCCTCATAGTTGTAGGATTGAGTTTCCTACCCATCAATCTTTGGGCCAACAAGGTCAGGCCAAGTACTTCTCTGACCTACCCTTAGGTTATGTCTCTGACTTTAAAATTTCTCTAAGTTTAATGGCTCATATGATTAGACTGGGCCCACACAGATAATCCAGGAAATCTCTCTATTTTAAGACCTTTAACTTTAATTACATAGAAAAAATAATTAAATGCAGGAGGTTTGGGTATGGACATCTTTGGGACATCTGCATGTTACAGTCATTAAACTTAAAGATGAAATAATTTAAAGAGAAAGTATCCAGTTGCTGCTGCTGCTAAGTCAAAAATACACTAATTCATGGGAATAGTGTGGACTCGAAAAGTTCCAGTGATATATAACGTAAACACTGGCTCATATTTTCATCATCTTAGAAGGTCAAGTAGTTTCCAGGTCCCAACCAAGAATTCATAATTAATGATAATAATAATTTGATTAATTCAAAACATCATCTCACTGAGATAATATTCTTCTACTAGATATCTAAATTCAATAATTGGTCTGAATTGAGATAATGTCCTTCTCTTGGGTTTACAAATTCATTTTTATAATGAGTGTAACAAAAGTTTATAATCCTTATAAGATACATGTGCTTTACCAAAATATTTGAAACATGTAGAGAAGCTGACACATTATAATGATGATTCTATTGAAATATGTAGGAAAATTTAAATTTGCGATCAATGTTTAGATAATTTGATTTGCAAAATGTGTAGATTTTGACTTGGTTATATAAATAGTGTTTAAATATATAGACAATTTTTGCATAAGTAGTTTTGTGAAGTAAATAAATTAGACAACAAATAAAGCACAGATGGCGGCTAGTGTTCCTCTCCAGGCACGAAAATCTCCTAGGATTTTAAGGAACCTAAGAATAGAATCCAACTGTCCACCTTCTCTACACCCACGCCCTGGCAGCTGATTGCTATAAAGAAAAGTCCTGCTGAAGGATATGCTGTGCTTCTAAATCCATGCTCTCTAGCTGCCCCTGGTCCTCTGTCCTCCCAGCACTTCTGTGGTTTTCTTTGCCAGATTCTTTTCTCATCCTCCCCAGAATTCAGCTGAAGACTTCTGTTCTCTCCTTAAACCTCTTACTCCTCCAGCTCTGCCCCCACCGCCGCAGGAGAGACCCTTCCACCAACATATCCAGAAACTCACCGTCCTCCTCATCTCTCCTTCCTATCTGGCTCAGGAGAAGTCGTGTCCTTCTCTCTGTCAAGGCGGCTATCTTCATCCACCAGTCGTGGATTCCGTTTCCTGCAAACATAGCCTTTTCTTTTCCTTTCCTCCCTCCTGTAGGTTCGATGTCTCCCTCCCCACTCCCTCCTGTTTAGCTGTTAAATAGCCTCAAGTCTCTTAAATCTAGAACAGAAAGAGATGGCTGTGGAAGCGGTGGTAGACATGTAGTTACCCTCAGCTTTATATGCTAGTGAGCGTCACCTCTCCTTCCCTTTAGAGCCAGGTATCTATGCGCACAGGTTGCTCACCCCTTAAGTCAACTGTGGCCTCTGCTGCTCTATCTGAACTGCCCTCAGCTGGTCACGCAGGACTCACGTGTCCCTAATGTCACTATCGTCTAGTCCTCTGTCGCTCAGGCTCTCCCTAACATTTGACCCTGTTGGCCACCCGCTCCTTCGAGAACCACTCCCTGACCCCACTTCCCTGACTGGACACACTCTGGGCTCTCCCTCCAACTCTCTGCTGAGGCCTTTTGCAGGCTCCTGTACCCCGGCCCATCTCCTTAATGTCAGTTTCCCTCGAGGTTCTGTCTCAGAATTCCTTTTGTCCTGACACACTCTCAAAAGTACGAGTCTCCATCCATGTGCTGACAACTTCCACATTTTTAAATCTCTGACTAGAACCTCCCTCCTAAATCTCAGACTTGTACATTGCCTATCCCACCTTAAAGGAAACCTGCTAAAATTAGTCTTTCATCCCTGAATCTGTTTCCTCCTTTATTCTCTATGTCTAAAAATAGACCATCCCTGTTGCCCCAAGGAAACACCAGCCACAATCCGACCTCCCTCTCCCACGACCCCCATCCAGTCACTCACATCCATCAGTCCCATCCATTGTTTCCCACCCATCCTGGCTCAAACTACCGATATTGCAGATAGAGTTCTATGAAAGCTTCCTAACTGGCCCCTTGGCCTTTGGTGAGCCCGGTTCTTCACAATGGGGTTGCCATAGTGATCTAGTTAAAAGAGCTTCACTGCCTTAAAGCCCTTTAGGGGGTTGTGGGAGAAGGGAGAGGGTCTAGGATTAAATCCATGTTCCTTAATGAAACTTTTTAGGTCCTTTGCAATCCAGATGCTGCAATCACCTTTGATTCATTTTTCGCCATCTACAGGAGTGTAGGAACTTACAAAACAGCACTATTTATTAGCTGAGGGAAAATGGCACCCCTTAAGTGTTGGGGGACATGTAGCTGGTGTATTAAATTAAGGATATGCAGATTATGATCTGCTAAATGAGGAGTCACAAGCCACCACATGGGATCAGCAAGTAACTTAATGTATATTAAGAAATCTTAATATACATTATAGTAATGTATATTAATAGAATACATTAACAAAAGATGGAGAGGCCATAGATTAGTGGGGCGAAAGTAACTCTAGCAACCAAATGAATATACTTGTGTGACAAACAGTGAACATGGTGGTTAAGGTGGTGGGCGTTGGAGCCTCTCAGTAGTTGCACATGACCTTCAGCAAATAGTTCAACCTCCCCTTGCCTTACTATCTTCCTCTACAAAAGAGAGGAAACATTGTATCTGTGCCACAGGATTGGAAAGCACAGACCAAGTATCTAATATATGTGAGTTACTGTTACCATAGAAACTAAGAAACAAGTCAAAACTAATGCATGTCCCAAGGATTCTTGGACAATCTTTTTAAAGTGGGTAGGATTTTTGTATTGTTTTATTGTAGCCATTTACCTGTTATAATGCTTCTTTCTTTTAGATGTGTTCACTTCTACCCAGAAACACAAGGCTATCATCAAGAGTCCCTAGGAAAACATGGTATAGCAAGGCTTAGGGGGTACCCATTTCACCAGATAGTTAGGTACTTAAAAAAAAAACTTTTTTTATTGAAGTTTAGTTGATTTACAATGTTATGTTAGTAATTTAAGTACTTTTTAATATGATACAGTATAGAATGTTCTCTATATTTTGTGTCTGGGACTGTCTGATGACTTTGTAATTTCTCTGGTTGAGACTTGGGAAACTCATCTGCCAGTGCCCAAAATGAGAAAAGGAAATTGTGATGGTAGTGAACTCCCGGAGTTGGTGATGGACAGGGAGGCCTGGCGTGCTGTGATTCATGGGGTGGCAAAGAGTCGGACACGACTGAGCGACTGAGCTGAAAGGAGAGAAGCAGTGACTAGTGGTCTGCAGTGCCCACAGTGCTCAACTGTGGAACCATCTTCTTTATTTGCCCCTCTGAAAATAGGGGGAATCTCAAATCAGATTCTTGTGAATTGTTCAACAGCGAAGAAGAGAAATCTCACCAACAGGAGGCTCATAAGCCAATGTGTGTAAAATAGGAGTAGTGCTTAAAGTTTTCTTGAATAGAAAGTAGTGATTTTGCCAAGCCCCTTCTGGATCAACTTCCTCTTAGTAGTTATGAACCTTTCACTTGCTGCCCCATCCTAAGAGCACACGCATTATTTTCAGTGAAGGGTGTCAGGGAAGACAAGACCCCTCTCTGGATCATGTGTGAGTGGAGGCTTCAGGCTCCTGTGCTGTGGGCTCCTATGCCATGCTCCTTCCCTTACCTCTCTGCACTGTATTTGCTTGTTGAAATGCCTCCTTTACCTGGCAGTGGGCCCCAAAGGGGCAGAGACCATGCCACTCCCATTACCTCCACCCACTCCGCACTAGACAGGGCCTGGCACACAGTAGATGCTCTATAAAGTACTGAGTGACCATGACCACATGAGTCGGGTAGTTCTCAGGAAGGAGGGGTCCTTCCTGCCCCTCCATCCCCCGACCAGTGCTGAATGGACAAGTGAGAAGAGCAGCAAGAGGCGGACACCTGAAGTGTGGAGGCTTGGCCAGGGTTAGGAAGGTCTCTGAGCCTGAGAGGCAACAACAGCCAGTGTTCTAGGACAGGAAGAAGAGAAATATGAGCTCTGTGTGATTGCCTTTGTCTGTTGTGGCTGCTATAACAAAAACAACAGAAATTCAGTTTTCACAGCTCTGGAAGCTAGATGTTCAAGATCAAGATGCTGGCAAATCAGGTGTCTAATAAGAGCCCACTTCCTCACTTGCAGATGACCATCTGCTCATTGTATCCTCAAGTGGTGGACAGAGGAGCTCTAATTTCTCTCTCTTCTTACAAGGACACTAATCTCATCTTGGGGGCTCCACCCTCACTACCTTATCTAAACCTTATTACCTCCCCAAAGCCCCACACCCTAATACCATCCCACTAAGGGTTGAGATTTCAACCTATAAATCTGAGGGGACACAAACATGCAGTCCATCCCGGTGATAAAGGCTTACTCCATACCCCACACCACAGGAGCCTCTCTGCATGGATTATTTCATAAGATCCTTGCACCATCCGAAATTTAGGAATTGTTAGCCTGCACTAGACAGATGGGGAGGCCAAGACTTCAGGAGAAGACCACAGAGGTCGCAGCCATGGGTCAGAATTCAAACCTAGTTCTGTCGTGTTTCCGACACGGCCAAGTTGGTTCAGCATGGATGCCATGCTTACACCAGCCTTCATTCACCTTCATTCCCACCTTCTCAGTTGTGTCCGACTCTTTGTGACCCCATGGACTGTAGCCCACTAGGCTCCTCTGTCTGTGGAATTTTCCAGGCAAGAACACTGGAGTGGGTTGCCATTTCCTTCTCCAGAGGATCTTCTCCACCCAAGGTCTCCTGCGCTGCAAGTGGATTCTTTACCATCTGAGCCACCAGGAAGCCCTTAATTGAGTCTAAAGTTAAAACAAACAAAAAACCTGGACATTAGCTCCATTTTGATCCATTTATTGACAAATCAGATGGAAAAAAAAAAAGGTCACAAACAGGTATAGTATCATAAATGTGGTTAACGGGAATGGATACAGCACTGGGGAGGGAGAATGAGGTTGAACAGACCATCAGAGGGAGTACGGGGACGGGAAGAAGAGGGGAACATGCAGGGGGAGGAGGGGGGGAGAAGAGGTATCTGCTAAAAACCCCACAGCTCACCTTTCAGTATCTTAGCTGTCACCCAATCATTCTTTCCTGGACAGAATTAACAGCTAGAAATGGTTTAAGGGCAACACCTAAGTAGTTTGTCTACAAGATTTGGGAGGTGGGGAGCTGGAGGGAAGATGGGTACAGGATTCTAAGAGCTTCTCTCACTTGAACCCCCATCTACGGTGAACACAGAACTAAGAAGCTTAATCCTGGTCCTAGCTCAGCCTCCGACTCCATGAGACTGGGAAAGTCGCTTCCCCTTTCTGGGCCTCTTTCTTTGGCTGTAAAACAAGCAAATTGGACTTGATGGCAAGTTCTACTCTGGCTCTAGCAATATGAAGTGTTTTGGCAACAAGAGCTAGGCAAGGAGACCGGCTCAGCTTCAGAGAAATGAAACTATAGAGGCTCAGCCAGAGTGACACGGTGCTGGCCTCCACCTCGAACCCTCTCTGTTGGCGACAGCAGCAATTCAGAGGGTGAGTGAAGGCACACACACCTGTGGGAAACGCACTCTCCCGGTGAGTGATCTTTGCAAAGAGTGGCTAGGGGGTCAGGGGAGGGCCAGGATTGTCTCTACACAGAAGGCAAATCCAGGGGACTGGGGCGGGATGGGAGAACCCAGAAAAGCAGCAATACTCTGTAGGGTCTGGGGATGCAGCGCACAGGGGCGGTGGGAGGAGGAGGCTGTGGGTTTCGGGGTGGGGCTGGAATGAAGAGCCACGCCAGCACCACACTGTGCCAGACTGCTCATTTCAGTGACCCCCACCAACCCAAAACAGAGGCCTGGGCCCCTTGGTCTAGTCAAAGCAGCTCTTCAGGTAGAGATGCCACACTTGGCATCGAGATCCTTGACTCCTGTAGGGTCCATGTCCTTAAAGCCAGGGTCAGGGAGTGTCTCCATTGGCTGGAGTCAAATGAGGTAGGCTGACTCTCTCCCCCTTGCCCTTCCAGAGCCGACAGGCAGGATGAGCCCACCTAGCTGGCCAACCTCCCACCCCAGCTCTAAGCCTCAGGGCCCAGGACCGCCAGTCCTTCCTTGATCAATGGACAGGCCTAGCCTGGCCTGAGAAAGTGGTCCATGAGACCGAGGATGGGTGCCTTTCCTTAGCCTGCATGGATTTGTCTCAGCTGTTACAGCTTCAAGGGCAAAGGTTCCCCAAATGGACAGACGGGGGAGGAGCCCGTATCTGGGGTTTCTGTCTGACAGTGGAATGTGGTTTCAATTCTGAGGTCCAGAGCCACACCATTTCATGGTAAGGACAGCCAGGAGTAAGATTCTGGGCTGTGCGTGTGTGTGTGTGTGTACATTCTCACTCGGGGAGAGACACTGAACCCGGCCTACCTTGGGAAAGGAACTCTCTGCTCCCCAGGGCAGAACTGCCAGAGGCCCACACCTGACAGCCTTCAGCAGATTCTCCCAGTACCCCATACTGGGGATGTTTCATAGGGACACTGGTCCCCAGTTCAAGGCAGTTCAGCAAAGCTTTGTGAAGTAACTTCTCTACAAAAGGCACAGTGAAGTCCCGGGGGTAGGGGTGGGGAGGCTGTGACAGCATGCCTGGGGGCAGGGGGAGACCTAGCAGCAGCAGCCCAGGACCCTGGGAGGGGGCTCCCCCACTGCTCCAGCTCATTGCTCCAAGACCTTGAAGGACAGCGGGGTGACGCTCTTGGCAAAGGGCTTCATCAGACTGCAAGGATAGATGCATCCAAGCTTCTCCGGGGTAGGGAAGCCCCAGACCCTGTAGAGGGACGGGCTTAGCCGGTCCCCGATATAGAAGGGACCCACCCACTTGGCACTGCTGCCATTCCTGGGGAGGGACAACACGAGGACCTGGTCCCCCACGTTCCACTCCTTCTCCTGCCTCTCACGCTTGAAACGCCTATTCTCAGCCTTTTCGCTTGTCTTCTCAGCCAGCCTCCAGTGGAGCTCCAGCAGCTCCCTCGTGAGCTGTAGCAGGAATAAATCCATCTTGAGCCCTTCAATGTTTGCACTGCTCATCTCCCACCACAGGGGTTCGGTCAGCCTCTCCTCGGCCCCAGTCAGGATATGGAAGGGCGAGGCCTGGCTGGAGGAGGCCCTGAAGGCCAGGTGCAGCAAGGGCAGGGAAGCCGCCCACTTCTTGCCATGCAAGAAGATGAACTCCTTGAGGGCCCTTTTGAATTCCCAGTAGGCCCCAGAACTCGTCAGGCAGGGGAACTGGAGGTCCCTGCTCGGGGAGGCCACATGAACTCCCAGGGCCAGCCCACAGCTTACCAGGACGTGGCGGGCAAATTGGGGGCCCTGGGCAGCCTCCAGCCTCACGGGAATGCCCCACCTGGCGAATACATGCTGAAGCAGCAGCTGGGCCACAGCCGTGTGCGTGTAAGGCTTCAGCGGGAACGCCTCCACCCACCTGGTGTTGGGGTCGGCCACGATCAGCACATGCTTGTGGCCCTCCTCGCTGACGGTGATGGGGCCCACCACCTCAATCTGCAGGTTGGACCAGGGGGCGGTGGACCTGAGGGGCCACAGAGACTCAATGACCTTCACCTCACTGCCTAGGAGACTCCGAGGGATGCAGAACAAGCAGCTCCTGCAATAATGTCGCACGTGCTCCTGCATCCCTGGCCACCATCCCAGCAACCGCAGCTTCCTATAGGTCTCCTCGGGCCTCTGGTGGGCCCCCATGGGGCCATCATGCACAGCGAAAATCAGGTCCCTCCGGAGCTGCCGCGGGACCACCCAGACCCTGGGCCTCTTGTCTCCCTTGAACATAAGCAGGCCACTCTCCTTGTCGAGGCTGAGGGAGCTAAACGCAGAACTGAAGGGTGAGGAATTGGATACCTTCTGCCCAGCCTGCAGCTTGGCCATGGTATCAGCCAGGGTGCTGTCACTCCGCTGCAATGCCAGCAAGTCAGGCCTCTTGCACATGGTACGGGGAGTCACTACGGGGGCTGGCACATCATTTGGCAAATTCCAACACTGATCGCCCCCCTGGGCACCCTCCTTGGCTAGGGTGTCCACCGTCACAGCAAACAGGGAGCCCCGGTAGGAGGTTCGATAGATGAACGGGAGGGACGAGAGGCCAGAGGTGAGGTCTATGATGTAGGAGAGCAGGCTTGGGTGAGGTAGTGGGGTCCCGTCAGAGGAGAGGAAGCCCCGAACCCTCCAAAGGGGCAGGAGCTCCCAGAGGAGGCTGAAGATCCAGTTGCAGTGCGTGAGGAAAACCACGGGCATGTGGGACTGGCCAAAACGCTCCAGGCCACAGGCCACGGCCGCCAGGTGGGCATAGGTCGGGGTGTAAGGGGAGCAAGAGAAGGAGAGGGAGACAGGGGGGCTGGTGGGAGACAGCACATAGAGACCGAAGCCAGCACACCACTCATCCTCCCGATAAAAGCAATACCCCGACATGTGGATGCAGACAAAAGTGGACAGGTCGGAAAAAGGAGGCAGAACCTGGAAAAACCGAGGCATGGAAGCCATGGGAGTCAGCAGCCGGTTTTTCCCCAGCAGGCCCTGCAGAAGGGTCAGTTCCAGCGCTCTCTTGCCCTTGTCCTGTACCAGGAGGGCCCATCTGATCAGCCACGCTTTGGCAACCCTGCGGCCGTCCCATGCCTCAGGGTCCACAGAGGTCCGGGAGGCGTAGAAAAGGTCCAGGACCACAGGGGTGTCCCCAATGTAGCGGGAGAAATGCTTGAGGGCCCAGGCCACGGCGTAGGGGCTGTCTCCCCCTGACTGCGGGCCCTCACTGTCCTCGTCGGGGAGGAGGGGTTTTGAGGTATAGGCTACAGGGTGCTTCCTCCCCGAGTGCTCCTGGTACACAACGGCCGTCAGGGCCACTTGGCTCACCGTCACCTCCAGGTGGAAGGGCAGCTGGGGGTTGGGGATCGACAGACAGAGGGCGGACACCAGGGCTCGCTTCAGGGCCAGGAAGGCCTTCTCATGCTCCAGCTCCCACCGCCAGTCCGGCTTCTGCTTGAGGAGGCTGTGCAAGGGCGCCACAAGGGCTTCATAGTCAGGGATGACGTCCTGGTGGGAGTCCGTGAACCCCATGAAGAAGGAGAGGGCGGTGAAGTTGCTGGGGATGGTCAGCTGGGCCAGCTGGGCAAGGACCTGCTGGCAGGGAGCCTTTCCATCCCAGGGGATGCCCAGTGAGGGAGAGGCCACCGCCGGCTGGAGATCGATGTCCAGGGCCTCGTCCTGGGGGTCGTGGAGGCTGAGGCACCGGAGGATTTCCTCCGAGAGGGAAGGGCACTCAGCCCTGAACACGGACATCAGCGAGGAGTCCAGGTCCAACTCCTCCTCCTCCTCAGCCGGCTTCTGCATCTCCTTCTCCTCTCTCTGCTGCTCGGCCTGTCTCTCCGCCTCCTGCTCCTCCCTGACTTCTTCCACATGCTGCAGACTCTCTGGGGGGCCATGGTCCGTGTCATCCCTCAGCTCAGAGATGCTGGCCGAGCTAGGAGGAAGGGTCTTCCACACCTTCAGGAAGTTGCCGATGTCGGTGTCCAACCTACACCGCAACAGCAGGGCAGAAGGCTCTGATGGAGGAGGCCGGGGACCGCCTGCCTGAGAGGCCACCTGAGGCGAAACTAAATGGCTGAGTGCCCCTGAGGCCAGGTCAGCCTCCCACACAGCACAACCTGCCCACAGACACTCCCTCCAGCCCCAGCATCCACTAAACCGCAACGTCAGATATTCATCTGGGCTTTGAAGGCTTATTTAATCAAAACCTCATTGACCAAGTGACATTTCCAAGCAGTTTTAAGCCAATGGTTTGATAAGAATTAGATGACGGGTCCTTCCAACCAGGCTCTAGGGTGAGCAAGCCAGGGGAGCTCAAGAGAAGGAAGGAAGCCTGACACGGGGCTTAGGAGGGCACGGCACACAAACCTTGGCCACAGCACTTTTCTTCAAAATGGAGAAACGGGCCTGGGGGACCTGACCCAGGAAGCAGTGCCCTGCCCAGAAGGTGCTAACCACAGTCCCCTGCTGGGCCCAGGGAACTGGGAGGTTCAGAGGAACTGAGTTACTGCAAATCAGTTCTGCCGGCACCAGCACAGTAACCTGGGGAAAGTGCTTGAGTCTCAGATTCCTCGTCTGTAAAACAAGGATAGCGGTCACATGTGTCTAACTCAAGCTGTGAGGGTCAAAGGGGGAAAGACACGTGGAAAAAATTCCTCTTGATATATACTCCAGACATAGCTCCCCCTGCACGCAGTGAAACAAGAATGAGGCGGTTCACCGCAGCACGGAGCCCACAGCATAACATGGCCTCCCATCAGAGACCCCGTGACCCTGTGGGGCACTCATGCGATGGAATAGAGAATGAACGTTGAAGCCAGCCACGTGAACTAACACGGCACGCACCTGGGAAAAGCAATCAAACATGGGGACAGATGCCAGCTGTGGAAGGATACGCACAGTACTAAAGCATGCGTGCAAGACTGTGAAACTGTAAAACCATACTGTAATTAGTTTATGGGTGTGCAGATGTGGGTGGAAGCACAAAGACCTGAAAAAGTCAAATCACTCTGCTCACTGTTAAGCACTAAACAAATGTTGGCTAGCACCAAGGGGAAGCTTCTGGTCCGTCCCAGGAGGAGCTGGGAGGTGGCAGGGGGTTCGGGGGGGTCCAGCCCATTACCTGTTTGGCTTCTTCAGAAACTCATCCAGGGTGGGCCCATCACGGCCCAGGGGGTCATCGGGCACCATGAAGAGATTCCCCGCAAAGGTGAAGGGCAGCAGGCTGGGCCCGGGACAGAGGAAGAAAGGTCACTACGGAGCCCTTGACCCACACACACCCTGTTGCCAGCTGGCCTCGCCACAGGAACTGAGACCAATAGATCCTCCCAGCAGGTGCTGGTGAGCACTGCTCCAAGGCCCCTCTCCCTGCCTCCAACCCCCCACCCCAGGGGCTGTCTGGCACCCACGGGGAAGGAACAGCCCAATCCCAGGGAAGCCGCCTCACCGATCTTTGACCATCAGCTTCTTGGAATTATTCATCAGGACGTGGAGCTGCTCATTGGTGACGATGACGCCATCTGTCTCTTCCGCCAGCTTGACCATGAACCTGCGGGGAGAGGGGGAGTCACTATGGACCCAGTCCCCAGCCTCTCACCTCCCCGGTCCTCTGAGACACTGAACTTGTAGCTTCCTGTTGAGAAGTGTAGGGCAAAAACACTGCCCTTGATAGTCAGGGAGCCCAGGCGTGAGAGCCCTTTCTTGCCTATGCAGCTAATTGGAGCTAATTTCCACGAGCCCCTGGAAAGGCAACCTGAGATGCACATCCCCCAACTGTCTATGCAAACAAAGACCCCTGTTTTACACATAGGCATTCACATACACATGCTCAGACACACACACAGAAACCCACGCCTTGTCCACATCCACACACACCTCTTTAGTGCTTCGGTTTCCATACCTGTCGATCAAACATAAGATACCTACCCTTGATTGCTGTGAGAATTAAACTGAATGAGACAATACACTTAAGTGTCTAGCTCAGTGCCTGCTACACAGCAGATATTAATATCCAATACTCCATGATTATTCTTCACCAATTGACAACATTCATGTACGTGCCAAGCCACACTTACATACATATGTATGCATCTACACACATGTAAAAAGACCTACCTGAGTAAACAAATCCATTTTTCCAAGGATCACTTCTCCTTGAAAGAGAGCTGTGACCAGGAAAGAAAGCAAAGGCTACCTACTTCTCAGCATTTGCAGCAGCGAGCAATTCCAGCAGCCCCGACCATGCAATTCCACAAGTGCCCAGCAGAGGGCCCTTCTGCAGAAAAGCCGTGAGTGCTAAGTCGCTTGTCTTGTCCGATACTGTGCAACCCTATGGACTCGGGCCAGCCAGGCTCCTCTGTCCATGGGATCTCCCAGGCAAGAATACTGGAGTGGATTGTCATGCTCTCCTCCAGGGGCTCTTCCTGACCCAGGGATCAAACCCGTGTCTCTTAAGTCTCCTGCATTGGCAGGCAGGTTCCTTACCACTAGCGCCACTTGGGAAGCCTAACAGAAAAGCCGTCTTCCCTCAAACCCAGGCCTGAATTAAAAGGCACTTAAAGACCTTATGCAGAGGACCAGCCATTGGAGGAAGGATGCTTGAGCTGCCCCACCCAAACCTGAAGGCTGAGTGGATACCATGTCTTAGGGAGGAACCCTGCCTGGCATGGGAGGTGTCTAAGTGAAGCCAAGACCTGTGCCTGCTGGGCATCAACTCCAGCCCAGGGTCAGTGAGTGGGGAGGGCCTTCTCTGCCCCCAACAGAGGCAGCATCACAGGATCCCCTGTGCACATTGGACCTACAGTCACGTTGAGTGTGTGCTGAGAATTGACAAATAGGGAGTCATTTGGCCTTTAGCTAGGAGGCAGGGGCAGTCTGACTCCATTTTCAGAGCCAGGGCTCCAGCCACACACACACCTCCTCCCAGAGTCAAGGCAGTGGGAGGAAAAGACTGCAGCATTTCCTTGAGAAAACCTGAGCTTCAATCCAAACTGGCACCCAAATCAGCTGCTGGGGGAAGCAGCTTGCTTGAAACACCAGGAGTCATCTGGGCTAGTCCCATCCAAAGACAGTAGAGGGTTTCAGCCCATAGTTGATGAGGGAGGAAAGCCTATTAACTTAGAGAAATGGGACTGCAGAGTCCCAAATTCAGGAACAGTCCCTGGACTTGGAGAGAACCATCTTGGAGCCCTTTCCTCTCTGTGTTCCTCCCTCTGGCTGCAGAGGGCCAGTGCGTCACACTTCCCTTTCTGACATGACTCTCTGACATGTTGCCTCCATCTCCCCGGAGCAGATGAAGCAAGACTCTGCCTCACACATCAGCGCAGCCCAAGCCCAGGGCCCCACAAGAGAAGGCCTGCAAAGCCACACACCTGTAGTCGTAGGTGGTGATCTTCTTGCCATTCTCGAGCTGGGAGGGGGTGATTGAAAGCATCTTGAGGGAGTGTAGCTTTGTCAGAAAGTGGCTCTCTGGAGATGAAAGGCAGAAGACAGTGACGGTCAGAGGAAGCACTAAGAGGAAAAGGCTAATGGGACCAGAAAGGCAAGGAAAAGGAAAGCGTGGTGACACCGGAGGGGCTGGGGGGGACAGCTCACCTCTCACCCTCCGGTTCTTCTTCAGCTGCCAGGTGGGTACAAACACAGTGACCTCTCGGTGTCCCCGGTTCCAGAAATACTGCACCGCCATGGCAATGCCCCGGCAGGAGAAGAAATGCTGGAGACCGTGCCTGGAGGTGGGGATAGGGGCTAGGAGTACCAGTGAGGGAGCAATTTGCTGCCCTAGGAATGGCCCTGCCTCTCCACCCCTCTCTCAGAGCCAGCCTGGGACAGCACAGGGCATCAGAAATGCCAGGGCACCAGCATCAGCACCAACAGTGCCCTCTCCCTTCCCTCCCTCATCAAATAGTGAGCACCTGCTGGGTCCACTCGCCTGCTGTGTGTGCGCATGTGTGCGCGCGTGTGCATGTGTGCCTGTGTAGGGGCCTCCAGGGCAAAAGGAAGAGGGCAACCTCTACGACCAAAGAGCTCAGTTTAGGGCTGGGAGCAAACAAACATTTGCTGACCACAACCGTGTGCTGACAGTGTTCTCAGCAGAGATTCTATGACGCAGGCAAATGAAGACACCTTGCACGTATTTATGCTGACATATATATAAACAGGAAGTGCTGTGCAGGGAGCTGGTCTCTATAGGTTGGCACGGTGAGGAAAATCTTCACTGAGATCAGTGCTGGGCCTTATGGGTTGGGCTGAACATTTGAAAACTGGGGTTTACAGGCCCCCTGCTATGTGAGGCAGGCTGAAAGGGAAAGATTGTGGGGCTGGGCAGATCTGAACCCAAAGGCCGGCAGGGCCCCTTACTGGCTCTGGGAGCTTGGGCAAGATACATCCCTTCTCTGAGCCTGTTTCTGCCTCTGTCAAGGAAGGAGAACAGAAATCCACCTCGGAAGGCTGCTGTGCAATTCCGCGAGCACCACCCAGCATGCGGTAGCCGCTCAACATGTGCCTTTCTCTCCCCTCTTTCCCCCACTTGAACCCCATGTCACCCATATACAGAGATCGAGAAAGGAAGTCCCAGGGACACCCTGCCTGAGCTCCCTGGCAGTCCCAGTCCACCCCAGGCCCATGGCTACTCACACCATGGCCACGCTGCTGCCATCAATGACCACCCGCCGCAACTCCGGGTTCCCGGGTTCTTCTGACAGGTCCAGGTCAA
The DNA here is from genome assembly GCF_049115385.1 of Moschus berezovskii. Lineage (NCBI taxonomy): Eukaryota > Metazoa > Chordata > Mammalia > Artiodactyla > Moschidae > Moschus > Moschus berezovskii. Next base: position 96,096,534 of record NC_142468.1, read on the forward strand.
AGGGTGTATTCAGGGCCTCGTGGTACCTCTGGAAGCTGGTCACTGTGTTGCTTGCCTGTGGATGGCGAGTCGGCTGCCTTGGGGTCCCCTCCCAAGCCCCCAGGAGCCCCTCCACCTGAGGCTGGCGCTTGCTGCTGGGAGCCAAGGTGCCACTGCACTGTGGCCCCTGACTTCCAGCCTGCCCCTGGCCCTTCAGGAAGGAAGCACTGCCCCTTGACGGAGGCTGGCCCTCACTTAGGAGTTTGCCTGCATCCAGGGTGGACCCCGGACCTGTGGGCGCCTTCTGAGCCGCTGGCGTTTTCGGAGTTCTGGAAGTCTGGGGGGTGGCAGGGGCTTTGGGAGCTGTAGGTCCGATTTTAGGGGTGGGCCCAGTCTGGGCTCTGGATGTCTGGGGACCTGCAGGCGACGTTTTTGCTGCCTGCCTTTTCTGAGCTGTGGGAGTATGGGGAGCTGCGGGCACTGGTTCACCCACAGCTGCCTTTTGTGCTGTGGGCACCACTGGAGCTGCTGGCTTTGCTGGAACTGAAGGCACTTTGGAGGCTGCACGTTCTTCATGGACTGCCGCCATCATCTGGGTTTCAGGCACTTTGGGGGCTGCAGGCAGCACTGGACTTGTGGGTGGGGTTTGAGCTGTGGGCATTGCGGCAGTCATGGGCACTTTGAGAGTTTCAGGCACTGTCTTAGAGTCAGATCCCGATGGAGCTGTCAGCCCCCCTTGAGCAGCAGGCACACCTTGCCCAGTGGGCAGCACTGGAACGGGCCCCTCTTCTGGCCCCTTACAATCCCACTGCACACTTCCTTGATCCCCCAGCTCACTTCTGGCTTGGAGCTGGGGTGTAGAGGGCAATGGTGGCCCTATCTGTGGAAGTCCTGGGACAGACTTATCCTTTACCCCTGAGCCTCCCGAGACCACCAGTAAACTCATGACTTTTTTCGGGGTCTCTGGCCTCGGGCAGTTCTGTAGGGCTGCCTCTCCTCCAGGCCCGCCATCTGGTGTACAGTCTGGGCTTTCCACACTGGGCAGGGGAACCAGCTCCTTCTGTTTCCATCCCAGATTTAAGGGCAAAGGATTCTGCCCTGGCAGCTTGAACTGAATGGGGCCCAGTGGCCTCTGCCAGAAAGGGAAACTGAAGCATGCCTGGGACAGGAGCCAGGCCAGGTGAAGAGAATGCAGTTCATTGATCCTCCAGAAGGTAGCAGCAATAGCCCCTGGCCACAGGGGTGCAAAGGTTGGCCCTGGGGTCCAGGCCTTCCAGGGTGAGCACACACTCAGAGTTGATACTGGAGGCTGGAGGGGGAGCTTGTCTTCCCCTCTCCGGACCTGCCTCTGCTGGGACGAGGCTTGGGTGTGATCCACGGGGTCCTGGCTGCTCCCGACTTGCACGGACCCTTCCTCGCGAGCACAGTCCATACCACCTTGGTTGTTGGAAGTGACCCTGGAGGAAACCCAAGTTTGTTGGAAAGGTGGGAAGGTGAGTTAGGTCCCAAACTTTTTCCCTGGGGTTGGGGCGCAGAAACAGGAGAGAAGCCAAACTGATTCTCCAGAACTTACCGGACCAGCTGGTTTGCTGTCTCCTGCTGGGTGTTTGGGCCTGGGTTACCCGAGATTAGGGTCCCTGTGGCTCCCAGGCTGGTTACTCTCTTTGAACTTTCTGGGCTCCCCATCTCCAGAAAGGGGCCAGGACCGTCTCCCACGGCCACTGTGGTTTGACCTTCCTTTTGCTGGTGGGTTGGGCAGATCAGGAGCTCAGGGTCTGAGCGGGAGTCGGAGGTGCCGATGCGGCTGAGCCACTGGATGATGTCCTCCTTGCCAGCGGCATCCCGCACCAGGCTCAGCAGCAGCTCCTGGACCGCCGGGGGCAGCTGCAGCAGGTCCCCGGCATACTGGTCACCACGGATCCAGACCAGGGCCCCAAAGGCCCGGGTCACCTCGGCTTCCCAGATGCCGCGGGGAGTGAGCAAAGGGGCCGGGCCCCAGCGCAGCCGCCCCACCAGCTCCTCCAGCCAGTTCTGGGTCATGATGAAAGACTCGGTCAGCCCACCCACCATCAGGGAGCCCGGGGGGCCGGGCACCAGGTAGGCCAGGGTGCTCCAGCACAGGCAGTCCAGGAAGAGGCCCTGGGCCCCGAGGAAGGCGCAGTGCAGAGCCGCCGGGTAGCGGACCTCCTTCCATAGCTCCGGGTTGCACAGGCCCTTCAGATACTCCTGCAGCCAGTGGGAAGAACATGAAGGAAGCCAGCCTTTAGGGACCCGCCACTGGACCTCACTCCCCTCTCTAAGCACATGCACTCCCCCTGCTCACCATAAGCCGAATTACCCATTTCCCCACCCCAACTCCTGCCCAGGGCCCAGCCAGCTCTCCCTGGCCCTGCCTCCTCACACTCTCCTCTCTTTCCAGGGAGCTCTGACAGATGGGGGAGGGGAGTACCTGCGCTTGGAGTCAAGGGTCCTGGTTCTAGTTCCAGCCTGACCTCAATATGTTAGGGGTACTGTGAAAAATTTATCACCTTCTCAGGGGTTCGGTCTCCTCACCTGCAAAAAGCTGGACTAACGGAGACACTCCCAAGGGCCAGTCCTACCCTGGCATTCTAGAATTGTGAAATAGCTGAGGGGAGGGAGATGGCACATTACTGAGTACCCTCCAAGTTATTAACTCTCCCTGTGCCTAGGTTTCCTCATCTGTAAAATGGGGATAATGGTTTCCCCCTCATTAGGCTATCATGAAGTTTCAGTGAGTTAACACAAAGGAAGTGCTTAGCTTGAGCCTGGCACAGTCTATTCCCATTTTTCAGGCTCAGAAAGGCCATATGGCTGACCCGGGGACACACAGTCAGCGGGTGACTGGGTGAAGACCACAGCTGTGTTCTGTCTGACTCTGAAACCAGAGCTCTTTCCACCTCCTCGGGTTGACTACACAGTGACTACGGGGTAATCCTGTGAGATTCTGGTTAATCCCCCTGCAGAAGGTCTCTGGCACAACCTGTAACTGTAACCATGGTAACTCTGTTGCCCAGAGGGGACAGAGGAGAAGATAAGTCCCTGGTCTGGTATCCAAGGGATTCCCACAGATACATACAATGGTTGAGCCGGAAGGGAGGCCTCTGGCTGTCTGGGCACCAGCTCCTCATGTTTCCAGGGCTCACACACTCAGACTTCAGAGGGCATTGGGATGGAAGAGGTTGGGTTCTTCCACTCTCTGACTGAGTTCCGCCAGCATGAGCCCATGAGCTCCAAGGAACCATGGGAATTCCCTCTTAATCAGTCAACCCTGATGACTGCATTCATCCTCAATCCCCTTCTCACCCCTGTAGCAGTGATAGTCATCCCTCTTCCTGCCTCCCCCTGACAGATCCATAAGGAATAAATGCTCCATTTTGGATCTCCAACAGCCATCCCCAAGACCATATGGGGTTCATGGTATTCAGACTTATAAGAGTTATTCCACCTGGTCAGATTCACCCTTGCCAAGTGGTGGGTGAGCGAGGTTGCTCAGGGCTGAGCTTACCTCTTCCACCCGGCCCAGGTCATGGGAAGATCCCACGTGCCATGGATCAACTAAGCCCATGCGCCACGACTATTGAGCTCTAGAGCCCAGGAGCCGTAACTAACGGTGACTGCCGAAGCCGGCACACCTAGAGCCTGTGTGAGCAAAGAAGGGAAGCGACTGCAACCAGAAGCCGTGCACTGCAAACGGAGACTAGCCCCCACTCACCGCAGCCAGAGAACAGCCTGCACAGAGCACAGCCAATAAAGAAAGAAAGCAAATGTAAATACATACTGGAAATGAGGTGATTTTCAAGATGGTGAATCTGAACTGATATTTACTGAGTACTTGCTAGGTGCCAGGCTCTTTACCTACATAACTCGTTGATTCCTCTCTCAGGCCTACACGGAAATTACTATCCTCCTCATTTTAGGTGAGCAGGGACGGACACATGTCTGAGGTCACACAGACAGAGGCCGGGACCCTCAGGCACTCCGACGCCACAGTCTGAGGTCTTAACCATGACGCTGTCTGTATGTGAGTGTGTGTGTTCTCAGTCGTTCAGTCATGTCCAGCTCTTTGCGACCCCATGGACTGCAGCCCATCAGGCTCCTCTGTCCATGGAATTTTCCAGGCAAGAATACTAGAATGGGTTGTGATTTCCTACTCCAGGGGATCTCCCTGACCCAGGGATAGAACCCGAGTCTCTTGCATCTCTTGCATTAGCAGGCGGATTCTTTACCACGGAGCCACTAAGGAAGCCAATGGCGCATTAGAGAAAAAACAGATAAGGAAAAAGGCGTTTACATCCAGAAAATATCTGGAGAAAATTTCCTGCTTTAAGCCTACCCAGATCTTTACATCCAGAAAATATCTGGAGCAATTTTCCTGCTTTAAGCCTACCCAGACCTTTATACCCAGAAAAATCAGGAGCAATTTTCCTGCTTTAAGCCTACCCAGACCTTTACATCCAGAAAATATCTGGAGTAATTTTCCAGCTTTAAGCCTACCCAGACCTTTTTCTCCAAGAGGAGAAGAAGTAGAGAAGATGCAGGGACAAAGTACACACAGAAAAATGTTGTGTATTTGTTAAAATATATTGCCCAGTGTCCTGTGAGTCATCAGTTAATGTGTAAGTTAAATAAAAATAATACCACCAGACAGCTTACTACTGCTGCATACTTTATACAATCTTGACTTAGGATTCTTCTTTCTAATAAGTCAGTTACCATTCATCGTCTACTTTCCAGAAGCACACCAAATTACACTGCAGAATACTCAAAGTTTAAAAAAAAAAAAGCAGCACCAAAAAAATCCAGAATTAGAACTGAAGGAGAATCCAAAACACTCCAGAATTAGGAGTGAAGGAGAACACTTTTTAAAGAGTGGATTCAGGGGACTTTCCTGGTGGTCTAGTGGCTAAGACTCCATGCTCCCAATGCAGGGGACCCGGGTTCAATCCCTGGTCAGGGAACTAGATCCCACAAGCTGCAACTAAGAACCAGTGCAGCCTAGTAAATAAAAAAAAAAAAAAAAAAAATTAAAAGGTGGACTAAGATAAAGTTATTTGAGGAGTAGTTAGATCTGGGAGCCTACCTACCCCACTACACAAAGGCTGAGCAAGTATCACCCTACCCACTGAAGTTTGTTCTGCAGAAGTTGATCAGTGTACTTGAGAGTACACTGTGGGTACCACACAAAACCATGGAGGAAGAGAGGACGGCCAACAGTGAGGTCTACGGTGAGCACTGGGTGCGGAGCACCTCACTCTACTCATTCAGATTCAGCCATAGTAACCAACAATGGGTGAAGACAGATGCCCACACAAAAGGATCTCTCTGGGGCATCTCAGAGCAGTGGGGGAAACTACAAACTTCCAGAGAGGAAAAACACTTCACATCAAAGGACCAGGGACCAAGAATAGCTTCAGATGTCCCCAAAGCAAGAAGTCAATAGATTAATGCCTTCTCACTTCTGAAGGAAAATAATCGTCCATGTACAATTCAATACCAGCCAAACTGTCAATCAAGTGACCTTCAGATATGCAATGGAGATACACAGATATGCAACCTCAAGAATTTACCTCCTCTAAAGCCTGTCTCAGGAAGCTACTGCAGAGCATTTTCCAGCAAAGCAAGAAAGGAAAAAACCAAGAAAGGAGACCCAATTCAGAAAAAAAGCAAAGACAATCTTCAGAATGACTGTGGAGAGAAATTTCAGAATGTATTCAACCATTCAAGAAATCATTACTGAGCATCCACTCTGTATCAAGCATTGTTCTGGGAGGCATAGAGGACAACTAGTTCAGGTTGAAGAGTGGAATTCAAGAAACAGGAAGGTTGACCTAAGTTATCAGCATGATCTTCAGCACAGCACCATCTTTCTAACTTAACGATGCTACTGACAGACGTGCTCCACCAACCCAAGACAAAGACACAGCGTTCAGGAAACCAGGCGTTTAACAAAGGAAAAGGGCAAGAGGATGCCAAGAAGGACAGCAAACAGGAATCTCAGGATGATAGCCACGCAAGCCTGACCTGACAGAAAGGACGCCCCCAGGAAAAAATCTGTAACAGGCCACCTTGAATCAAAACCCTATCCTCGCAGAAAATTGTAGTGAGAAGCGACTGAAAGTAACAAGAATTAGCAATGGGTACAAAGGAAAACAAACAAACAGGAAAGGTGTTGAGCTCTTTACCTCAGAAAAATTGAAAAGTGAGATCGAAAACCTAATCATAGTGCACGTCAATGTTTAGATGTGAGTGATATTTGCATGGGCATAATGTTGCGAATAATAAATACAGATTTAACAGAAAATGCAATGTAGCTATACTGGGAAGAAAAAAGGGATGGCAATATGAAGGAGCTAAATCCTCACCTATAATGAAAGTGAAAGTCACTCAGTCGTATCTGACTCTTTGCGATCCACGGACTATACAGTCCACGGAATTCTCCAGGTCAGAATACTGGAGTGGGTAACTTTTCCCTTCTCCAGGGGATCTTCCCAACCCAGGAATCAAACCAGGGTCTCTGCATTGCAGGCAGATTCTTTACCAACTGAGCTATCAGGGAAGCCCTCACCTATAATAATAGGAAGTAAAAAGGTATGTAAAATTAATCCAAAGATACAGGATCTACATATTTTTTAGGAATGTAGAGATATATAAATTCCAGAACAGATAGTTTCTACAAGAGCACAGAAGAGGGAGTTGGCAGGACAAGGGAGGGAATCACTGCATTATACTGTGGACTTCTAAAAAATTACTGGATTTTTAAATTATGTATTATTTTGATAAAGAAAAATTAAGTTCAAAATAAAGGAGGGACTTCCCTGGCATTTCAGTGGTTAAGAATCCTTGCTTCCATTACAGGAGACACGGGTTCAATCCCTGGCCAGGGAACTAAGATCCTGCATGCCGCAAAGCCAAAAACTAAATAAAAATAAATGTAAACAAGCATCTTTTAAAAATTGGAGTATAACTGCTTTACAGTGTCATTTCTGCTATACAACAACATGAACCCACTACACATATGCAGGGTGGGAGGAATTGAGAGTATATTGATATATTTACACTGCCACGTGTAAAATAAAGAGTTAGTGGGAAGTTACTGTACAGCACAGGGAGCTTAGCTCTGTGCTCTGTGATGACCCAGACGGGTTGAACGGGACGGCCGTGGGAGGGAAGCTCAAGAGGGAGACAGATAAATACCTGTGCAAGAATCTTTTTAAAAAATGAAATAAAAACAAATAATTAAAGGAGAGGGATCAGGTGCTCACAACACAATTATGTGTGCTGGTAAGTTGTGGGGCTCCAGTTGTGGGGAGGGCAGTCCTGATCTGTAGCATTTTCCAACTTCCATGGTGTAACTACTCCCATCCTGGCTGATTTCAAACTACGACTAGGACTCCACTGGCTCAAAAACTACCAAGACTTTTTAACAATGGGTCAGCAGGAGCCAGTTTCAGCACACCCCTGGCCACTACCAGCTTTCATGGTACTGCTTGCAGTCAGTGTGGGGCAGGGACAGACCAGCTTGCACCTGAGAGCCAAGCCCAGAGTCAGCAGACCACACCCTGTCTCACGGCTCCCCATCTCACAATCTCCCCATCTCAATCTCGAGCTCCCCATCACCTCATTCCAACGCCTCCAAAAAGAGTAGAATCGAACTGTCACCTGTCCTCTTAGCACCCAACCCTTCTTCACACCATTGTCAAGGAGGACAGAAAAGCTGAGCAGGGCTTGTCTCTGAGAGACTCTGATCATTAACTAAAAACTCTCCTTTCTACTTGCTGATTTCACCTCAGAAAGGCCACGCTTCCCCAGGGCTTGTTTTTGCTGCCTAGGAATGTGATTTCCAGCAATGCCTTCATTATTTTTTTAAATCCCACCACAAGAAAACTACTTAAAGGTACTTTCGAGTTCTACAGAGATTTCCTAGAAAACCAGTGCATATGATAGAAAAACACACGTGAGCTCTTCTCCAAAGAAGCCCGTACCCTTCTTGACCCCTTCTTCCCTCACAGTCAGGACATCCATCACCCCTTCTCCATCCCACAAGCTTCAGTCTCACTGAGCTCTCTCTGCCAGCTGGCTGTGTATATCAACTCACTATCAAAGTGCAAGTTCTGTTTCCTTACAGCTGGGATTGGAGTCAGCCACAGCACCTCTACCTGGAAACCGTGAGACATCCTTCTTCTTGTGTGCTCAGGCATGTCCAACTCTTTGCGACTCCATGGACTGTAACCCGCCAGGTTCCTCTGTCCATGTAATTTTCCAGGCAAGAATACTTGGGTGGATTGCCATTTCCTCCTCCAGGGGATCTTCCCAACCCAGGGACTGAACCCAGGTCTTCCCAATTGCAAGCAGATGCTTTACCACTGAGCCACCAGTCAGCTGCTCAAGACATCCTTATATGTAGGAAATTTTCCTGCATCAGATCGCGGAACCTTAGAAAGCATTTCTCATCCAAGCTTCACAAACAAGGAGATACACTCAGAGAGGGAAAAGAACTCACTCAAAGTTATGCAGCTAGTCAACCACAACACTTACTGACATCTCTACCCTCTAACTCTCCACATTTGCAAAAGTAAGCATGCATTATTTCAGCTGACTCTTAACAACTCTTCCATGAAGTGAGTATTACTACATTGTTTTCTAGATGAGAAAATAAGTTTAAGAGAAGGTCAGTGATTTGACCCAGGTCAGCCAGTTAGAAAGGAGCAAACCGCAATCTCCAGCTCTTTCCACCACACCCGTCTGTCCCAGCAGTTAACTTGGTGACAGCAAATTGAGCCCAGATCTCCTACTTCTAAAACAAAACCTCCCCCTCCCCGTGTTCCCTGCCCTCCTGCTCCAAAGGTCTACTCATCTCTTCTTTCTGCTCGTTCTTTACCATAAGAGAGGGAGTTACCCAAAACCCCTCATGTTGTTTCCATCTTAAACTGTGCTTTTCTACAGAAGAAAACTGGTGGGAAAGAGGTAGAAGGATGGGGGCAGGGTGGGGGGATTGGAGAAAGCCACTGGCTACATTCGCAGGACCTGGGGTGTGAGTGAAAGTCAGCGGCCCCAGGAACCCTAAGGCAGCAGTGGGAGCAGGAGAATCTGAGCCTGGAGAAGCTGATGAAGGATGTAAGCAGGGGTCAGGGCAGCTAGACACCCCCAGTCTCACAAAAGGGTGAGCGGGTGTCTTTCAAATTAACAAAAAGATTAAGACCCCCAAACAACCCAAAGATTCCTCGTGCTAAGCCGCCTATCCCAGCTGCTGAAAAGTCTGCATCTCCAGGGCTCCTGCACATCTGCTGTGTGGGCAGGCACCCCTCCCTTCCCCCAGCACCTCTGTCAGAACTAGACAAACTGCTGACGAAGCAGCTCAGCGGAGGGGCTGAGGCAGGAACTTTCTAGCCTGCCTGTCCACTGGCCAGCGTGTTCTGGGCCTCCCCCACCCATGGCCTTGACCAATTAGGATACTGGCAGAGACCTAGCTGGGGTAGGGGAGTGTACTGGGGTGGGGTGGGAGAAGGGTGGTCTGGGGCTGAGGGAGGCTGTAGTATTCCTACCAGGAAAAGATAAGATAAGGGAATCTGGGGAAGAGGGAGACCTTGGCCATGACTGGGGGTCAGAAGGAACCTGAGAGACCCAAGTGGAGAAGAAGCGGGTGAGAGAAGCTAGAGCAAACGCGAGAGAGGCACACGGTGACCTGGCCTGCCCAGCATCCAGCCCCACACAGCAGGCCCTTTCATCTGAAGCCCACAGCCCTCCTCCCAGAGGATTCCCACCCATCCCCAAAGCCTGCTGCTTCCAGAGCAGCTGCACCCCTGCCCCTGAGCCCCTGCAAGAGGCCGCCTCAGGCATCAAGAGTGTGGGGCGCTGAGCCCAGAGCCCCGGCCACCCCCACTTACGCGACCCTAAGAGTTCCAGGAGGCCCCTGGCGCTCTCCAGTCCCCAATACCTCATCTGTAAAATGCCAACATTTCTCTAGCGGAGTCCCTAATGGCCCCGCCAGTCCCAGCACTCAGGCTCCGAGGCACAGCCCAGGATTTAAGGAGACTTACAAGAAGGCAGAAAGACCTGGGCCTTAAAGCCTCTGGGTGGAGAACAAAGAGGTATACTGCACAGACTACAGAAATACCAGACCTTAAGCTGCTCCCCCGATGGAGGAATAGGCTGTAAATGCGGGACCCTGGCCAGGGAAGGTTCCTGGGGGGACACACAACGCAGAGCCTTTCTCAACACACTTGAGGGACTGAAGTGACACGCAAGAGAGGGGTGGGGCAGAGAAGGAAGAAGGAACCAGAGGGAAGGACCCAAGGCTGCAGATGTGGAGAGGCAGGGAATGGCCCAGTACCTGCCCGCCATACTGCCCAGTCCAGGTCGGGGGGCCTCTGGGGACCCTTGCCTCCCCGAGCTGGCGGGGTTGGGGGGAGGGAAGGGGGGCGAAGGGCGGGAGAAAGGTCTGGCTGGAAGTGATAGGAGGCCAGACGCTGTTTACCTTGGCTTTGCCCGTGTTCTCCCTGGGTCCCTCGAGCTGCAGCCAGAAGTAGGGGGTGTCCGGGCGGCTCTGGAAAGCGTTCAGCTTGACCCTGAAGATGCGCTGCACTTGCTGCCGCTGCCGCTGCACCCGGGGCTTCGACTTGGTCTGCACCATGAACCATTCCTGCGCCGGAGGGTCGCCCCCGGACAGGAGCATGGCTGCCCCGCCCGCCCCTGGAAGAAGGGAGCCGACAGTGTCACCGGCGGCCCCGGGCCGCGGGCGCCTAGCCACGCCCCCTCCTCCGGGCGGCGCGCCCCCGCCGCGGCCTGGGTCCCCCCGACACGCGCACCCCACCCCGGCTCGCGCACCCACCCGCAGCGCCGCGGGCGCCCTTCCCCCGGAGCTCCGAGCCTCTCGGCGGCGGCTCCCGCGACAGTCTCTTCCTGCCAGGGGTTGCAGCGGGGGTGGGACCGCTCGGGCTCCCGCCGCCCTTCCCTCCGCCCCCAGCCTCCCCCGCTTCTCCGCCGCGCCAGCCCCTCCGGGATGAACTTTATCTGCGTCTGCCCGGGAGCTTAAAGGGGCGCGGAGGGAGGCGGCGGGGCGGGGGAAGGGGGAGGGGGGGCGGGGGCGAGGGTCCTGAAAACCTCTGCCTTCCACTCAAGTCTTGGGCCCAGAGCCAGAATCCGGGGGTCAAAGTTAATTTCCTTCCACATTCCCCTTTCCCCAGGGGGAGGGAGAGGAAGGAAGGGCACCCCGGTGGGGGAGAGGGGGCTTGGTTTCGGGCACCCGGCCTTTCTCTCCGTTCCTCCGGCCAGCCCTGCCGCCTCCTAGGCCTCCCTAGAGAACCGAGAGCCGCGCCCCCCCTTCCCTCGCAGGAAAGGGTTAAAGGAGAGCAGGGTGGGGAGCCTGGGAGGCTGGGGCCTGAGGAAAACTCCGGGCCGGAGACCCAGCAGGAAGGAAAGGGTAAAAGCACCGCCTCCGCACCCCCCCACCCCTAAGTCTGGGGACTGCCTGGGGCTGGCAGGCAGCCCAGACCTTCCTGAAGCCCCCAGGGCTGGAGGGGCGGGGAGAGCGCCCGAGTTTTCGGGAGTTTTCAGACTTGCGCTGTTTATGAAAGCCTTTCTGAGCAAGTTTGAGCTAAGCCGAGAGGGGAAGCTTTAGGATGGGAGTGAGGGTCTGGTTGCTGACAACCTCTGAGGGTTCCCTCAACCCCTGACCTGCAGCCAGTCAGCTGCTAGGCCTCGGTGGTCAGGGACCAGCCCTGGACTGGGGGGCTGCCGCCAACATCCTTCTCAGGAGGCATCGGGGCACAAAGAACACCTTATGCAGCCCTGTGGCCTGAACAGAACCCGGCTCTGTGGAGGGCAGAGTCTGTGTCCTGGGCCTCCGGGAACTTCCTTTTCCAACCCCAAACCCAGAGTCTCTGTCTGACAGCCGTGAGTGTACCTATGAGGACAAAGGGCAGTGAACTTTAGGCTGCCCTGGGACATCTGGGCTGCGGGGGCCATGGCACATTTCTGTGCAGGCAAGGAGCCAGTGGCACCCCACTGCGAGGAAGGGGCAGGGGAGAGGGGCCCACACCCAGTCCTCTGGTCTGAATTCAGCCCCTCCTGTGCCACACCTCCACTCCTACTTACCCTAGGTTGGAATCCAGAAAAGGGGAGCTATGTCATCTCTGGCTCCAAGGCCTTCTGCTCTGCCAGGTCTGCTGTCCCTGGGCTGCCCCTCCAGAGCGCCCTGCAGCAGAAGACCCTCCGGTGGAGCTTCCATCTCTCTCCACTCTTCCCACTTCTAACTGCTCTCCCTTTATCAGAAGAAGCCCCAGCTTTATTGTGCCTCAGTTTCTCCTGCGAAGCAAATGACAGCCTCATATCCATGCCCCACCCCCTCCTTCCCTGAATAAACACTTATTTCTTGCTGCCCTCTTCCAACCGACTGAACCGCAGGCACAGTGACGTCCTGAAGGAAAACGCTCAGGTTTGATCTTATGTTCAACGGGGCCACGCAGAGGGCGGGGCAAAGTCAAACAGGCATCAGTACTTGATAAGTGGGTAAAAAGAGGGTAATTTATTTGAACTCTTGCATCTCCATTTTCCATAAAATAGGGATAACGATACCTATTAAATATTCGTTAGAAGGACTGATGCTGAAGCTAAAACTCCCAATACTTTGGTCACCTGATGCAAAGGGCCAACTCATTGGAAAAGACCCTAATCCAGGTAAAGACGGAGGGCAGAAGGAGAAGGGGGCAGCAGAGAAAGAGATGGTTAGATAACATCACTGACTTAGTGGAAATGAGTATGAGCAAATTCCAGGAGATAGTGAAGGACAGGAAGGCCTGGGTCGCAAAGAGTCGGACACAAGTTAGCGACTGAGCAACAACCATGATACCTATGCCACGGACTGTAAATTAGATCACATGGGTACCGCACCTGGTACTTCGCCTGGCACCAAGTAGACACCCAGTTCATTTTCATTTTCCCTACCTTGATCTTGTCTCTTCTTCCACCTCACTTCTGGCCAGTACATCATAATACCTTCCCAGAGATCCCCTCCTTCCCAGCCTTTTTTTTTTTGCCGCCTGCCCTTCATGGCCTATGAGACCTTAGCTCCCCAGCCAAGGATTGAATCTGTGCCCCCTTCAGCGGAGTGCAGAGTCTTAACCACTGAACTGCCAGGGAACTCCCATTCTATCCTTTTACAGCTCACTGTCACCAGCCCATCGCCTAGATCAGGCTCTCCCCATCCTTCCTGCAAACCCACCCCCCACTCCTGTCTCTCCCATAGATATAGCACATTTAGTCATATAGCCTGGTTCTAGTCCCAACATGATGTGCCCTTAGCAGGTAACCAAGTCCCTTGATCACTCCAGTCTTCCCTCATCTAAATTCATTCATTGGGTCAAACACATTTACTCACTCAACAAATTCAACACACACTGATTGTCTGCTATTAGCCGGGCCCTGGGAGTATAGCATTGACTAAGAAAGATAGCTCCCTGCCCTCATGGAATGGGTGAAAAAAAGAAGAAAACAGCTGTGATTTCAGAGAATAAGAAATGCTCTGCTGAGAATAAAACAAGGTGTGATGGTGGAGAGTTCCCAAAGGGGTCCTTTCAGGCGAGATGATATTTCAGCAAGAGGGAGCACAAGAGCACGGACGCTGAGATGACAACACACTAAACTCTTCCCAATTTTCGACCTAAATCTCTCTCCAGCGCAGATACATTTAGTGGTTTCTTGCCTAGAATATTGGGTTAAACCTTGTTGCTTTGGAAACCTTCCCCCCCTAAGCCCAAATCTACTTTCTCAACCTTCTACACAAGGATCCCAGCTCAAGTGTAAGTAGAATTAGATCTGTCTAGGCATGTCTGACAACAGGCTAGCACACCCTGCCAGGAGGCCTCAGAAGAGAAAGCTGTCTTGGTTAAAGGAGGGGCCTGCTCTGTGAGACTGACAGAGTAATAGAATCTTTCTTATCCCTCCAAGGCTCTAGTGGGAAAAGAGGCTTGTCTCTCAGATACCTCCCTGCCCAGCCCAGACCTATACCTAGCCCATTTCCTGGGGATGGAGGGTGGGGAGCCCTGAGACCCAGTCAGCTTGCCTGGGACCTTTGTGAGGGAGTGACAAACAGGGGAGACAAGATTCTCTTTAACTTTGCCAAAGTGCCCGAGCGGCTTGCACTCCTGGAAGGCTTCCATCAGAGCAGAAATGACCTCCCAAAGGCACATGGAAGATCAGCACTTAAAGTGGTTCCAAATGAGCAGGTGGAGACAAGAGCTGAGGAAACTGGGGTTAAGCAGGGGGTCCCCACGTTGGTCAGGATCTGGATAGGAAACACATGATCCCCTCAAAAGGGGAGGCTGAAGGAAGTTTTAAGAATGGGTCTTTTATGAGGATGTGGGCAGGATTAAGGAAAACCAGTAAGAGACTGGTAAGAAAACCAGTAGTACTCTAGGGCTTGTTGAGGGAAAGCAGTTAAATACCTGGAAGCCTGAAAGGGAATAGGGGAACCAAACAACAGGCCAGAGCCGGAGCTGCCAAAGGCCACACAATATGATCTGTGGTCTTAGGGAAAGATGCAGAGCCACTGACAAGCTGGACCTGTGGACGGGAGCTACCTTTCAACATCCTGCCAGTAGTCAAGCATTGGCCAAACTCCATAAAAAACCAAAGGCAGTGGGGTCAAGCCGGCCACTGACGTCAGCCTCCAGGACATAGGGAAGGTTGGAGAACAGCAAGGAGGGAGACTGGAAGGGGCAGAGAACACTCAGCGTACCCCTTCATCCCTTAGCAACCACAAGCTAATGAGGTCCCAGGGAACTGAATTTATACTAATCTTCCCCTCACCAGCACTCTCTCAGGAACAGGGAAGAATATCCTTGCACTCCTGTTCGGAACACAGGACTTAAAAAGACTTGTGTACAAACCCCAGCTCTCTGACTGTATCAGTTTCTGAGGAGCTGCTGTTACAAATTATCCCAACTGGGTGGCTTGTTTTGCTGAAAGTTTTACTTTCATTTTAGTTTTGAGGGATTCATTAACAAAAGAAACATACATTACACACAATAAAAAATTTCAATATTTAATAGAGGATTATTCATTTTAATTTCAATATACAGTCATTAAAAGAAGAGAAGGAGAAACAATAGAGAAAAGTAACAGCACATACATCACCAAATTATGCTGACCAACATCCAGACTTGAATAACGCTGGTAGGTCCCTCATTAACAGCAATCTGAAGTCCCAAATGGAAAAAGGTCACGAGGCTTCTTAGACCCTGGGGGTTAGCCAGACCCTCAAGGGCTCAAGAAAATTCTGAGACCCATTACCTTTCTTATCTAAAGTGGCACCTGACTTATACTTGCCGGCAAGCATGGAATCCAGGCAGGTCAGAGGCCTGATTTCCTGCTTCTGAAGCCTGAACAAGACTTCCTCCATTTTAATGTCCCTAACATGGCTTATAACAACAGAAATGTGTTCTCTCAAAGTTCTTAAAGCTGAAAGTCCGGAAACAAAACATATGAAGCTACTATATGTAACTGGTACATGAATAGACAAATTGTTCAATGGAACAGACTAAAAATCTAGAAAAGAAGAATCTAGACTACATCTTGGAATTTACTATATAGCAAAAATAGCCTCTGAATCAGGGGAGATACCGTGTATTTTTTAATAAATAATCTTGAGACAATGAAATAGCCTTCTGAGATAAAAAAAAAAAAACATACTTCATACAACAAATTCCTGAAGAATCAAATATTTAAATATCAAAATGACATTGACTTCCCCAGTGGTCCGCTGGTTAAGAATCTGCCTGCCCATGCAGGGGACACAGGTTCAATCCCTAGTCCAGGAAGATTTCACATGCCACAGGGTAACTAAGCCCATGGGCAACAACTACTAAAGCCCGCACGCCTAGAGTCCACATACCGCAACATGATGAGCCACTGCAATGACAAGCTGGAGCACCCCAGCTAGAGAGTAGCCCCTGCTTGCCACAGCTAGAGAAAGCCTCCACGCAGCATCAGAGTACCGCGCAGCCAAAAACAAAGAAAGAAAACTTTAAAAATAACATCGTGAAAATACTACAACGAACTATGGGAGAATTTTTGTTGTTGTTGTTATATTTGGGAAGAGCATGACTTTCTAAGAATGACACCACAGCAGAAGTCATTAAAAACTTGTTCAATACATCCAGTTACATAAATATAGAAATTTTTCCCATGGGAAAGTAAATACCCTAAGCAGAGTCAACAGACAAAATGAAAAGCTGGAAAAACATATTTGCCAATTATGTCACAGACCAAGAGCTAGTTTCCTTGGTATTTAAACAGATCTTACAAATCAATAAGAATAAGTCTAACTCAACAGAAAAATGAACAAAGGCTATAAAAAGTCCACAAAAGAGGAAATATAAATTGGTTCTTAAACATATTAAAAAGATGCTCCTCTTCACTCCAAATAAGAGAAGTGCAAATTAAAACCACAGCAAGATGGCATTTTTCACCTACTAAGTGGCGAGGATCAGCAATGTTTGGTAACACACTGGGTTAGCCACTTTTGTATCCTGCTGGTATGTCCTCACTGACTCCAAAGACAGCAATTGGTAATATCCATCAATTGGCGGTGTTTTAACTAGATATATTCTGTGTCCCACCAACTGTACTCTATGATAGTATTTTACAAATATATTCTCACATGCACTTTAAAAATATATATGACCAAATATATTCTTTGCAGCATCATTTGTTATGGCAGATTGGAAAAAATCTAAATGTGGACACATATAATGAAATATTATCATTCAAAAAAAAGTGGAGGGTAGAATTAAGGTCAAAATGCAAAAGTAGGAAGTCAAGAGATACCTGGAGTAACATGCAAATTTGGCCTTGGAATACAAAACGAAGCCGGTCAAAGGCTAACAGGGTTTTTCCAAGAGAATGCACTGGTCATAGCAAACACCCTCTTCCAACAGTACAAGAGAAGACTCTACACATGGACAGCACCAGATGGTCAATACTGAAATCAGATTGATTATATTCTTTGCAGCCAAAGATGGAGGAGCTCTATACAGTTAGCAAAAACAAGACCAGGAGCTGACTGTGGCTCATGAACTCCTTATTGCCAAATTCAGACTTAAATTGAAGAAAGTAGGGAAAACCACTAGACCATTCAGGTATGACTTAAATCAAATCCTTTAAGATTATACAGTAGAAGTGACAGATTCAAGGGATTAGATCTGATAGAGTGCCTGAAGAACTATGGACAGAGGTTCCTGACATTGTACAGGAGGCAGGGATCAAGACCATTCCCAAGAAAAAGAAATGCAAAAAGGCAAAACAGTTGTTTGAGGAGGTCTTACAAATAGCAGAGAAAAGAAAAGACGCAAAAGGCAAAGGAGAAAAGGAAAGATATAAGCATCTGAATGCAGAGTTCCAAAGAATAGCAAGCCTTTCTCAGTGATCAATGCAAAAAAATGGAGGAAAACAATAGAATGGGAAAGACTAGAGATCTCTTCAAGAAAATCAGAGATACCAAAGGAACATTTCATGCAAAGATGGGCACAGTAAAGGACAGAAATTGTACAAACCTAACGGCAACCCACTCCAGTACTCTTGCCTGGAAAATCCTATGGACGGAGGAGCCAGGTAGGCTGCAGTCCATGGGGTTGCTAGGAGTCGGACACGACTGAGCGACTTCATTTTCATGCATTGGAGAAGGAAATGGCAACCCACTCCAGTGTTCTTGCCTGGAGAATCCCAGGGACGGGGAAGCCTGGTGGGCTGCCATCTATGGGGTCGCACAGAGTTGGACATGACTGAAGCGACTTAGCAGCAGCAGCAGCAACAGAAGCAGAAGATATTAAGAAGAGGTGGCAAGAATACACAGAAGAACTATACAGAAAAGATCTTCATGACCCAGATAATCACAATGATGTGATCGCTCACCTAGAGCCAGACATCCTGGAATGCAAAATCAAGTGGGCCTTAGGAAGTATCACTACGAACAAAGCTAGTGGAGGTGATGGAATTTCAGCTGAGCTATTTCAAATCCTAAAAGATGATGCTGTGAAAGTGCTGTACTCAATATGCCAGCAAATACGGAAAACTCAGCAGTGGCCACAGGACTGGAAAAAGTCTGTTTTCATTCCAATCCCAAAGAACGGCAATGTCAAAGAATGTTCAAACTACTCCACAATTGCACTCATCTCATACACTAGCAAAGTAATGCTCAAAATTCTCCAAGCCAGGCTTCAGTAATACGTGAAATATGTACTTCCAGATGTTCAAACTGGATTTAGAAAAGGCAGAGGAACCAGAAATCAAATTGCCAACATCCACTGAATCATCGAAAAAGCAAGAGAGTTCCAGAAAAACATCTACTTCTGTTTTATTGATGATGCCAAAGCCTTTGACTGTGTGGATCACAACAAACTGTGGAAAATTCTTCAAGAGATGGGAATACCAGGCCACCTGACCTGCCTCTGGAGAAATCTGTATGCAGGTCAAGAAGTAACAGTTAGAACGACAGACTGGTTCCAAATAGCAAAGGGAGTACATCAAGGCTGTATATTGTCACCCTGCTTGTTTAACTTATATGCAGAGTACATCATGAGAAACTCTGGGCTAGATGAAACACATGCTGGAATCAAGATTGCCAGGAGAAATATCAATGAGTTCAGACATGCAGATGACACCACCCTTATGGCAGAAAGTGAAGAAGAACTAAGGAAAGTGAAAGTGAAAGAGGAGTATGAAAAAGTTCGCTTAAAACTCAACATTCAGAGAACTAAGATCATGGCATCTGGTCCCATCACTTCATGGCAAATAGATGAGGAAACAGTGGAAACAGTGGCAGACTTTATTTTTTGGGCTCCAAAATCACTGCAGATGGTGACTGCAGTCATGAAATTAAAATACGCTTGCTCCTTGGAAGAAAAGCTATGACCAACTTAGACAGCATATTAAAAAGCAGAGATATTACTTTGCCAACAAAGGTCCGTCTAGTCAAAGCTATGGTTTTTCTAATAATCATGTATGGATGTGAGAGTTGGACTATAAAGAAAGCTGAGTGCTGAAGAATTGATGCTTTTGAACTGTGGTGTTAGAGAAGACTCTTGAGAGTCCCTTGGACTGCAAGGAGATCCAACCAGTCCATCCTAAAGGAGATCAGTCCTGAATATTCATTAGAAGGCCTGATGCTAAAGCTAAAACTCCAATACTTTGGCCACCTGATGCTAAGAACTGACTCATTGGAAAAGACCCTGATGCTGGGAAAGATTGAAGGCAGGAGGAGCAGGGGACGACAGAGGATGAGACGGTTGGATGGCATCACCGACTCTATGGACATGAGTTTGAGTAAACTCCAGGAGTTGGTGATGGACAAGGAAGCCTGGTGTGCTGCAGTCCATGGGGTCGCAAAGAGTCGGACATGACTGAGCAACTGAACTGAACTGAGAATTAAGGTCCTCTATTTGTCCTAATATGGAACTATGTCCAAGACATCTGAGGATGAACTTTATAAAGCCAAGTTCAAGGGAAGGAGGGCTGAGGGTACCATCAGATGCTGGCTGCCCCAATCCATCCGCCAGTACCCACACCCAAAGCTTCATTCACAGTGTCCCTAAGGGAGCTGAGGCTTCTGGGCTCTTCCCTCACATAGGCCACTGCTAAGGCCCTGGGACAGGCCCTGGCCAGATGTGCTCAGGTCTTGTGCTTTTGTAAAATCTGCAAAAGATATTTAAACCCCAATTGATAAGGCCACTGTGTCTTTCCTTTCACACTCCCCTCTGTCACACCTTGTGACACCTTGTGTCAGGTGGCATCAGGGCAGTCAAGTGCATTTGGGGTACCTGGCCAGGCGAAAGGTGGGTTGGAGACACATTAATTACAGGTTGGTGGTATAGGTTTTTATGGCCTAGAGTAACTTCCCCCACAGAACCAAGTTATTGCTTGGGGTCCCTGTGTTGAAATGGCTTCCAGAAATATTCCTGTTGCCCACTGTATCACTGCATCTGGGCTGGTCACACCGAGGTGTAGGTCACATGAACTGCACAGCAGTCAGTAAGAATTTTTAAATACCATGATATTTTTCTGGATGTTACAGTGTTTGTGACATTTATGCTTTTCTTAACGTGTAATTTAGTTTGATTTTTCTATGCCTTATACCAAAAATAATAAATGAAATGCCAAATCCCTTGCTACCCTCTATCTTTTGGGGAAAAAAATTGTCTACTGTCTGAAATGTCGCTTCTATTGGCTTAGACGTCAGGAGTCCAGCTAGCCTGATACTATCTGTTTGGACTCCCCGAAAAGGAAACTTCTATTAGTAGGAAACCCATGTCCTCTATCTGATAATGGCCCTTTGTCTCTTCTACAGAGTTACCCAAGCCAAGTTTCTCATACCTAAAGCATTTGCTGCCTGTCTCTCCCCAATTATAAGACAAATTAACAAACTGTTTCCCGTGTTTCGCTGCTGGCAAACATTCAGGTAATATAGCCTTTCAGCGGGTATTGGCATTCCTGTAGGACAGATTCCTAGAAATAGAATTGCTGTGTTAAAGGCTGTGCATGCTTAGGTTGTTCTCCAGAATTATGGTGCTCTCAGACCATGGAAAATTACATGGCCAATAAAAATAATGAGGTAGATGATTGACCAGTTCCTCAAAGTGGGGGAGCAGCGCACAGGCTGCAAGACAAGATATAGAACTTGATTTTAAAATGAGGGTAGTGGGGGTGGGTAGGCAGTATTGGAAGAGAGTTCCACTTTAAGCTTGAGTCCTCTACATTTTAAAAATATTTTTTCATGTACAAATGTAGGCTCCCCAGGTGGCTCAGTGGTAAAGAATCTTCCTGCAATGTGGGAGTGTTGCAAGTGAAAGTGTTAGTTGCTCAGTCCTGTCCAACTCATTTCGACCCCTTAAACTGTAGCCCGCCAGGTTCCTCTGTCCCTGAAATTCTTCAGGCAAGAATACTGGAGTGGTTTGCCATTCCATTCTCCAGGGGATCTTCCTGACCCAGGGTTCAAACCCAAGTCTCCTGCATTGCAGGCAGATTCTTTACCATCTGCGCCACCAGGGAAGCCCTGGGTTTAATCCCTGGATTGGGAAGGTCCCCTGTAGAAAGAAATGGCAACCCACTCCAGTACTCTTCCCTGGAAAATCCCATAGACAGAGGAGCCTGGTGGACTACATACAGTCCATAGGGTTAAAAAGAGTTAGACACGACTGAGCATGCACACACTGCCTTTAGAGTTTTTTAATACTAACAGGAAGAAGGCATAGCTGATATTATACAAATATATCACTACTTAAAGAATAGATTCTGTCTGTTATTGAGAATTTTCTCAGTGACATCTCTCTTAAACTCATTCCTGAAACAAAGACCAGCTTTAGGGTTTTAGGATTATTGTTTATCTTGGCTTGAGCTGGCAAAGAGATTCTCTGTCCCCGACATCATTCCAGATAGGGCCATTTCTGCCTTCCTCAGTCCTGGCAGATTTCCAGCCTTCCCTAGAACAAGACTGGGGCGGGGCTTATGAGGATCCGCTCCCTGGTTTCCCAGGGCCACCCGTGGACCCCTCCCACGTTTTCCTTGTATTTATGGCCATGAAACACTGGTGCACTTTGGGTAATTGTTGCAAAACACTGAGACCAGCAATATTACAGAGCTCTGTGGGTGTGGGGCTGGGGCTTTGAGGCTGGGTGGAAGGGTTTTTAGGGTGAGTAGCTATGGAGAGGCTGGAGGTCTGGTGGGGGAAACAGCACACTGGGTCCTGGGGCAAATGCGGACTTCCTGAAGGCCACTGATGGTGAGGGGCCCAGCTGCCCAGGCGGGGCTCCAGAGGTCAGAGGCCAGCACAAGTCAAACAAAGCAGGACAGGCTGCAGGGAGCTTTGAAGCAGGATCTCTAACAAGGTTATGACTAATTAAAGCTGCTCCAAAGCTATGTCCACTTCCCGCTCCCTGGCCTCTCCCATCCAGCCTATGATCAAGTCCGGTAGATGGATTTCTCTTCAACCAGTAAGTAGTGAGTGCCCACTGTGTGCCAAATGGTGTTCTAAGGACGAGAGTTGCATCAGTGATCATGGTCCCTGCTCTCATGGAGCCTATCTCTAGCACTGAACAAAAAGGACAACTTAAGTCTTTCATTGTAATTGTATTAAGCATTATGAAAGAAAGGAATGCTGTAAGTCCTGCAGTGTCTTTAAGAAATTAACTTCATTTGCCTGTGTTTCCTAAACTGACCTCAGAAATTAACACTCCCCCTTATTTTGAACACAGAGACTTTATTTTTAGAGGAGTTTTAGGTTCTTAGCAAAGTTGAGTGCAAAGTACTGTGCAGAGTTCCCATATGCCTCCTCCACTCACATATGTGCCACTATCAACATCCCACACCAGTGTGGTGTGTTTGTAACAATAGATGAATCAGCACTGACACATCAGTGCCAACCGAAGTCCACAGTTTACATTAGGGCCACATTAGAGACCTATTTAAAATTATATGTATACAATAATGTAATAACACTGAGACTCAGAGCTGCAGGCAATAGGGAGCCTACAAGCTTTCCTAAAAGGAAGTGGCATGCTTACATTAGTGTTCTGCAAACAATTCATTCACTGCTTCTTCTTATCTGACCCATGAACGTGCCCTTATCTTCTGATATTTATTTGGTTTAGATGCCACATACACCATTTGCCCAGGCTATGGAAGTGACCTTTACACTAGTCTGCCAGTCACCAGTCCCGCCACCTTCACCAGAATACAAATCTGCAGGTTACAGAAGAATGCCACTTTCTCGGTGGCATGAGTTTGCTCATGCCACAGTAACTCCTACCAATGGTTTTCCAATATTCTTATCCATGGAACCCATTTGGTGATGGCAGCAGAATATAATGATTAAAAGCATAGGCTCTGATATTTGTAGTCCAGAGATGACATCCTAGTTCTAAGAATCCCAAATTCATCTTTAAAAAGGCAATGATAATACTATTTGTCAAGGAGATGGGAGATTATGAGGCTTTAAAGGAGATAAAACACATAAAGTGCTTGCATGCATGCTGAGTCACTTTAGTCGTGTCTGACTCTTTGTGACCCTATGGACTTGTAGCTCACTAAGCTCTTCTGTCCACGGGATTCTCCAGGCAAGAATACTGGAGTGGGTTCCCATACGCTTTTCCAGGGGCTCTTCCCCACCCAAGGACTGTGTCTCTAACATCTTTTCCTTTGGCAGGCAGTTTCTTTACAACTAGTGCCACCTGAGAAGTCCAGAGTGCTCACTAGCATGTATAGTAAATATTTGACAATCATTAGCTCTTAGTGGTTTTGTTAATACTACTGCTCATAGTAAATCTTAAAGGAAGTCTAAAATATAAGATATAAAAATCAGTGCATATTATCTGAACATCATGATTCTACCCAGCTTACAGGACTAATCACTCAGCCCAATCTGATGTCCTTCCACCCCCAAATGCACTGTTCACCTTCACAGCATTCAGACCATACTGATCATCCACTTTGCACAAAGATAACACAGACTCTGAATTTTTGCCCATGCTATTCTTTTACTTTCTCTACCTGTCAAAACCCTATCTGAAGTCTGAGGTCCCAACCAAATACAACTTCCCACTTCCTTCTGAAATCTTCCCTGGTGGCTCAGATGGTAAAGAATCTGCTTGCAATATGGGAGACCTAGGTTCAATCCCTGGGTTGGGAAGATTCCCTGGAGGAAGGCATAGCAACCCACTCCAGTATTCTTGCCTGGAGAATCCCTGTGGACAGAGGAGACTGGCAGGCTGAAGTCCACTGGGTCTCAAAGAGTCAGGCCTGAGTGAGCAACTAAGCACAGCACAGCAATGAACAATGAAGCCAGAGCAAATTTTTGTGACAGCGTCACATTTCGGAGAACAAGAGATAACCCTCTTGTTCTACTCTCTTGTACTACAACTTCAGGGAAACAATGTGGAGTCTTGATGGAGGCAGGAAATGGAGCATAGCCAGAGCCACTCAAAATTCGGTGACCCCCAAATCAGGTGAGGCTATGGTCAGTAGCCAATGGGGTGTTAAGTTGGAAGTGCTAACATTTTCAGAATGGAGAAAATAATACCAAACAACCTAAAATGGCATTGGAGTTTAACCTCTTTGGCCTTGGAAAAACCTTTCATGCTCTGTATCTTCACTCGTGTTAGGAGTGATAATATGTTTCAGCACCTGGTTGTAGCTTTCTTCCTCTGCCTGTTGCCACCATGAGGGATAAGGGATGAAGAAGACTTCTATGAGACTGAGCAATGTCCTTAAAGGACCTAAGAATGGATGGGGAGGGGGCACAGTGAAGGTTCAAAGCAAGTTCTGCCCCTTGTCTCTACAAACACCCAGCCTGTTTCCCCACCCCCACTCCACCCAATCAGGGAAGGATTGGGGGGTTAGGGGCAGGGCTTGGACATCCTGTATTTTATCTAGCAACCTTGAGAAGGAAGGTCACCTTCTGTAGTCTCTGCACTCTGCCATTTGTTACATAAAGCTCTTGTTGTTCAGTTGCTCAGTCGTGTCCAACTCTTTGTGACCCCATGGACTGCAGCACGCCAGGCTTCCCTGTCCTTCACCATCTCCTGGAGCTTGCTCCAATTCACGTGCATTGAGCTGGTGATGCCATCCAACCATCTTGTCCTCTGTCATCCCCTTCTCCTCCTGCCTTCAATCTTTTCCAGCATCAGGGTCTTTTCTAATGAGTCAACTCTTCACATCACGTGGCCAAAGTGTTGGAGTTTCAGCTTCAGCATCAGTCCTTCCAATGAATATTCAGAGTTGATTTCCTTTAGGATTGACTGGTTGGATCTCCTTGCAGGCCACAGGACTCTAAAGAGTCTTCTCCAACACCACAGTTCAAAGCATCATTTCTTTGGTGCTCAGCCTTCTATATGGTCCAACTCTCACATCCATACATGACTACTGGAAAAACCATATCTTTGACTATACAGACCTTTGTCGGCAAGGTAATGTCTCTGTTTTTTAATATGCTGTCTAGGTTGGTCACAGTTTTTCTTCCAAGGAGTAAGCGTCTTTTAATTTCATGGCTGCAGTCACCATCTGCAGTGATTTTGGAGCCCAAGAAAATAAAGTCTGTGACTGTTTCCACTGTTTCCCCATCTATATGCCAAGAAGTGATGGGACCAGATGCCACGATCTTCGTTTTTTGAATGTTGAGTTTTAAGCCAGCTTTTTCACTCTCCTCTTTCACTTTCATCAAGAGGCTCTTTAGTTCTTCTTCTCTTTCTGCCATAAGGGTGGTGTCATCTGCATATCTAAAGTTATTGATATTTCTCTTGGCAATCTTGATTCCAGCTTGTGTTTCATCCAGCCCGGCATTTCACATGATAAACTCTACATATAAGTTAAATAAGCAGGGTGACAATATACAGCCTTGTCATAATCCTTTCTCAATTTGGAACCAGTCAGTTGTTCCATGTACAGTTCTAACTGTTGCTTCTTGACCTGCATACAGATTTCTCAGGAGGCAGGCGAGATGGTCTGGTATTCCCATCATACCATAAAACTCTAGCACATTGGAATTGAAAGCAATCTCAGACACTATTTGGACCAGCCCAACCTGTGCATTTCACTACTTAAAAAATGAGTGATATCCAATTGGGAGCATTAATCCCAGGGTCTTTGATTCCAAGTCTGAAGTTCAATATCTGGACTGTCTGTCTGCCTCAATTCAAGGCAACCCTACATGTTTACTTTTCATCTGATTGTACCCATGTGACAAGGAACCGGCTGCAGGATCGTGGAAAACTGGACCTGGCATTACACGCTAACCTGCGAATCCCAGTTTTGTCCCTGGGGAGCTGTGTGACTCTCAACTTTACTTCAGCCTTCTGTGTCTCGGTTTCCTCATCTATGAAGTGGGAAATAGTAAGAGAACAACTTCCTGGGACTGTTGGGAGAGGATTAAATGAGGTGGGCTTTTTGAGGGCTTGATGAGACGCTTGGAGCAGAGTGAGCCTTCCCCAGATGTTATCTGCTTCTGCTGCTGCTGTTCTTGTACATATTTCTGAACCTTGGTTGCAGCAAGCATGGAGTTAAAACACATAATGTATGCTCCTAACACTCATCACAAAAATGGCAGCTTTTATTATTCACTGTCCAAGGAGAGACAGAGTTAGAAACACTGACTCTGCTCTTTAGGACCTTACAATCTAGTAGAGAAAACAGGGAAAGCTCTCTTAAAAAAATACAATTAATAGGCAAATCTATGATTCCTAGGGGCTGCATGACTGTAAATTCTTAGAAAGGAGGATTGATCTTCAAGGGGTGGTCTGAGAAACCGAAGAAAATGATATAGCGTGGGAAGTTCATAGGAACAAGAACAAGGTCTTGCTTTTTTTAACCTTCCTCCTCCCATCTGCCCACCCACCCTCCCCCTTGTTACTGCTGCCCCCTGGTGTCTATCACCTTCCTAGCGCTCCTGGTCGCTCTTCAACCCTGGGTCACCCCAGGGCACAGCCAAGCGGGATTCGAAGATCGGCTAGGTCCTGCTGGGAAGGAAATTTAAAAAGTCAAAGTATTAGTTGCTCTGTCATTTCCGACTCTTTGTGACCCTATGGACTGTAGCCTTGTCCATGGAATTCCACAGGCAAGAATACTAGAGTGGGTAGCCATTCCTTTCACCAGGGGATCTTCCCTACCCAGGTATCAAACCTGGGTCTCAGACTCTTCACCATCTGAGCCACCAGGGAAACCCACTGGGAAGGAAGGGATCTCTTTTCTTTAGGTTCTCCAGGCTGGACAAGGACACAAACAGCAACTGTCTAGATGGAGGGGAGGGAAGAAATCAGGCATTCATTGTTCACTGGAAAGTGCATCCAACATGCCTGTGACACATCCAGTGGCTGCGAGATCTGGGAGCAGCAGACAAAGGGGCTGTGACTCCAAAAGTGAGAAAATTATGACACGTGAGAACAGATTGCCCCTCCCCCCACTAGAGCTTCAGCTTCACTCCCTCACTGGCATCAGTGTATAAACATGCTTGGGTTTTTCCTTATAACAAAGATAAACATCTCAACCCTTTTCAAGATTCACAGTTATATATTTTGTAGAATGCTTGCCAACTTGGGCTTGTTTGGTGCTTTCTTATGAATAGACTGAGGTTACGGGTTTGGGGAAAGAATATCATGAAGGTTATATGAGATTCTTAATGTATCATATCAGGGACCCCTGATATCAAATGACTTATTTCTGGTGATATTAACCTTGATTGCTTGGTTAGGGTGGTAT
The DNA here is from genome assembly GCF_049115385.1 of Moschus berezovskii. Taxonomy (NCBI): domain Eukaryota; kingdom Metazoa; phylum Chordata; class Mammalia; order Artiodactyla; family Moschidae; genus Moschus; species Moschus berezovskii. The sequence continues at coordinate 96,123,768 of NC_142468.1, forward strand.
TTGTCTGTTTTCTCTACTGTGAAGTTTTTGTTTTCCCTTTCCATACTCTATTTGTTAGAAGCAAGTCACTAAGTCCAGACCATGTTCAAGGCAAGAGGTATTAAGCTCCATCTTCTAGAGCAAGGGGTATCAAAGAATTTGGGACAGTACATTAAAACCCTCACAGTAATTAGCAAGGTTAATTTTGGAGCAGATACTTTGAGGCTTTACAAATATCCTGGTCTTCCTTAAAGTTTTACCTACTGATTTTAGCACTCATCAATGGATCTTGCCTATAGAAATCATTACTACCGTGGTCTAATGGTGATTTCCTATTTCCCTTATTCCTTCTACATGTATTAAGAGAATTTTTTTCTGAAAAGATTGTCCCTTCTCTCAGTTATTTATTCAATCATTTATTTGTAGCAGTGTGGACTTACAGAGATTTATTTTATTATTTGAATTATAATCTAATATTATCATTACTTTTTGCATTGCTCAAATTGTTTCAGCTTTGGCCACTGGATCATCATTTGAGTTGGCTCTTGTGTCTTTTGAATAGGTGCCTTGCTTTTTTGGCACTTACTTTCTGGCAATGTACATTGCTCCAGAATTACCTTGTATTTTCCCTGTCCCAGTTCTAAAATTAGCCATTTTTCCAACCCTGGTTCCTTTTATTGGAAAATGGTATTTAGAAGCCAAAAACTAGATGCTAGGTGTCTCCATTGCTAATGGAGTGCTACTCATTTTAGGCTTTCCTAGCAGACAAAGCTAGCAAATATATGTATGTATATTAATGCCTATATACACACAATATCTATACTTATCTCTGCATCTATTTGTGTGTTTATGTGTGTGTAATATGTACATATACATCATAAAGATACCTATGGATTATTGGTCTGTCTATGTAGATATTTATATAGCTCTATTTTATATATTCTATAACATGTGTAATATTGTGTTGATAGACATAGACATAGATATATGTAAAATGAGAATGAGTTCATTCTGATATCTCCAACTTGATCCAGCACCACAAAGTTTATTCTGGCCTTCCACCCGCTACATCAAACTAACCACCCCCTTCTTTCTCTGACAGTGAAAAACCTATCTCACTACAATTTATTTACTTATTGTTCAACACCAGTACACAGGTTAAGTAGTTTCAAAATTGTTAACCTGCGACACATTTACCAGCTATAATCTTTATGTATGATTCCTTTTGTCTTAGTGTCCAGTCAAAACACTGTTTTCCAAAACTACTTGTTTTAGCTCCTCCCCCACATTTTCCACTTACATTCATAAAACAGTTAGATTCATATATTACATTTTGCATTCTATTTAGGACTGAATGACTTTTAAAAGTTTTGTATACAGTTAAGTTCTGTCTTTGTAGAGTTCTATAGATCTTGACATAGAAAAGTGGCATACAGTCATGTATTCACCACCATGATAATCACACAAAACAGTTCCATCACACTGAAAATTCCCATGTGCGATCCCTTTGCAGTCAACAACACCTTATTCTCTCAGTATTCCCCCTGCAATCACTGATCTGTTTTCTATCATTTTGCCTCTTCCAGAATGTCATGTAAATAGAATCACACAAAATGTAGCCACTTGAGTCTGGCTCCTTTCACTTAGCAAAGTGCATCTAATGCTTATGTAATCGTTGCATGAATCAATAGTTAATTGATTTTTATTGCCGAGTAATATTCCACTGTATGGGGCTTCCCAGGTGGTGCTAGTGGTAAAGAACCTGCCTCAATGCAGGAGATGTAAGAGACACAGATTCAGTCCCTGGGTTGGGAAGATCCCCTGGAGGAGGGCATGGCAACCCACTCCAGTATTCTTGCCTGGAGAATCCCATGGATGGAGGAGCCTGGCAGGCTACGGTCCATAGAGTCACACAGAGTTGGACACAACTGAAGTGATTTAGCACATACACGTGCATTCCACCACATGGACATACTGCAGTTCATCTGCTTACCTACTGAAGAACATCCTGGTTGTTTCCAGTTTGGGCTGTTAATGAATAAGACTGCTATACTCATTTGGGAACAGATTTTTGTATGGACATATTTTTTTATTTACCAGGGTCAATATGTAGGGAAGAGACTACTGGTGGTATTGCATGGCAAGTCTATGCTTAATCTTATAAGGAATACCCACACTGTTATGTCTTTAAGTCTTGTATAGTCACGAGGTTCCTTCCCCATCTCCTTTTGTTCCCTTTTCTTTTCTTGAAATGTTTTGTGGAACCCACCAGACAATGATGCCATTAAAACCATCTCCCAAAAATACACCAACCCCCTGCACACTTCCCAAACTACGTCTGGAGTTTCCAGGAGGTATGTGAGACGTTACTCCTCTGCAGCCTTCTTCCCGACACTTACCAAGTCTGGCAAGGGGTGCTTCAAACAGAGTCCAAACCCACCTGGAAGCCTGCCCAGTGAGCCCTCCCCACGTGTCTTAGAGGTCCAGACATCCAGCCAGAGAAGGAGACTCGAAAGTTCTAGGGCAGCTCGTCCTGCATCAAAGCTCCAGGCTGCCCAGAGACCATGTCAGATTGTCCAAGGAGCAAGAAAGAGCCAGGTGAGGGGAGTGGTGAGCTGCAATGTCAAGAATGTGTGTGCCTTTCCCCTCTCCTCAGTACACCCTTCCAGGTGACCTTCCACCCAGAGTAGGCCAGACTGGATCTGTGAGAAGGGGGCAGGGAGCTGTTTTAGAGCCTGAAGTGGGAAGGAATGACCCTTAATTGACAATTAACTCTAGTTCTCAAACTTCCTTGTCCGGGAGAATCAACTAGGGTACTGTTTAAAATGCAGAAACTCAGGCCTGCCCCCAGAGAATACAACAGAGTAGGTCAGGGGTTGCCTAGGAATCTGTATGAAGAACAAAAATGAAAAAAAAAATAAATAAAGCCAAAAACCCTCCCTAATGACTCAAACACAAGTGATCCTCAGACCACACTTGGAGAAACCCTGGCCAAGAAATGTTTTCTGGCACCAACCGAAGATCCACCCTCCTTCTCCTCTCTCCCCCAACTCCAGCCTCAGGGAGCTGGATGTCTGTAGGAACCTGGGAAGAGACAATGACCCTGGGAGCTGACCTACTTTAGGGCTCTAATGGGAAGAGGGGTTAGGCCTTTAAACTGTGGGCCCAGAGGGCAGAACAATGCCCTGGCAGAGCGGTCACAAGGAAGCAGATAGAAGAACTGTAAGGCAAATCTACCATACCGATCCCAACCTGTTGCTGTCGCTGTTCAGTCACTAAGTCGTGTCTGACTCTTTGCAACCCCATGAACTGCAGCACACCAGGCTTCCCTGTCCTTCACCATCTCCTGGAATTTGCTCACATTCATGTCTACTGAGTCAGTGATGCTATCTAACCATCTCATCCTCTGCCGCCCTTTTCTCCTTTTTGCCTTCAATCTTTCCCAGCATCAGGGTTTTTTCCGACTCATTGGAAAAGTATTGAAATTTCAGCTTCAGCATCAGCCCTTCCAATGAGTATTCAGGATTGATTTCCTTTAGGATTAACTGCTTTGATCTCCTTGCTGTCCAAGGGACTCTCAAGAGTGTTCTCCAGCACCGTAGTTCAAAAGCATCAGTTCTTCAGCACTCAGCCTTCTTTATGGTCCAACTCTCACATCCATACATGACTACTGGAAAAGCCTAAGCCCAACCATCTAGTGGGAAAGAGCCCTTTACCTTTGGATAGTTTTCCCACTATAGCTACAAAGCCCCTCAGAATCCAGCTGCTGCTTCCCCCTGGTCCCTACTCATGGCACCCCATTTCTAGAACCTCACCAGTTCTATGAGTGTGCCAAGGCCCTGATTTGTGGGCCTCCCTCCAGATATAGTCCATTTGGGGGTACTGCCTGGCCTGCCCTTGCCCCACTCTCAGCCCAGTCAACCCCCAGGTCATGCTTCAGATCTCGGTCTAGAAGTCACCCCCAAAGTTCCCTCTGACCCCCATAGCTGGATGGAGCATCACTACTCTCTGTATCCCATATTAAAATTATTTATTCCCCCCCACCGATCTGACATACTGTCTGTATAAGAAACTTTTACTGAGTTGAATTGTTGAATTATAATGCACTGTTTTTAATCTGTCACTCCATGAGGCTATGGGGTCCTCCAGGACCCACTAGTTGGCACTTAGTAGCTGCTCAATAAATGCCTGGCAGTGAATGAATGGCAGTGCCCTGGCAGAGAGTAAAACGGTCTGCCCAGAAAGGCAATGAGCCCTCATCACTAAAGCGTTTCATTCACAGAGGCTGATGCATCCACTGTCAGAGATCTTGCAGGGGGAGTTGAAGAGTGCTGGCTAGGACATGTGCACCCTGGGTCCCTCCTGCCATGGGAGCACAGGGTGACCACACTAGCCCTGCTGGAGGATACCTTTGAGGAGCAGCCACGCCCCAGCGAGCCAATCACCTGATGTCAGTCTGGTTCGCAGCAGTTTGTGTTCAGGAAGATAAAGCAAATCCATTGCAAAGCAGCAATGCCCAGACCAGAGGTCACCCTGGTTCTCTTGTCCTCCAGAGCCAGCTTCTGTCACACCCACTCCTGAACACACGGGGACTTGCCAGGCCTGTCTGGACACACTGGACACAGAGAGGCCGCACCAGCCTTGAGGCAAGGCAAGTTCCTAATACCTTGAATATCTCTGGGGCATGGCCCCCTGCTGTGTGCCAGGCTCTCCCCAACCCATTGGGACTTGGGCCCCTAGGCTGTGAAGACAGGGGGCAATCCAGGTTTCCCAGACTGGGCTTATCAGTGGTGGTGGGTGCACATATAGAGTGGGCTGGAGTTCAGGCAATGTCAGGGCTTCTGGGGAGCCACTGGGCTTCCTTCAATCTACCTCTGAAGCACAGATCTTTCGCAAATGTCTTCACAGTCCCCAAAGAGGGGAGAATCCAGAGTATGGACGGGCCCATGCCAGTCCTCCAGCCCCTACTCTGTTCCAGAGAAATAGGCTTCGGGGGCCTGACCCCCACGGGTTAGGACATCTGAGGGTGAGCTGGGGGCAGGAGCCAAGAGTATAGCATTCAACCTGCTATTGATTAGCTGTGTGATAAAGGGCAAGCCCATTTCCCTCTCTGAACCTTTGAGTCCTCCTTGATAAATGAGGGAGAGGGACTAAACGCGTGTTTCCTGACCCTGGCTATGAATCAGAATCATCTCAGTGGTAGTAGAGAAAGTAACTTGAAAATACACAGACTTTCCCAAAGCTTCTAAAGGAATCTGAATCCCCAGGGAGGAGAGGTTTACAAGCTCTCGCTCCCAACCTCGCCCTGGTTGGTTAGGAGGAGCCTCTGTTGTTGGTATTGTTTAGTCCCTAAGTTGTGTCTGATGCTTTGTGGCCCTATGGACTAGAGCCCCAAGGCTCCTCTGTCCATGGCATTTCCCAGGCAAGAAGATGGAAGTGGGTTGCCATTTCCTTCTACAGGGGATCTTCCCAACCCAGGGACAGACCAGTGTCTCTTGTATTGACAGGCGGATTCTTTACCACTGCACCACCAAGGAAACCCCCTAAGGAGCCTCTGGGACCCTTCAAACCCTCCCCAGCCCCCTGCACCATGACTCTGGGATGCGGTCTTCCCAGCCACATCCCACCCCTTACCAGGTTCTAAGCTTCCTCCAGCCAGGGCTTAGAGTAAGCTGCCCCATATCTCTCTCTCCAAAGAGTTCTGGAGCCAGAAGCACTAGTCAGCGAGCAATTTATTAGCCATCAGTCTGCCCGGGCCTCCCCACGCCGAGGCCCGTACACAGTCTAGACGGGGCCTTTGCTCCCGGCAATCCTCCAGTCCTCGTGTGCAGGCCCCACCCGGTGTCCACCCCCACCCCAGTCCTCTGTACTCTCCTGCTCCCACCCCTTCAAGGCAGCACCAGACCGGGGGCCACACCTCAGCTAGAGGAGGGGAGGGAGGGCTAGGGAGAGGAGGCGAGAGCTGGGGAAAACAGAACCAGATTGGCCCCCCGAGCCTCTGGAACCACCACCCCAGGACAGGGGAAAGTGGGTAGGGCTGGGGGCGGGGTGCCAGGCGATGGTTCAGGCGGGAGGCTCTTCTCCAGGAGGTGCAGGGAAGCCACTCAGGTCTCGGCCAATGATCTCACTCACTGTAAAGGAGGGGCAGTTGAGAGACTGGGAGCAGGGCAGGTCGCCTCCTTTTCCAGAGACCCCCAATCCATTCTAGGCAGGTCTCCCTATAGGATGCCTCTAGATTCCTCCTGCACTGGCCGGCTTCTCTTCCACTGGGTCTCAGTTTCCCCACTGTGTCCTAGCACCTGCTCTCAATCAAATCTTGCTCAACTCCATCCACGTGGGCTCTCGGCCCCCCATGCCAGCCCCTTCCTGCGGGCTCAGCCCGCACTGTCAGCAGGGCCGGAAGTGGGTGTAGCCAACGGAAAGAAAAGGTGAAATACGTGTCCTCACTGCCACTCAAGACCACAGTCACCACATTTGGGGGGAGGTGAGGCAAGGGAAAACTTGACTGGGAACACCAGCAAACCACTGCCCCTCTCTGAAACTCAGTGCCTGAATCTGCGAACTGAGGGAGCTAGATTGAATGGCCTTGCAAGTACTTCTAGCCCTGTGTCTTTGTGATCTGGGGTCGAGGGCCTAGGCAGGAGAAGGGTGGGGCGGGTACTCCCTGCCCCCTTCAGAATTAAGTTAACCAGAGTCAGCTGGCCACATGCACCAGGCACTTGCTTCCTGAGGCCCTCCAACCGGCCCCGAGGAGCCACCAGGGCCCAGTCTCTGGAAAGCCAAACTCCAGCCCTCAGTAAACATGCAGAGCAATCTCTTGCACACACTCACACTCACAGCCCCGGGTCCCACACCCACCTTCCTCCAGCGTGATACCCTGGATAGGGACACTGTCTCGGAAGCCGCTGCCGTAGCCACCCCTGGATTTCTCCTGCTCCGGAGCCCCCTCCCCAGGGCCGTAGCTTGGCCCTACCTCACTGTATCCCTCAGCAGGTGGGGGGTGAACACTGCCCTGGGGAGGGAAGGGGCCTTCAAGTGGTGGGGATGAAGGCAGTGGGGGCCGGAAGGGGGATGGAGGAGGGAACTGCAGCCCCAGGGGAAAGGGGGAGCCCCGTCCTCCATAGGGGTCACTAGGGAAGGGCCGGGGAAGGAAAGAGGCTGGAGGTGGGCGGGCACAACCTGTGGTACCCCCAGTCTCAGGGAACATCCGTAGGCCAGGTCTGTAGGATGGTGGGGGCCCCGTCTGGGGGTACAGAGGGGGCGTGCCATAGCTGAAGCCTTCTGACAGGTAAGGAGTTTCATAAGCAGGGTCTTCATGGGGATAGGAAGGGTAGGGGGGCCTGGGTGGTGAGAAGTCCATGTCAGAGCCAAAGGGGGGGCCTGATGCTGAGGGGAAGGCCCGGAGAGATGCGTCTGGCAGAGGCTCCTCCTTGAAGATCACTGGATGGAGGGGAAGCAGGAGGACTCACTGGTGAGAGGGCCGGCAGTCTCCCCACCACACACCCGGCAAGCCCACCTCTCCAGCCTGGGTTTCCTCCACCCCTTAGCCCCTCCCCATGGGGCACTGCATCCCTCTGCCCCTGCCTCAGCCCCCACACCCCCATCCTGCCACCACAGGCTGTGCCACAACGCACCAGGCAGGAACTTGAAACTCTGGGTAGGACTGCGCTTCCTCCGCCCATTGGAGACGTAGAAGTAGACCTGGACAGGCCGGGACACGCGCTTGTTGCTGTACTCGGGGACGGTCAGGGTCAGAGTCACCTGGGGAGGAGCAGAGGCTGAGGCAGGGAGCCCTCTGGGATCTAGGCTCAGCCCAAACTCCACTTCCTGGCTTTTTCCATTTGCAAAGGAACAAAATTCATCCCCCAGAGGTGTCCCTGCTTCCAGAATGGCCAGGTTGTCTCCTCTAGCAAAGAACAGATAGCTTCTGGAGTCCACTCCTAAGGCAAGGGAGTCAGCTGAGAATTTCCTGACTTGTCCCACCCCACCCCACCCCCAGGGTGGAGACCCTAGGAACACGGGTACCTCATTGCTCTGCAACCGGTTCACCGTGGCCTCCTCCTCCCATTGCAACTTTCCATCTGTGCAGAAAGTACAGGGAGCTCCAGTCCAGCCCCACAGTCCCTGCCCACTGCCCAGGCCTCTGCCATTTCTCCTCTTGCTGAGCTAAGGCCAGACTCGGAAGGTCCCAACAAAGCCTGGCTCACAGAGGAGCCCACTGCATGTTTACTCAATCAAATGGAACAGGCTGGGTTTAAAACTGTCTCCAAGATCTCAAGTCATCAGTTGAGCCAAGAGAAATGGCAGGACCAGTCCAGGGACCAGAAAAAACTCCTGAGCCCTCCCACCCAACTCCAAACATCCCCTCCCATGATAGAGCTGGAAGGAAGTTCAAGGGTAGGAAAGGGTCTCAGCTTGAAGGGAGTCAATAAGACTCCAAGTCTCAGGACCCAGAACCTCTGACTCTGCTCTGATATGGTCCTAGGGTGCTAAACTTGAAGGCAGGGTTAGGGGCGAGCTGAAGCCTCAGGCGGGGGTGCACCTGGACCCCCCAGTCGTCCCTTCTCCACCCCTGCAGCTCTATGCTGGGGTGCCTCACAGGCTCTTGTCATCATAGCTGTGCTGCCAGTCCCGAAACTCAGGAGTGGCTCAGGGTCTGGCAGTGAGGGAATAGTCACCTCTTCCTTTCTCATCTTCCCCGTCCACATGGGGGTAAATTAGCTCGCAGCTGACTCATCTTTAATAAAAAGAATGTGTATTTCTTACATTTATTCACCATCTTGAGCATTTCAGATGGCTGTCATCTGCATGGGAAGCAGACAGTGTAAGAGGAAGGGCAGTCTTTCCGTTCCATTTTACAGATAAGGAAATTGAGGCTCCACTTGCTAGTTCAGAGACTGTTCACCCTCCCCATTCCAAGCTCTTCCTCCCGGAATGGGTACTCACCAGGGCCCCTCTCGATGAACACCACCTTGGAGTCTGGCAGGAAGTTGGAGCCAGTCAGCACGAGCTCCTCCCCTCCCCTGACAGAGCAGGCACTGGGGCTGTAGGCCTCCACCTGGGGCAGCTCCTGAGCTGATCGCTGGGCTGCAGAGCAGTGCAGAAAAGGCCTGGCTGGGCTGCTATGGAGAGGACAGGCTCCTGTGCCCCCACCCTGCCTAGGATTACTGCCACAGGGCCTGAAGGAGCCCTCCTCAGTGGCAGACACACAAGAAAAACAAGTCTTCCTGGGGTCGCACAGACCAGGTAAGGAACCCCTCCTGGGCGGAGAGACAGGCCCACAAGGGGCAGCCCAGGGGCAGATGGAGGCTAGGGTTGCTCTGGTCCAGCCCAGGGGCCGAATCTGCAGCAGGGGGGAAACAGAACACTTCCCCCAGCCCATCCACAATAGAAATAAAGTCTGGGTCCCTTAGGGGACCAGCCAGGCACGGGACACGCTGCGGAGGAGATGGGCAGATAGACACACAGACAAGAAGTCAGGCAGAGACAGAAAGATGGCACAGGGCCTCTGCTCACAGCACTCGATGGGCACTGATGCTGTCTGCACGGAGACAACCTTCCCGCTGCCTTGGGGCACGTGGACCCGGAACACCAGCCGCACGCGCGTGTTCTTGCGCCCGATGTCCGTCTCGCCCTTCCGCAGTTCAATATCTGAATTCCGAAGCTTCAGGATTCCGGCACAGTCAATGCTGAAGCCAAAGATCAGAAGGCAAGCCCTCCCATCTGAGGCCACAAGGGGATGCCTCCCAAGAAGGGAGTCCCCATCCTCCATCCAAAGCCCTAAATGTCCTTCTCTGGGAGATTATGGGGGTGGCTGTTTTAACCCAGAGTGCTCCCCACCCCCAAAGTCCTCTTCTAGATAGTGAGAGGGCCTGACACCTCCTAGGGATGATGTCTAACTCCTCTGGGGAGAGGAAGAGTTGGCCTAGCTTAGGCCCCATGGAAAAGGCCAGTCCTAAAGCCCAAAGCCTAAAAGGAGGTGGAGTGAGAACCTACTTGGCTGCCATGTTGTTCTCAGGGAGCAGGGTCATCTCCAACACCTTGGTGCCACTGACTACAGCTTCATAGCTGGCCGTGGCCACCATCTTGCCAGTGATCCGGTGCACCTGATAGAAGGCATGAGGCCTCAGGTTCCTCTCGTCTGCGGTGCCGATGAACATCTGCAGGGTCAGTGGCTTCTCACTGTAGCCTAGGAGCTGGCAGAAGGAGACAGAGGCCACCCAATTGAAATCTCCCCTGTCTCATCCTTCATCTACCCCTAAGTTTTCAGTTCCCATCCCCCCCTCCAGAGGAGTGACAGATAAAGGATATCCTGGAAGGGATTCCCAGGGGGGATTGGGCACCAACTCTCCACCAGTTGGGGAGAAAACGTGGCCTGGAGTTCACAGTGTTATTCTTGGAATGAGGCCCAAACTGGGCTGGGTGAAGGGGAAAAATCTTCCAAGAGAGACTGGCCCAACTCAACAGAGACAACCTAACTCCCAGTGAACTTTGGCCTCAGCCTAACCCCTCCCCCACATCTGGCAGCCCACCATTTTCCAGAGTAGACATGAGGCTGGTGTCCCATGGGATGAATGGAGTGGGGGTGGAGGGACAGAAGACTAGAAAGTACATCCGGGTCCCTGAAGTGCACCCTTCCTCCCCCAGCACTAGTCCCTCCCCCAGGCCGCCTGCAGGGTCATTGCTGAGAGGGAGTGTGGGAAAGGGCAGTGCCATGGGTCTGCACAGCTGGGGCTCATCTGCAGGGATTTGGGACTGGAGAAGAGACAGACTATCAGGCCTGGCTTCTACCACTCACCTTGACTACCGGGTGACCACCAGGGGCTGCTTTGACAGCTCCCCGGCTGCCCTCTGTCTCATAGTGGGCCCGGTGGTGGGCTCTGGGCTGTACCTCGATCCTCAGCTCCAGCTGCTCATACTGGCTGGGCAAAGGCCAGTCCAGCGGGGGCAGGGCAGAGGTCCTGGAGAGAGCACAGAGAAGAGCACTGATCACCTGCAGCCTCAGACCTGAGTCAGGGCAACCCTGGGTCCCAGCTCCCAGGGGTGTGAGGGAGGAAGGGGCGGGGGTGGGTTTGAGAGAAAGGAAGTCAGAGCAGACGTAAAATGGTCCACAAGCCTAGAAGCAGGGGTGATAGGGGACAGGCCTCTCAGAGGCCCTCGAGATGGGGAGGTGGGGGACACCAGGACTGAAACTCCCTTCTTCCCAGCTCTGAACACTGGGTCTGGTGGGGGTGGGGCAAGGGTTTCCCTGGATACAGAGGAACCCCAAGCCCGGTCTATCCAGGCCTGGATGGGAAGAGTCAAATAAAGAAGCACAAATTCAGGGAATTCCCTGATGGTCCAGTGGTTAGGACTCTAAGCTTTCACTGCAGGAGGTACAGGTTTCATCCCTGGTCTAGTGATCAGGAGCTGCTGCTGCTGCTGCTGCTAAGTCACGTCAGTCGTGTCCGACTCTGTGTGACCCCATAGACGGAAGCCCACCAGGTTCCCCCATCCCTGGGATTCTCCAGGCAAGAACACTGGAGTGGGTTGCCATTTCCTTCTCCAATGTGTGAAAGTGAAAAGTGAAAGTGAAGTCGCTCAGTCGTGTCCGACGCTTAGCGACCCCACGGACTGCAGCCTACCAGGCTCCTCCATCCATGGGATTTTCTAGGCAAGAGTACTGGAGTGGCTTGCCAGTGCCTTCTCCGGATCAGGAGCTAAGATCTCACATTTCAAGTCGAACATAGTAGGCTAAGCAAGTCAGCAACTAACAGAGCTGGGACTGATGGCATCCCTTCCCAGGCCAGCACACTTTCCACTAGTTGGAGCTGGACAGGTGGGTTCCAGAGAGCTGGGGGATACAGATGTGCGAGGATCTCAACTGGTAAGTGCCCCCAGGTGATACTTGGCAATGTCTGGAAACAACTAAAAAGTTGTTACAACTAGGAGAGTGGATAGAGGCCTGGATGCTGCTAAACATCCTATAATGTCCAGCACAATCGACACAACAAAGAATTATTCTGCTCAAAATATCAGGAGTGCTGAGGTTGAGAAACCCTGCCCTACAAGAAGCCAGAGGAATGGGTGTTAAGGTTTCTTTCCCCCAGGAAATTTTGCTGGATGAAACCAGCTCAATCTGACATCCAAGATTTAGGATTATTGAAATAGACACGGTTCTTTGAGGGTGAGAGGTGTAGAAGGGCAGTAAGAACTGCTTGTTTTAACATGAATTCTTTGACTTGCACACATGCTACTTTATTCAAATTTTGCAGATATACTTTTAAACCACAAGTCAGGCCCAAGAAATTGAGTTAGAGAAAGGGGACTTCCTGCTGCCCATTGCAGGGCAGAATTCCAGCCCAGGATCCAGCACAGAGCTGGGGGTGGAGGATGCCTAGAGAAATTCCTCCTTTACCTAGGTGGTCCTTCTAGGGCTCCAGGGGCTTTTTCCAATTAACATACAGGGAGTGACTGACCTTTGGCAAATCATCTGTCCAAAGGAGATGCATGTTAAAAAATTCTTCCTAAAACTGAGTGTATGGTAGCAGTCAAGCTGATAGCAGATTCTCTTTTCTGTGCCCTAGGACTTTTTTCCAAATTCATCCCTTGACTCTCCTGCTCCCTGGGTGGGATGGCTGGAGACAGTGGTGATATCAGGCACAACCCTCACCTGAAGATGGGGCTGTGTCCCCCAATCCGGGCCTTGGACCAAGCCAGTGGAGAAGGCACCGCCAGGTAGTCCATGCCAGCCACCTCCTTCCGCGGACCCCCAGGAGGAGCCCCGGCCTCCTCTACTCCCGAGGGCAGCTTCCCATTGCATGGGGCAGGCTCCTCAGACCGAGGCAGGGCCACCGCCTGCTCACTGGAAGTCCTCCGGGTCTTCTGGGGGATGCTTTCGGCTGATGGGGCTCCCACATAGTCAAAGGGGCCAGGGGAGCCAGGGTCCCGAACCAGAGGCAAGGGGGGAGGTGGAGGTAGTTCAGGCCCCTCCTCCCCTAGGCTGCCTCGGCGAGACAGAGCTGGGGAGGCCGAAGATGGGGTTCCCGAGCTGGAATAGCGCCTCTTGCCACATGGAGAGGCAGGTCGTGGGGAGGCTGGGGTGGGCCCAGGAGCACTGAGGAGTAGCCAGCTATCCTCTGGCCCCCGGCCTCCAGGACTCGGACCATACAGGCTCCAGGGGTCATCGGGGGTCCATGGCCTCGGGGAGGCCCGGGGTGAGGGCAATGGGGAGCCTAGCCCAAAGCGGGAGGCTGCCTCATTTAGCTCAGACTCCACCTCATCACAGGCCGCATACAAGGCTGCCTCATCCGAGGCATCTGAGAAGAAGCTCCAGGAGGACAGGCTGCTGCTGCCCGGGCTCGGACTGAAGAACGGGCCACCACCCTGCCCTCCTGCCTCTCGGTAACCTCCAAAGCCTTCCGGTGGGGGGTAGTCCCTGGGGGAGCCTTCCCCCCAAGGATCTGGGTTGTCCTCCAGCGCAGCTGGTGGGTCAGGAGTAGGAGAGATAGAGGTGATGCGGATGCTGGGACACTCAAGAACACGGCCTCCCCCAGCCCCCCCGGAGCTCCCTCCGGGCCCCCCCAGCCTCACTGACCGGGCTGGCTGGCTCTCCCAAGTGCCAGGTGAGGGGGCCGGGCGGGGTGGTGGGGAGTGCATGCCAGGCCGAGGGGGTGGAGGCCGGGGAATGCCAATGGGAGCAGCGCCATAGGGAGGGGGCTCCCCCAGGGCCAGACGGCAGCATGGTGGGGCGTCCTCTGAGTCCAGTTCTGTGGAAAGGGAAGGAGACAAACAGGGATGACACAGAAGGCGGGGAGAGAAAGAGGCAGGTGAGCTGTCTAGGTTCCTTGAGTGGGCAGCCACCCCTGGGCGGTATGCTACCCCCGCCTCAGCAAAGAGAGGTCTCTGAAATGCCCTTCAGAGCCACAAAGACAAAAGCAAAGTTGGACTTGCGAAGGTAGAGAAGACAGATCCAGAAGTGCCGGACCTTTTCCTACTCAGAGAACCTCAGGGCTCCGGCCCTGGGACCTGGGGTACCAGACAGGGGGCGGGTCTCAAGGTAAGGGAGGCGGGTCGAGAGGGACTGGAGCTGGGTTTGGAGGCGTGTTTAGGGAAGCATTGGGCTGGGCTGGGGGCGACTCACACATGAACCCAATTAGCAGCGGTTCCCAAACCCCCAAACGGTGCTGGCAGGAGCCCCAGTTGCCATCGCAACGGTGGCCAGGGGAAGGGGGGCTCCAGGGCTGTGATGACGAGGGAAGGTGGCTCCTCCCTCACTCCCCCCAATCCGGGGGCGGGGGTGCAGCAAAGGGGGTGCTGCGCGCCGGCCCGGCGAGGCGCGGCGGGGCGGGGGCGCGGGCCGCGCGGATTCCGTGCGAGCGGCGGCCGCCGCCCCCGGCTCAGTCCCAGCCATCTGCCTCTCATTGCGGCCAGACGGGGGAGGGGGAGGGGCGCCCAGGCGGGGCCTGAGCGCGCCCCCAGCCCCTGGCGTCCAGTCTGCGGCCCCAGGGCTCCGTCCCCGAGGGGCAAGTTCCAGAGCGCAACGTGCCCTTTCCCTGGCGGCGCCCTGGGCTCTCAGGACCGCTGTTCCCACCCGCCCCGCATCCCAGTGACAGTCGGCCCTGCCGAGAGGCGGCGCGCAGCCAGCGGCACCCCCACCCCCACCCCAGTCACGACCTAAAAAGGAGAAAGTGGTGCCGGGCCCCCAGCCTCACGTCCGCAGAGCCCCTCGACCCCGCGACTCCCCGCAACCTCTGACCCCCGCATCTCTCACCCCAGGCTCTCTCCCCTGAAGCCCCCAGACTCAGGACACCCGCTCCCTCCCCTCACGGAGCCCCAGACCCCTTCCCGGCCCCGCACTGACCTTCCCCCGCCCCACCCGCGCCCAGCGGGGGGGCCTCCTTTTCCTCCCCGAACACCAGCTTAAACTCCAGCTCTTCATCCTCGCAGCTCGCTGCCCCCATGGGTCCGGCCGGAGCCCCCAGGTCCCGGTCTGGGCGGGAGGGGGGGATCTCAGGAGGCTGCAGTGTCTTGACCGGCGACTCCCTCCCTCCCTTCTCTGAGACGCCCCCTCCTCCGCCGCTGACGCCTCCCTCCGGACGCCCCCTCGTTATTATAGAAACTTTTCCAAACTTTTTTCCCCAAACTTCTTCAAAGTGCCCCCCCAACCTATCTCTGATTGGCTGCCGGGGATGCTCCAGCCCCTCCTCCAGGGATGAGATGGGAAAACCACGCGCCCCTTGTGCCCCCTCCCTCCAGCAACCCTCCCCACTCTCCCTCCCTCTGTCCTCTCTCCAGTCCCTCCCCCTCAAAAAAAAAAAAAAAAAGAACAAAACTGAATTGGAAAACGGTCTCTCCAGCGTTGGTAGGACCATAATGATGCCTATTGGCCCTCAGTGGTGACAATCATTTCCCGCAGGGCGCAGTCCCACCGCAATCTCCAACTTAGTCTGAGTTCGGGGGCTCTGGGTCCGAATGCCTTAAAGGGGCCACATCCTGGGCCCACAGTGTAGAGGGCCCACGGAAGACCCTTTCTGAAGAGTTGTGCAGCCAGCAACTAGCAAGGAAGCACCACCTCTTCTCCCCTTTCCCTCCGTCTAAGGCCAACCAGGCTCTGGGGTGCAGAACGGCTCCAGGCTTCTCGGAAGTGGAGAAGGCCATTCCTTTGAAGTCCCTAGCCTGAGGCCGCCCCGCCTAAGCCTTCTGAAAGGAAGCCTTTGCCTGGCCGAACCAGCCCCTCCACCGGTCCATCTCTCGCTGTCCCCCAAAAGTGAAGAAGAGTTATTGGTCTTGAGGCACTGTTCAAAGGTCCATGACTCCTGCTGGGCGACAATCCAGGCCGGACTTTACTGCTGCCCTAGTCCCAGCCACCCAGAGGGCCATTAACTAGCCTCCAAGGAAAGCCGGCTCTCTCCTCCCTAGAACCTTAGTCGGGAACGAATCTAGGATCCGATGGCATCCCGCTCCAGCTCTCCTGATAATCCTGGCCAGGTTTACCGGCGCCCCGTAGTTCCGAAACCGGGTGGGCCCCTGGGTTGGACACCTGTCACCTGGGCGGGAGAAGGAAGAAAGACTCGGACTGGAGTTCCTAGAAAGGACAGGCATAGTGGGGTCCTGTTGTGTGAGAGGGATTTAAGTCGAAATTAGTTATTCAGATGCCGGTCGGTTAGGGTGGGGGCATGGGTGTCGGTTCCATTCTCCCTACGCAGACCTTAGGCTACAAACCTATCAGCAGGCCTCAGCTTCCTTTAATCTAAAGACCTCCAGCTCAGGGCCCAGCCCGCAGCTGCGCCCGGGCCCCGCACCGAAGGGGTTAAGCGACGGCCCTCGGCTCAGACGTTTACAAACTCTCGGGAGCCGGGCGGGGACCGCGCCCGCTACTCTAATGAGAAACAGGCTCTGCGGGGCCGGGGCGCAAGGGAGGGCTGGCCCCGCCGGCCCGAGCTCCGCCGCGGCCGAGGCGACTCCCCGCCCCCCTCCCCGCCCGCCCTGGGGACCCCCCAGCCCCGGGGGACCCCAGTGACGTGCGGAGCTGCCCCGGCGGCGAGCCCAGTACCGCGACGCCGGAGGGGCGGGGAGAAGCAGCCAGGCCGGCGGGGAGAGAAGAATGTTCCGAGGCCGAGCGGGGAGGTGGCCTGGTTTGATTTTTTTTTTTTTTCCTTTCTTTTTTCCCCCCGCTTTGGTTTGTCGCCTCAGGTTACATTTCCCTTCCAGCTTCATCATGGAAATAAAGACAGGAGAGACCTAAGGAGAGAGAGCGAGGCGCATCCCGAGACGGACTGCCAACCCGCACCTAAGAGGCGGACCGAGGGCCGTGGCAAGCCGAGGCAAGGCGTGCAGGGGTAGCGACCCTGCCCCTGCTCTAGCTCGCCGTCCCCGGCACGCCGCCTACGCACCCCGGCCCCCCCGCCCCCGCCCCGCTCCGCAGCACCAGCAGACGTGCGCATTCTTTTCAAATGTCATATTTCCTTTGATCCTGGGCAGCGTTTCTCCATGTGTCTGGCTCAGCTCCTGCCCAGCCAGCCGCTTCCCCCGCCCTCACTCCACTCTGTGTATTTTCCTGAGGTCCCTCCCCCTCCTCCCAGCATCTGGAAGGCCCCGAGGACTGGCCTCGGCGCACATTCCCCTGGAGACTCTGGCCTCGCCTTCCAGTGACTCAATTTCCCCTCTGCGGGTGGGGGCCGGGAGGTGTGGTGCGGGCGGAGAAAAGAGTTGATGCGCGTAAATGTAGTATGAACGAGCTTGCAGACTGCTCAGAGCGCCACGCTTTCCTCATGGGGCAGAGGAGGGGGCCTCCCCTCGACTCTGAAAACCCTGGGATCTGTCTGAACTGCAGCTAAGGGATGGAATTTATGACTTCTGCGAAGTCCTGCCCGGGGAAGAGTGGGTAGTTGTAGGTTTGGGGTTGCTCCGCACATCTGCCCCCTGGCGACCACAAAGACCCAGCCGCCCTCCCTCCCGCGGGTCCGGTTTCTCGACCGCCGGGCCTTGGTCCCCGGTCCGCGGTCCCCTAGCGCGCACGTCTGAGCACAGCTCCTCTTTCTCACCGTGTGTTCGTGGAACGTTGACTTCTGCTCTCCACTTTCACAAGCGTGACTCAACGGCCTTGGAAGTGGACTTTTGTTGTTGCTGTTTCTAAATTACACAAAATACAGTCTCCTTGTAAAGGATTCAAGCCATACAAAAATATATAGTAAGCTGGGATACCCTACCATTTTGTCTAAGTTTATTAACCTGTATATGGTACACATGACTGGGCTTCCCAGGTGACTCAGTGATAAAGAATCCGCCTGTCAATACAGGAGGCACAGGAGACCCTGGTTGTATCCTGAGGTTGGGAAGAAGGAGGAGGAAATGACAACTCGCTCCAGTATTCTTGCCTGGAAAATCCCATTGACAGAGTTGCCTGGTGGGCTACAGACCTGGGGTTCCAAAGAGTCAGACACAGCTTAGAGACTGAGCACGCACATACGCATACCTGCCCTTTTTGTGTATGTCAGACCAGGTTGCAAGCATTTTTCTTGCTTTTTTTTTTTCCCCCTCAGTTAACAAATGACTTGGAGATCTTTTCCTGTCAGTACTTGTACATCTGAAAATAGTAATAAAAACACCCCTCTTCATTTGAGATTAGTGAGAAAGCTAGGTTTGGAACCCAGGTTTTCTGGGTCCTTGTCCAGTGCTAATTCTACTATACCACATTTTATGTAGGAGTCTGTCTTAGAGTGGCCTTCCCTCCCCCAGAAAATCAAACCCTTAAAAAAGAATAAGATGCAGGTAGGTTATTGTGGAGAGCAACCACAGGGAACAAAAATAGGGAATTGGGAAGAGTGAAATGGGAAAGCGGAAAAGCCATCCAATCAAGTGACGTGGAGCTGGTGGCCACCTTGAACAACTGGAGCATTGTCCCACTGAGCACTTTCTGTGGAACCATACAGAATGTGATTCCAGAGACAGGATATTCATCCACTCACCGTCACCCCCAATGGTCAAAAGTTCCCCTTTGACTGTTAATTCCCTCTCTCTTCCAGCTTTACAGAAGTGTCAGAAAATGGTATTCCACAGTGCTGCAGCCAAGAAGCCCCTGAGCAAGAGGCATAAAAGATAGGAGCTATACCTGCAAGCTGGTACTCTCAGGTGACAGGGGCAAGCAGTTGGTTGCCACAGTAATAGCTGGAGTAAAAAGATGGATGGAGAATAGGTGAGGTAAGTAAGATGTGTCCTATCTAAGATCTTTTATTCAAACAAAAAATATGTATTGAGGAACTTCTATGTTCAGAGGCTTTTCTA
This sequence comes from Moschus berezovskii, assembly GCF_049115385.1. Classification (NCBI taxonomy): domain Eukaryota; kingdom Metazoa; phylum Chordata; class Mammalia; order Artiodactyla; family Moschidae; genus Moschus; species Moschus berezovskii. Next base: position 96,142,512 of record NC_142468.1, read on the forward strand.
GGCATTGGGTGCCTATATTTATAGACCAAGCCTCCAAGAACTGTTGCTTATTATCAGGTTGGAAATACATTTCATACTTGACATCTCCCTCTTCCTTGCCCCCTAAATGTACAGAACTATCTGTTTTATTTACAGAGTATCTATCTATACTTACTTATCTATCTCCTTCCTTTGCATTCCCTTCATTGCCATTCCAGTGTAGACCTTGATTTTTTTCTTAGACTCTCAGTAACAGTATTAACATCAATGACTTACTTTACACATTTAATATCTGAAGCATATAATTTTTAAACCCTATCTATACGATTTTCAGTATTAATCATTAATAGCCAGAAAAAATGAAGAATAATAATTTTCTTTTATTGAATTCATATGTTCATATGTTTAACAAGGCAAGTAAATATATCTATATATATGTCATATAGATAGAGATATACATTGCATAAAGTTACAGATTATCTACATGTATATATGTATGGCAGCACAAGAGAGAAAAAAGCAACAGATTAATAATTATAACTTTATGAATATAATTTTTATTTTAAATATAAAGGAAAAACATATACTTAGATATTGGTCTATCATAAGAATGAATTATAACATTACAATTTCTGTTCCAGGTCTTAAGTTTTGCAAATTTGTCAATGATTTTGTCAAAATTGATCTTCACATATAGACAGTATAGTCAGATTTGTTGATCTGTCTTACTTATGGCTGACCAAAGAAAACTTAATAATCTTATTTTTTTGAGATATAGTCCATATACCATAAAATCCACTCTTTTGGAATGTACAACTCAGTAGGTTTTACTATATTTACAAGGCTGTGTAGCTAACACCATATGTAAATCCAGGATATTTTCATAACCCCTAAAAGAAATGCCATACCTACTAGCAGTTACTCCCAATTTCCCCCTTCCCTTTCTCCCTGGAAACCACTAATTCACTTTATGTCCCTATAAATTTGCCTCCACTTAGCCTAATGTTTTCAAAGTTCATCCACTTGTGGTACATACCAGTATTCATTCCTTTTTATGACTATTTTAATTTAAAAACATTTTTCACAGAAAGCAATAGATAGAAAAAAATCTAAGGAAAAGATTGGCACAATTCATTAGCAATCTCATTTCACAGTAAGTTCCCAAAATCGCAATATATTTTTGTTTCTCCTTGAAGCTAACAGCGTTCAGGTGCCTCCTTCACTGAAAATTTTTAAATACAAACACTTCACATTTTTACTGTAATAGTTTCTATTACATAACAAATCGCTTTCAAAACTGGGTGCCTTCAAACCACAATGATCATTTGTTATCTCTCATGGTTTCTATGAGTAAGAAATTCAGGAGTGAGGAAGGCTCCTAATCTGCTGCACAAAGTCTGGTGAGGGACTTGAAGGCTAGGAGCTGTAACTGTCACATGTTTAGCTACTGACATTGACTGTTGGATGAAACTAGCCAGAACAACTGGTTGTACCACATACATATGACTATTCGGTGTGGCTTGGGCTTCCTTACAAAACAGCAGCTTTGACAGCATGCTTCAGGTGGAAGTTACATTCTTTTCATGACCTAGTCTTTTTATATATATATAATTTTTTCATTTATTTATTTATTGTTGGCTGTGCTTAGTTTTCATTGCTGTGCAGGCTTTTCTCTAGTTGCCGTGCACGGGTTTCTCATTGCAGTGGCTTCTCTTATTGCAGAGCAAGTGTTCTTGGGTGCTCTAGCTTCAGTAGTTTTGACACATGGGCTCAGTAGTTGAGGCTCCCAGGCTCTAGAGCACAGGCTTAACAGTTGTGGCACATGGGCTTAGTTGCTTTGTGGAATGTGGGATCTTCCCAGATCAGGGATTAGGGTTGAACCCATGTCTCCTGCATTGGCAAGCAGATTCTTTACTACTGAGCCACTAGGGAAGCCCACGTCCTAGTCTTGAAAGTCCCAATCCCCTGGCCAGAATCAAGGGATGAGAACATAAACCCCCCCACCTCTGGGTAGAAGAAGTATCAGTTATATTGGAAGAAGCGCATGTAGAATGCAGTAAACACAAACACATGGTCTTCTTTAGAAAATTAAATCTGTCACCATCTGGTCATAACAATCCACATTCCTCCCACATTCATCCTCTCCCCATAAGACCTTAAAGTCTCTTCCCATTACATTACCAAGCTGAGGCACGAGGGTCCAGATCTCATCACCTAGATCCTGGACCTCAAGCCTTAGCAAATGCTGTGTAACAAACCACCCTGATACTTAGTGGTTCCTTCCAGCTACATATTATGTAATTGGGAGATAAAATGTAAAGGTGAAAGTTATAAACTAATAAAAAAAGTTTAACAATAACCAATAATTCAGGCAATGTACCAAAACAGTTCTATCCATAAGAGGTGGTTGGTTGGAAGCAACAGAACCTGGCTCCCTATAACTTAAGCAAAAGAGGAACATTTTGACAGGAGAGATAGCAGAACTAAAAGAAAAGGAGAATCCTTATGAACTTGGGGCTTCCCTGGTGGCTCAGCTGGTAAAGAATCCGCCTGCAATGTGGGAGATCTGGGTTTGATCCCTGGGTTAGGAAGATCCCCTGGAGAAGGGAACGGCTACCCACTCCAGTATTCCGGCCTGGAGAATTCCATGGACTACATGTATAGTCCATGGGGTCACAGAGTTGGACACGACTGAGCGACTTTCACTTTCTTCACTTATGAACTTGGGTTCAATCTCACTTGGTCGTGGTATATGATCTTTTTTATGTATTGTTGGAGTCTGTTTGGTAATATTTTGTTAAGAATTTTTGCATCTATATTTGTCAAAGATATAGGCCTGCAATTTTCTGTTTTGATAGTGTCTTTGATTTTGGTATCAGTGTGAGAGTGGCTTCATAGAATGTCTTTGGAAGTATTCCCAACTCTTCAATATTTTGGGAGAGTTTGAGAAGAATCAGTATAAGGTCTTCTTTGTATGTTTGGCAGAATTCACCTATGAAATCATCTAGTCCTGGACTTTTGTTTGTAGGGAGTTTTTGTTTTGTTTTGGTTTTTGGCTGTGCCAGATGGTATATAGGATCTTAGTACCCCCACCAGGGATCAAACTCACAGCCCCTGCATTGGAAGCATGGACTAAACCACTGGACCATCAGGGAAGTCCCTGTAGGGAGTTTTTAAGTTCCAGATTCTACTTCTCTTCTAGTGATTGGTCTGTTCAAATTATCTGTTTCTCCTTGATTCAGTTTTGCTTGGGCTGTATGTTTCTAGAAAGTTGTCCATTTCTTCTAGGTTGTCAAATTTGTTGGCATATAATTGTCCTTTTTTTGTTTGTTTGTTTTAATTTCTGTAGTACCAGTTGCAATTTCTCCTTTTTCATTTCTTATTTTATTTATTTTGGTTCTCTCTCCTTTCTCCTTGTTGTGTCTGGTCAGAGGTTTGTCAGTTTTGTTTACCCTTTCAAAGAACCAGCTCTTGATTTTATTGATTTTTTTCTATTGTTTTTTAAATCTCTATTTTATTTATTTCCTCCCTGATTTTTATTATTTCCTTCCTTCTGCTGACTTTAGGTCTTGTTTTTTCTTATTTTTATAGTTCTTTTAGGTGGTAGGTTAGGTTGTTTACTTGAGATTTGTCTTGTTTTTTTTTAAGGAAGGCCTGATCGCCGAAGAATTGATGCTTTTGAACTGTGGTGCTGGAGAAGACTCTTGAGAGTCCCTTGGACTGCAAAGAGATCCAACCAGTCCATTCTAAAGGAGATCAGTCCTGGGTGTTCACTGGAAGGACTGATGCTGAAGCTGAAACTCCAATACTTTGGCCACCTCATGGGAAGAGTTGACTCACGGGAGGAGAAGGGGACGACAGAGGATGAGATGATTAGATGGCATCACCAACTCGATGGACATGAATTTGTGTGAACTCCGGGAGTTGGTGATAGACAGGGAGACCTGGCATGCTACAGTCCACGGGGTTGCAAAGAGCTGGACACAACTGAGCGGCTGAACTGAACTGAACTGTATCACTATGAATTTCCCTCTAAGAACTGCTTTTGCTGCATCTCATGTATTTTGTATGCATTTTGATTGTCATTTGTCTCAAGGTATTTTTTAATTTCCTTGTTAATCCTTTGGTTTTTTAGTAGCGTGTTTAGTCTTCATGTAACTGGACTTTTTTGTCCTTTCTCTTCTTGTGGTTGATTTCTAGTTTTAGTCCATTGTGGTCAGAGAAGATGCTTGAAATAGTTTCTGTACTCTTAAATTTATTGAAGTTAGTTTTGTGCCCTAGTATGTGGTCAGTCCTAGAGAATCTTCCATGTGGACTTGAGAACATGATTTGGGGGGTGGGCGTGGGGGTGTAGTGTCCTGAAAACATCAATTAAATTCTATTGTATCATTTAAGATCTCTGTTGCCTGATTGATTTTCTGTTTAGAAAATTTGTCCTTTGATGTTAAAATCTTCTACTACTATATTCCTATCAATTTCTCCCTTTATGTCTGTTAGTATTTGTTTATGTACTTGGGTGTTCCTATATTGATGAGTGTATTAATAAAATCCTCTTCTTGATTGGTCCTTGTATCATTATATATTGTCCTTCTTTATCTTTCTTTATAGCTTTTGCTTTAAAGTCTGTTTTGTCTCATGTGAGTATTATAACTACCACTTTCCTGTCATTTTCATTTGCATGAAATATCTTTTCCCATTCCCTCACTTTATCCTATGTGTGTCCTTTGCCCAAAGGTGTGCCTCCTGTAGACAGCATATGGTAGGTTCGTGTTTTTTTTTTTTTTAATCCAGTCTGCCACACCATGTCTTTTGATTGGAGCATTCGGTCCATTGAATTTAAGGTACTTGTTGATACATATGTATTTATTGCCATTTTAAACTTTGTTTTCCAGTTGATTCTTTGTTTCTTCTTTTGCTTCTTTCTTTTTCTTTTTGTGGTTTGATAATTTCCTTTTATTTCATGCTTGTTTTCTCTTCTTTTTGGCATTTGTGAATCTATTGTATGTTTCTTATTTGTGGCTGCCCTGTTTTTCAAGTATGTTAACCACTTCCTATATCTGTTTGCTTTAGGCTGATAGTCATACAGCCTTTAGTATTGCTATATTCTTTTAGTTTTTGCTTGTCTGAGGCTCAAACACATTCTGATAAAAAAGAATAAGAATCTGCATGTTCTTACTCTCCTTTCCCACATTTTATGGTTTTTATGTCCTTTTTTTTTTCATATTTTCCTGTTTAACCTTTTGCTGTTCCTTTTTTTTTAATCATCACTTTCGCAAATAGGTATTTTTTTCCCTTTGATCTCTATACTAGCTAATTTAAGTGATTTACTTTCCAATTATTTATTTTTTCCTATATCTTCTTGCTTCTTTTGTGTATAGAAAAGACCTTTCAATATTTCTTTTAGGATAAGTTTAGTATTGCTGTATTCTTTTAGTTTTTGCTCATCTGAGAAATTATTTATTTCTCCTATTATAAATGGTAATCTTACTGGGTAGAATATTCTAGGATGTAGATTTTTCCCTTTTAAGACTTTTGAATATATTTTGCCAGTCCCTTCTGCCCTGCAGTGTTTCTGTAGATAAATCAGCTGATAGTCTTATGAGGGTTACCTTGTTATTAAATCTTTTTCTTTTTCTTGCTGCCTTTAGGATCTTCTCTTTACCTTTAATTTTTGAAACTTTTATTATGATATGTCTTGGTGTAGGTCTGTTTGGGACTGTCTGTGGTGGACAATCCCCTGTGAGCGCAAGCTCACTCATCACTGGTAGGAGTGTAAAATGGTACAACCACACTGACAAGATGTTTAGAAATTTCTTCAAAAGTTAAATATACTTACCATGTGACTGAACATTCCACACCTGAGAGAACTGAAAACCTAGGCCTGTACAAAGACTTGTACGTGACATGTACATTTCTAAGAGCCAAAAATTATTGGCCATGAACAGATGAACTGATGAAGAAATTGTGGTACAACAGAACACTGCTCAGCAATAACAATGAATAAACTATGCATGCACACTAAGGCACCTCAGTCATGCCCAGTCCTTTGTGACCCTATGGACTGTAGCCTCCCATACTCCTCAACCCATGGGATTCTCCAGGCAAGAAAACTGGAGTGGGTTACCCTGCCCACCTCTAGGGAATCTTCCCACTGTAGGGATCAAACCCGTTTCTCTTATGTCTCCTGCATTGGCAGGTGAGTTCTTTACCACTAGTGCCACCTGAGAAGCCCTAAACTATTTATATACACACAACATAGGTGAATCTCAAAATAATCACATTAAGTGAAAGAGATCAGATAAAAAAGAACACATACTATATGATTCCATTTATATTAATAGAAAATAGAAAAGGCAAACCAATCTAAAGTGACAGAAAGCAGATTAGTAGTTGCCAAGAAAGGAAAAATAGCATAGAAAGGCAGAGGGGAAGATTGAAAGGGGGTACAGGGAAGTTTCAGATGTGATACATATGTTCACTATCTTAATTGTGCTGATGGTTTCACTGGCACATAAGTATGTCAAAACTCACTACATTGTACACCTTAAATATGGGCAACGTATTGAATGTCAACTCTACTTAAATAATGCTGTTAAAATATTTAACTTAAAAAAGTTGAAAGGAACTTCCCTGATGGTCCAGTGGTTAAGACTCCAAGCTTCCAGTTCAGGAGACATGGGTTCAATCCTTGGTCAGGAAACTAAGATCCCACATGCCACGATGAAGCCAAAAAAAGAAAAACTGATAAACTTACTTAATTGATTAAAAGTCCTGCTTCCGGAGGACTCTTTCAGAGGACCTCACCCATAAAAGAAAGCAGCTGAAAGAGCATCAGTTCAGTTCAGTTGCTCAGTGTCTGATTCTTTTAGACCCCATGGATGAAAGAGCATCAGTTCAGTTCAGTTCAGTCACTCAGTCGTGTCCGACTCTTCGCAACCCCATGAATCGCAGCATGCCAGGCCTTCCTGTCCATCACCAACTCCCGGAGTTCACTCAAACTCATGTCCATCGAGTCAGTGATGCCATCCAGCCATCTCATTCTCTGTTGTCCCCTTCTTCTCCCGCCCCCAACCTTTCCCAGCATCAGAGTCTTTTCCAGTGAGGCAACTCTTTGCATGAGGTGGCCAAAGTACTGGAGTTTCAGCTTCAGCATCAGTCCTTCCCATGAACACCCAGGACTGATCTCCTTTAGAATGGACTGGCTGGATCTCCTTGCAGTACGAGGGACTCTCAAGAGTCTTCTCCAACACCACGGTTCAAAAGCATCAATTCTTCAGCATAGACCTGGTTTTTTAAAGTTTTTGTATGACCTTAGACTGGTTACTTAAACTCTCACAGCATCTCATTTTCTTAATCCATAAAATGGGGCTAATAATAATCTGCCTCACAGGTTTGTTGCTAAAATTTGAGTGAGATAACAGATGAGAAAGCTGTAGGTACATAAATGCATGATTTCCCATCTCCGAAGGAGTTAGAGTCATTTCTGTTCCCACTTTTGCCCTCTTTCTTTCCAGACAGGGAGGGATCCTAGACACAAAGACATCCCAAGGATGAACAATGAGGAGGAAACGTGGCAGAGGGCTTGGATTGCGTTCCCTCGAAAACAGCTTCTGAGGCCAGAACAGGAGACTTCCTGGAGGGTGGTTCCAGGGCAGAAAATGTGAGTCAGGGTAGCAGATGATGCCCCCAAAAGGTATCTGTTGAGCTGGCTACTGTTGTGGAGCTCAGTCCTGTCAGAGGCCCTCTGAAGAGTAGGACATGCCTCAGAATTGACCTTTGGGGCTTCCCTGGTGACTCAGTGGTGGAGGGTCGGCCTGCCAATGCAGGAGACACAGGCCGATCCCTGATCCAGGAAGATCCCATGTGCCACAGAGCAACTAAGCCCTGAGCCACAACTATTGGGCCTGTGCTTGAGAGCCTGAAGCCTCAACTACCAAGCCCTTATGCTTCAACTACTGAGCCTGCGCACCCTAGAGCCCATGCTCCGCAACAAGAGAAGCTACCACATCGAGAAGCCCACAGACCGCAACTAGAGAGAAGCTGGAGCAGCAGCAAAGACCCAGCACAGCAAAAAATCAATTTATTTACTTATTAATTTTTTAGATGATAAGGGCCTTCCCCAATGGCTCCACAGTAAAAGATTCTGCCTGCAATGCAGGAGACACATAAGACGTGGGTTCAATCCCTGGGTCGGGAAGATCCTCTGGAGAAGGAAATGGCCACCCACTCCAGTATTCTTGCCTGGGAATTTTCATGGACAGAGGAGCCTGGCAGGCTACAGTCAATGGATTCATAAAGAGAAAAGAAAAAAAGAGAATTGACCCTCTGAAAGACAGGAGACTGGGGCCCTGACCCTTGTCCTCCACCACAAGGGTTGCCCCCGAGGCATTAACTCTCCTCTCCTCTCACCACAATTCTGTCAACTGAGGGGGAAAAACCGAGACAGACCTTTTGGATGGGGTGCTGGCAGGATTGAGGCCGGTTGGTGGAGGGGTCCGGGGAGCAGATCCACCGTGGGTGCAGCTCAAATCAAAGGGGGCCTGAGAATGTGTGGCAGGGGGGCACCAAAAGCAGCTGCTTTGGGCCCAAACCCATCTTTGGGTCAACCACATGACCTTCTCAACCTTAGACAACCTACCTGACAGCTGAGAAGCTTGCGAGCCCAGATTCAAGTCCTCCTCTAGACCACAGGCAGGGACACAGCTGACTTCCTCAATTGCTCCCTCTGGACACTTGTCTGGGAGAGAGGAGTGAGAATACCTGAGGGGTGAGTCATTAAAGGGGCCCTGGGAGGAAAGGGTGAGGCTGGGAATTTACCAGAAGGAAAAGCTAGCTACTTCACTGAGCAGCGGTGAAATCATTTTTCTCTGCTCTACAAACAGTGAATTAGCAATGTTCCTCAGATTGGAAACACAATAATACTGATTGTATTAGTGCCTATCACTTACTAAGCACACAACATGTACCTGGAAATGGGCTGTATTCTTTCCTGTGTTATTTCATTTCATCCTCTCAGTAACCCAGTCCAGTCAGTAGTATAGTTAATTGAAGTGCAGAGAAATTGAGTAACTTGTTAAATATCAAACAGTAACTTGCAGAGGCAGAATTAAGTTCCAGGTAGCCTAACCTCAGAGCCTGGACCTTTGACCACTAGATTATAGTTAACTTCCTATGAGAGAGAGAGCAGAACATTCAGCTGGGAAAGCTGCCTTAGTGGGATGAGAAAGGCTAGGAGAGCACAGAAATTAAATAATCAACATTAACTAGACACAGAAAGCAAAGAGAGAAGGACTCCACACTGATACTAGAAGGCAAATTATGGTTGTCTGTGTATGGACAGGCTCCCCTGGTGGCTCGGTGGTAAAGAATCCACCTGCCAATGCAGGAGATGCAGGTTCAATCCCTAGGTTGGGAAGATCCCCTGGAGAAGGAAATGGCAACCAACTCCAGTCTTCTTGCCTGGGAAATCCCATGGACAGAGGAGCCTAGCAGGTGGCAGTCCATGGGGTCACAAAAGAGTCGCACATGACTTAGCAACTAAAGAACAACATGTATGGACACTTGTCATTGATGGTTGTTCAAAAATTTTTTAGTCCCTTCATGCTAAGTTAGAATAAAAAGAAGCTACCCTTCCAATTTCCCTTGCCTTGAAGGTGCAGACAGGCAGCTTAGGTTCTGCCAAGCCCGCTCTGTGAAGAACCGATGGTGAGCAGAGATTCCATTCTCTGAGGCAGGTGGCCCTAGACAGAGTAGCTCTTTGTGAAAGCATCAGTCTCTCCACTTTGCTGATGAAAACAAGTGAAAAGAGGCTTCTGTCCTCCTTGGAACACTAAAGGAGAAAAGCATGCCCCCGGCACTGAAAAGGTTTCCCTCCAAAATGAATCCAAAGGCAGAGAGAAGCAGGGGCCACCTCAGTAGGGATCCTAAAGGTTCTGGACCCAATTCCAATGTGTGTCAGGAAGGGGCAGGTGTCCCACAGCACCAGGCAATTCTGGGACACCAGCAGGGTGTCCTGCAATTCAACTCACTCCTGACACTACCAGGAGAGAGCATCAGATCCCACAAAGTAGTGAAGGACTCTGTTCTACAAGTCTGCCCCTCCCCCAACTTCAGATAGGAGTCTCAACTCCAGGTTATCATCTGGGTTTCTAGCCAACAGGCAATAGATTGAAGTTTCCATCAAACCTTGCCTTGGTATCAATTAATTTACTAGAGCAATGCAGAACACAAAGATTTTGCTTACTAGATCTCTGGTTTATTAGAAAAGGAGTTAACTCAGGAATAGACAGATGGAAGAGATGCTCATGGTGAGGTACAGGGGAAAGGGCACAGAGCTTCCTTGCCCTCTCCAGGTGCCACTCTCCCTGAATATCAATATGTTCGCCAACCTGGAAGCTCTCCAAACTCATCCTTTTGGGGTTTGTAGAGGCTTCATTACATAGGCATGATTGATTAACTCATTGCCATTGATTCAACCTCCAGCCCCTCTCTCTGATCCGGAGTTTGAAGATGGATCTGGTACCAAAGATTCCAACACTCCAATCACAAGGTTGGTCCCTTTGGCACCTAAGGGCTTTCCAAAAGTCATTTCATCAATGTAGCAACATTCCTCTCTCAACACTGGAAATTCCAAGTGTTTTAGGAGCTCTGTGCCAAGAATGGGGCCAAAGAGCAACTATTTCTTGTTAAATCACAATACCATAGATTCCTCTCCAAGCAGAACGTTTTCTCCATAATTCTTCTCTGCTCCCTGGAGTGGGGGATGGGGGTGGGTTGGTTTGTGACTTTTCTAAGTAGAATGCAGCCCAGTCTCCCAAAGTGACAGTTTATTTGCCCATAGTTGTACCCTTTCCCTCTCTGGGGAGAGTATTTTTCAGCAGCTGGGAGCAGAGATAAGATTTCCCCTGATAAGCAGAAGCAGCCGTCTGCTAGCGAGGGGAGGACCTGACCTGCCACAGTAACAGACGTTCTTGTTTTATGTTTGTTCTTCTCATCCAGACCAAAAATAAGAGAGAGAGAGAGAGAAATAAAAAATTTCTTCATCTACAAAATTTGACAATAGGTCTGATCTCTCAGAATTGTGATGACAGTCTGTGAAAGGACTTTGTAAACCATCAAGTGTAAAAAAGACTAGCTTTTTATCATTGTTGACGATAATGATGATAATAATGACTTATGGTGGGGAAAGGCAACTTAGCCAGTCGGGACCCCTTGTCTTTCCCAAAGTTCACACTGTGAAGTTTGCACTTTTGCTCATGACACCCTCTCTGCTGGAATCACTTCTCCCAGGTTTTGTCTGTTGAAACCCTATTCCTCACTGGAACACCAGGGGCCAACTTCAGTCAGGTATTAAATGTGACTCCAGCAGATGGATAGCTGCAAAAGTCAAGAGGAAACCGCAGAGTGGATTTCCAGGTCAGGGGGTGACACATGGGAGAGGGAAGCTGCTGCACTGCCAGTCCTGGGGGAAGAGGGAGGCTGAGATGTAGCCCTACCAAACAACTTTCATAAGTTCACTTTTGTGTTGTTCAGTCACTCAGTTTGCAGCCGCATGAATTGCAGCACACCAGGCTTCCCTGTCCTTTACCATCCCCCAGGGCTTGCTCAAATTCATGCCCAATGAGTCAGTGATGTCATCCAACTATCTCGTCCTCTGTCATCCCCTTCCCCTCCTGCCTTCAATCTTTCCCAACATCAGGGTCTTTTCTAATGAGTTGGCTCTTCACGTCAGGTGGCCAAAGTATTGGAGCTTTAGTCTCAGCATCAGTCCTTCCAATGAATATTCAGGGTTGATTTCAATATTAGGATTCAATATTAGGATTGACTGGTTTGATCTCCTTGGAGTCCATCAAATTCACTTTAGAAGAGTTAGAAAATACAGATAAACGGGACTTTCCTGGTGGTCCAGTGGCTAAGAATCTGCCTTGCAATGCAGGGGATAAAGGTTCAATGCTTGGTCAGGGAACTAAGATCCCACATGTCTTGAAGCAACTAAGCCCACAGGCCACAACTACTGAGCCTGCATGACTCAATGAAGATCCTGTGTGCCACCAACTAAGACCCGGGACAGCCAAATAAATAAATAAAAATTTAAAAATACATAGAAAAATATGAATATAAAATATAAGAAAACAAAAGCACCTGCAAACCTACCATCCATCACTTTAAACATTTTTCTATTTGTCCATTTAGATATTTATATATATCTAAAGTTTAATGTTTCTTCCCAGTAAAATTTAATGTGTGAATTTAACTCAGATGACCATTTTATCTACTACCATGGGCAGGAATCCCTTAGAAGAAATGGAGTAGCCATCATGGTCAACAAAAGAGTCCAAAATGCAGTACTTGGATGCAATCTCAAAAACGACAGAATGATCTCTGTTCATTTCCAAGGCAAACCATTCAGTATCACAGTGATCCAAGCCTATGCCCCATCCAGTAACGCTGAAGAAGCTGAAGTTGAACAGTTCTATGAAGACCTACAAGACCTTTTATAACTAACACCCAAAAAAGATGTCCTTTTCATTATAGGGGACTGGAATGCAAAAGTAGGAAGTCAAGAAACACTTGGAGTTAACAGGCAAACTTGGCCTTGGAATACGGAATGAAGCAGGGCAAACGCTAATAGAGTTTTGTCAAGAGAACGCACTGGTCATAGCAAACACCCTCTTCCAACAACACAAGAGAAGACTCTACACATGGATATCACCAGGTGGTCAACACTGAAATCAGATTGATTATATTCTTTGCAGCCAAAGATGGAGAAGCTCTATACAGTCAGCAAAAACAAGACCAGGAGCTGACTGTGGCTCAGATCATGAACTCCTTATTGCCAAATTCAGACTTAAATTGAAGAAAGTAGGGAAATCCACTAGACCATTCAGGTATGACCTAAATAAAATCCCTTATGATTATACAGTGGAAGTGAGAAATAGATTTAAGGGACTAGATCTGATAGAGTGCCTGATGAACTATGGACGGAGGTTCTTGACATTGTACAGGAGACAGGGACCAAGACCATCCCCATGGAAAAGAAATGCAAAAAAGCAAAGTGGCTGTCTGAGGAGGCCTTACAAGTAGCTGTGAAAAGAAGGGAAGCGAAAAGCAAAGGAAAAAAGGAAAGATATAAGCATCTGAATGCAGAGTTCCAAAGAACAGCAAGGAGAGATAAGAAAGACTTCTTCAGTGATCAATGCAAGGAAATAGAGGAAAACAACAGAATGGGAAAGACTAGAGATCTCTTCAAGAAAATTAGAGATTCCAAGGGAACATTTCATGCAAAGATGGGCTCAATAAAGGATAGAAATGGTATGGACCTAACAGAAGCAGAAGATATTAAGAAGCGGTGACGAGAATACACAGAAGAACGGTACAAAAAAGATCTTCACAACCCAGATAGTCACGATGATGTGATCACCCACCTAGAGCCAGACATCCTGGAATGTGAAGTCAAGTGGGCCTTAGGAAGCATCACTACGAACAAAGCTAGTGCAGGTGATGGAATTCCAGTTGAACTATTTCAAATCCTGAAAGATGATGCTGTTAAAGTGCTGCACTCAATGTGGCAGCAAATTTGGAAAATTCAGCAGTGGCCACAGGACTGGAAAAGGTCAGTTTTCATTCCAATCCCAAAGAAAGGCAATGCCAAAGAATGCTCAAACTACCGCACAATTGCATTCATCTCACACGCTAGTAAAGTAATGCTCAAAATTCTCCAAGCCAGGCTTCAGTAATATGTGAACCGTGAACTTCCAGATGTTCAAGCTGGTTTTAGAAAAGGCAGAGGCACCAGAGATCAAATTGCCAACATCTGCGTGGATCATGGAGAAAGCAAGAGAGTTCCAGAAAAACATCTATTTCTGCTTTATTGACTGTGCCAAAGCCTTTGACTGTGTGGATCAGAATAAACTGTGGAAAATTCTGAAAGAAATAGGAATACCAGACCACCTGACCTGCCTCTTGAGAATCCTGTACGCAGGTCAGGAAGCAACAGTTAGAACTGGACATGGAACAACAGACTGGTTCCAAATTGGGAAAGGAGTACGTCAAGGTTGTATATTGTCACCCTGCTTATTTAACTTATATGCAGAGTACATCATGAGGATCGCTGGGCTGGAAGAAGCACAAGCTGGAATCAATATTGCCGGGAGAAATATCAATAACCTCAGATATGCAGATGACACCACCCTTATGGCAGAAAGTGAAGAGGAACTAAAGAGCCGCTTGGTGAAAGTGAAAGAGGAGAGTGAAAAAGTTGGCTTAAAGCTCAACATTCAGAAAACTAAGATTATGTCATTTGGTCCCATCACTTCATGGGAAATAGATGGAAAAACAGTGGAAACAGTGTCAGACTTTATTTTGGGGGCTCCAAAATCACTGCAGATGGTGATTGCAGCCAGGAAATTAAAAGATGCTTACTCCTTGGAAGGAAAGTTATGACCAACCTAGATAGCATATTAAAAAGCAGAGATATTACTTTGCCAACAAAGGTCCGTCTAGTCAAGGCTATGGTTTTTCCAGTGGTCATGTATGGATGTGAGGGTTGAACTATGAAGAAAGCTGATTGCTGAAGAATTGATGCTTTTGAACTGTGGTGTTGGAGAAGACTCTTGAGAGTCCCTTAAAGTGCAAGGAGATCCAACCAGTCCATCCTGAAGGAGATCAGTTCTGAGTGTTCATTGAAAGGACTGATGCTGAAGCTGAAACTCCAATACTTTGGCCGCCTCATGCGAAATGTTGACTCATTGGAAAAGACCCTGATGTTGGGAGGGATTGGGGGCAGGAGGAGAAGGGGACGACAGATAATGAGATGGCTGGATGGCATCACCTACTCGATGCACATGAGTTTGGGTGAACTCTGGGAGTTGTTGATGGACAGGGAGGCCTGGCGTGCTGCTATTCATGGGGTCGCAAAGAGTCGGACACGACTGAGCGACTGAACTGAACTGAAAGTTTAATGTTTCTTTCCCATAAAATTTAATGTTCAAACCAAATAACTAAATGTTAATAGAGATGTCACACATGTGTATGTTCCTCGGTTCTTTGTCTCCTCACAACAAAAATTTGGAGTGACGGACATTAAAGCCCCATCAGTGTGTCACAGCTCTCTGGTCTTAGACAGACCGTGTTATAGCTCTCAGGTCTCGAATGGACCGTGTTATAGCTCTTAGACAAATCAGTGTTACAGCTCTATTCTATTTAGAAGATAGCAGGAAAATCCATCTTCGAGGCATGAGGGCACGTTGGTCCAAAGACGCGAAGAGAAGAGCAGCCCAGCGTGGGGGAGAGAGAGAGAGCGCTAGCTTTGGCTCCTCTTTTTATATGCTTTTTTTTCTCCTGGGCCTGCCCTATGTAAATTGGGCCAGCCAGGAGTGTTGTTTGATTTACCTGAGGTCCTCACTCCGGTCCTCGGACCTTCCTTTGTTCTATTTTCGCGGGCTTTTCCTTTCCTTGTCTTTTGGCCACCACCATTTTGGACTCCTTTTCCCTATTCTACCTACCTAACAGAAATCTTCATATCTCCCTAGCTGATATATGGAATCACATTTTTAGCAGGTCTTTTTGTGGGAAACATACATAACATAAAATCTACCGCTTCAATCATTTCAAAGTGTACTTAAATGTACATTAAGTACATTCACGTTGTTGTATAACCACCACCACTATCCTTCAGAAATTTTCGTCTTCCCAAACTAAAACTCTGTACCATTCGAACAGTAACTCCTCATGGCCTTCTCCCCTTAGCCCCTGGCAACCACCATTCTCCTTTCTGTATCTGTGAACTGATTATTCTAGGTAGCTCACAAAAATATAATGATAGAATATTTGTCTCTTTTGTGACTGGCTTATTTCACTTAGCATAATAGTTTCCAGGTTCATCTACATTATAGCATGTGTCAGAATTTTATTCCTTTCTAAGGATGAGTAGTATTCCATTGTATGGCATATACCACATTTTGTATTCATTCACTGATGAACATTTGGGTTGTTTCCACATTTTAGCTATTACAAATAATGCTGCATTTACAAATAATGTTGTAAATAATGCTTGCATTTCACCAATAAATGCATTGGTGTATAAATATCAGTTTGAGTCACTGCTTTCAATTCCTTTGAGTGGAATTTCAATTCCAGAAGTGGAATTGCTGGTAACAGGTCCTTTTTGCTTTTTTCTTTTCTTCTTGGCAATGTGGCATGTGAGGTCTTTGTTTTCCAACCAAATCGAATCCATGACCTCTAAAATGGAAACTCGGTTTTTAATCACTGGACAGACAGGAAAGTCCCAGCAGATCCTTTTTAAAATCAGCGAACCACACTTTCTCATTTCTATGAGTCTGATATGATGCTAAATGATTTTGTGGTTGAACTTATGAGAAAACTGATATTCCTTCTTGCATTTCACATGTTCCATCTGGAGTAGGTTTTCTTCATATTCCTGGTGCACATCCATTGGAAATTTCTTTAGGTGACTCTTTAGAAATTTCTTTAGAAGACTCTGTAGGTGTTAAACTCAGTTTTCACTTATTTGAAAGTGTCTTTTAAAAAAAACAAAAAAACTTTGTCTCAAAAATAACTTTACTGAGGATACAATTCAATGTTTATAGATTTCCCCCCCTTTATTTTAGCACTTTGAATCATTCCAATGTCTTCTGGTTTCTAGTGGCTGTCGAGAATGGTGCCACTGGTTTAGCTGTATTTCTTTGTAGGTGATCTATGTTTTCTCTCTAGCCTTTAGTTTGTTGTTCTTAATTGTTCTACAGTTTTACTGAATTGTGTCTAGATGTGGATTTCTTCAAATTTATCCTTCTTGGCATAAATCGTGCTTCCTATATTTGTGAATTCCTGTCTTTCATCAGTTCTGGAAATTTTTCAGTCATTTGCTCCTCAAATATTGTCTTGCCGCATTTTTCTTTCTCTTCTCTCGTGGGGAAGACAGTCTGATGACTGAACGATCACCTCGCGTTTTTTGCCTCAGCTTTTTTATCAGCTTGTCTTTGTTGCTGCATTCTGACGAATTTTGTCAGGTCCATCTTTAGTGCACTTTATTCAGCTGTATCTTCTGTATGGCAGTTTTAATTTGAAAAAAAAATTTTATTTCTTGACAATTTATTTTTTCCTAAATCTCTCCGGGCACTTTTATAATCTCTTATTCCTGGTTTATGTTTTCTATTCCATCTTCTGTTTCTTTAAACACTTCCCAATAGCTTCAGATTCTTCATCTGATTGTTCCAAATTCTGGACCCCTTAAAGATTTAAGCCTATTGATTATCATTCCTGCTGACACTCATTTGTGGTGACTTGAATCCTTATATATTTATATTCAGTAATTTTTTGATGAGTTTATATTTGGCTGAATTTAATCCAGAAGTTTGGATTGAAGATGCTTTTCTCTAGGGAAAATTCCATTTGCTTCTGTTGGACTTCAAGGAGCATTAATAACATGGGGCCATTTAAGCTTATGGTTTACTTAAAAAAAGGGAAAGTTAAAATTCCAACCGCAAATCCCTATGTTAGCAGATCTCACATGGAAGCTAACATTTTTATTAATGGTAACATATAGTGCTGCAGTCTGGATAGGTTTGCTTGTAGGCTCCCTCTGCAATCAGGTGGTCTTCTTCCTTTCTGTTAAGAATGTAGCCCCTTGAGGGTCCAGCTTTGGGGGGAGTAGAGTGGTCTCACATTTAGCTCCTTCATCTTCTTAGGCTGTAGGGCTTACTCTCTGCTTCTCCCGCAAACTCTCTTACTCCTACCCAGTTCCCAAAGCTCTAAGTTTCTACTTAGCTGACCTCTCTGTTTACTTACTATTTCCTTTTTGCTTTGTATTATTTTGTTTCAGGGGGATGCACTTGGGAGATTATCCTTATTTTCTCGGGACCTCGCCAAGTTACTTTTAAAATATGCTTGTTGTGCTTTATATAGCATTTAGGTATTCTGCCACGGGAGGCTTCTGTGAACTCTGTCACACTACTGGAAGAGAATTTTTGAAGCAAACCAAAAAAATAAGTGATTATAGGGGATATATTGTTTTATAACCTGCTTTTTTCCTTTGATATATGATAAACACCTGTTGTACTAATAAATACAGGTCTAGAGCATCATTTTAATGGCTGCATAGTCTTCCACTGTGTAATGTATTCAATCTTTTTCCTATTATTGGGTATTTAAGTTTCTATTTTTTTCACTATTTTAAACAACACTTCAGTGAATATCCTGAATCTTTGGCTAAATCTTTGCATACATCACAACCTTTTCCTTTCTTTACCTGTTTATGAAAGTGATACCTGTCAATATAAAATATTCAAATTTTAAGGAAAACAAAAATTCTCCATAATCTTTTTTTACTGTCACCTCAATTAATACAATTTGGTCTATAATTGAAACTCTTTCTTAATCAAACAACAGAGGAAAATTAGGGCTAGAAAATGCAAGAAGAGAGACCACAATCTCTGCCCCTCACTTGCATCCCAGCAACTAGAAATAGGGAATCAGAGCAGGTACAAAGGATGGGCTGAAGGTCACTGAAGATAATCAGCTATAGAGAACTGAAGGGATGAGAGACACCCAAATAGACTCCAAAGGTCTGGGACAACCAGGGTCAGGTGTACCCGGCCTCAGAAAAGGCCGGAGCTTCAAAAACCAGGAATCAACTCTGCCTTGCCAGTTCGCCACTGCTGGAAGAAGAAAGCAGAGGTCTTCTCAGGCACTCACTCCAGGCTCCTCTTCCTACCCCTCCTTCTCTTAAAGACGCTTGGTTTGTTTTTTATATTTTTTTGAAATTTCTTGACGATGTGTCTGAATATGGACTTTTTTTTTCTTCATACATTTGCTGGAAACTCAGTGGGCACTTGTATTCATTTTTGGCTGAGCTAGGTCTTTGTAGCTGTGTGGGCTTTTTCTCTAGTGGCGGCGAGCAGGGAAGACTCTAGTTTCGATATGAGGGCTTCTCATGGCAGTGGCTTTTCTTATTATGGAGCATGGGCTCAAATGTGCATAAGCTCCAACAGTTGCAGCTCATGGGCTCTAGAGCACAGGCCCAGGAGTTGTGGCACATAAGCTTGGTTGCCCCACAGCATGTGGGATCTTCCTGGACAAGGAGTCGAATCTGTGTCTTCTATATGGACAGGCAGATTCTTTACCACTGAGCCATCAGGGAAGCCCAAGTTGGTTTATTTTGAGTCAAAAATGATTATAGGTTCTGACATCATCCCCAATCTCACACTTTACAGTAACTTCTTCCGATTCTCAGCTTTGCATGTCAATCTAAAGAAATCTAGTTGTAAAAGGTTTTTAAATGCGCCTCTAACTCCTTTCTGACTACTCTCCTCAAATGGAGGCCAGGTGTTGAGACCATGAGCTCAAAAAGAATCATGAAAGGAATGACTGTCCTCTCTGATGGCTCTTAGCTCCTAAACTAGACTTTTTTGAGGAACTGCCAGACTTGCCTTTATATTCTGTGAGATACCACCATATCACTATAAGACTTCAGATGAATTCTGTCAACTGTGCAGGTACATGAAGAGACCCCAAACCATAAAGAAAGCCAACCTCCTATCTCCTCTCGGTTGAGTATGGAGCACCACCTGGGATGATTAGCATCTCAGTGAAGCCTCAAAAAATTTGGCTTGTTCATTTATTAATCCAATTCAACAAATATTTATTGGGTACCTACCTTGTACCAGCTTTTAAAGGGACTACAGTTTAAGAATTCCCTAAATAGGTCAAAAATAGCATGCACTGACTCCATCAGAATTCAAGATGTGTATCCTGGAGTTCCAGTTTCTGGAGCAACCATAGTTAACTGCTGACCACTTTTGCTCCGGCTAGAGGAGTCCATGGACCACTGGACAGGATGGAAAGTTCCACAAGGTGAGCACCTTCCAGTGAGTCTTGCCCCATGACCCACAGGGCTGAGTCTCCCCATGAAGGACTGTGTGCCTAAGGCTGGTCGTATCTAATTCCACAACCTTCAGCTATGGTCAGGCCTTGGGCAGGTAGAATATGAACACCTTTTGTCAACCCTGAATGCTTAAGTCTCCCCAAGCTCCTGAGTTCTCCAAGACCCTTGTCCAGAGCATGTTTGTCAGGAACATTTATTAATATTAACCACAGAATTTGCAATGGAGAAGTGGCTGTGGGGAGAGAGGGCAGAGAGGCTCTGAGGTGTCTCCACTGCCCTGTACACCACAGTATCAGCAACTCTCTGGTGGGCCAATTCACCTAACTGACCACAGCACCCTGGGAGAGGTCTGTATTCGGAAGGAATAGAGGTCATTTGACACTCCACACCTTCCCTAGTCACCTTCCCCACCAGCTGACGCCTTTGTGAAAATGGCAAAGCTTCAAGGTTCAGAGTCCTGTTCTGACGTCAGTTCCATGGCAGCTTGGGCCGGGTACTTAAACTCTCAGTGCTTTCTCACCTATAAAGAAGTAACAAAAGCAGTACCTATCCCCTTAGGGTTGATGTGAGGATTAATTGAGCTAATGGCATGTGGTGAGCTTTAGAGAAGTGTTAGCTATGAACTTAGGGCAGCTGTGGAAGAACGGAGGCCTAGGACCATGATATCCTACTCAGCGCCACACCCCACCAACCCTCCAAACCCCCCAACCCCGAAGCGGTATCCCAGGCTAGGCGAGGGAGCTGGGAAACCTGTGGAAGAGAGGAGAGAGGCCAGCGGTAGGAGGTGGTTGTGGGTTCCTGGAGGGTGAGGAGCCCCAGCGATAACTGTACCTGACCTGACACCGTGGGAACAGCACTAGTTTCTGTTCTGACCCTGCCCGGTGCCCTTCCCCGCCCCCGGGGCGGGACTGAGGGGCATCAATTAAAGAAGGAAGTGGTTCAGGCAGAGAGAGCAACCGGGGGAAGCGGGAAGCGGAACCGCGAAGTAGCCTGGAGACTGACCCCTCTCCCAGCCACCAGCCCCCAGCCCCTCTTTCATCCGTGGGTGCTCGCAACTTCCAGAAGCTTCTCTCATCTTCCAGCCTGATGTCTGGCTCCAAGCTATGGTGAGTGGAGAGTGAGATATGGATGCGCCCCGTGCCAAGACCAGGGCACAGTGGGTCTCACGGGAGAGGCTGGGGCTCGAACTGACAGCCCGAGCCGAGTCACGGAGGTGGGGGCGCGGTTACAGGGGTGGGGCTGGGAGGGGAGTGGGAGGCCTTGGGGCCACGGCCAGCTGGTTACTGGCCCCCCTGTCTCAGGCCCAGCGGTGCCTCAGCCCCGCTGGTGCCCATCGAGGAACTGGAGAACCCGAAATTAATCGGCAAGGGCGGATTTGGCTCTGTCTTCCGGGCACATCACAGGAGTTGGGGCTTAGAAGTGGCGGTCAAGATCGTGAACTCGTGAGTGACCGAGCCGGGGTCTGGTCCAGGAGGCTGGGCCGGGGAGGAGGGGCCGCCGTGCCGCGGGGCGGGGCCTGAGGGCGGCCGGGAAGGATCTCTCAGGAGCATGACTGACAGCAACCCTCTCCTGGGCGCAGGAGGGCCATATCCAGGGAGGTGAAGGCCATGTCCAGTCTGCATAACAAGCATGTGCTGCTCCTGCTGGGGGTCACCGAGAAGCTGGAGTGGGAGTACGTGTCTGGGCCGGCTCTGGTGACTCAATTCATGGAGAACGGCTCCCTGGCGGTGCTACTACAGCCGCATTGCCCTCGGCCCTGGCTGCTCCTCTGCCGCCTGCTGCAGGAGCTGGCGCTCGGGATGTGCTACCTGCACAGCCAGAACCCAGTGCTTCTCCACCGGGACCTCAAGCCCTCCAACGTCCTACTAGACTCAGAGCTGCACGCCAAGGTCAGCCCATCCCTCACCCAGCCCATCATCTGGACAAAGTCCTGCCCCAGAGCTGCTCCAACCCCATCCACGGGACATAGGACCTGCACCTGCTGCAGCCCTGTCTCCTGAATACCCTCAGCATCTCCCTCTGGACACAGGGCTGCCCAAGTGTCAAGGCCCAGCCTGGAGCTCTGGCCCCTGCCACACCAGGTGATAGAGGCCTTGACCAACGTGGACAGTTCCATAGGTCCACCCCACTGGGCCCTCCAAAGATCCGTGGCTGATCTAGCCCAGGAGACTCAGACCTCAACCCAGTGCCATGGAGAGGGGATCCAGACTTCCAACCAGCGGCCCCACTGGTCCTACCCCTCCCCTAACCCTCCATCCCGTCTTTACAAGGCTGGGCCTGCACTTTTGGGGAGGGGGGAAGAAAAGGGTTCTGGGAGTTTCTTGGACCTGCCCATTCCCTATCTCCTCCTTCTTATCTCCCTTTTGCAGGTGGCAGATTTTGGCCTGTCCACATTTCAGGGAGGCTCACAGTCAGGGGCAGGATCTGGGGAGTCAGGGTGCACCCCAGCCTACTTGGCCCCAGAACTGTTGGCTAATATAAACCAGAAGGCCTCCAGGGCCAGTGATGTCTACAGGTAAGGCACCCACTCCAAACATATATCCCCAGTTTCTATACCTGTCTGGGTCCTTCAAAGGGATGCTGTATGGAAAGGAATCTTGCCAGCAGTTGGGTCAGGCCTCAGCTTTGTGTCTACTGCAGCTTTGGGATCCTAACGTGGGCAGTGCTAGCCGGAAGAGAAGCTGACAGTAAGACAAACTCTGGGATCCTTCACCTCAGGTGCCCCCCTCCCCTAATCCCCCAATCCCCAAGCCCTCCTCCTCCTCCTGTTTACCTGCTCAGACTGCCCCGCTCCTTCCTCACATCTCCTACACTCCCCACCCCTTTCCATGATGGGGTAGCCTTCATACTCTGAATGCCTTCTCTTCACACACACACCCCCACCCTAGTAGTGCCCCAGACATCACTGGTGCGGGAAGCAGTGTGTGAGAGGCAGATCCGGCCCCCACTGACTGAGCTGCCCCCCTCTGGGCCTGAGACTCCTGGCTTGGAAGAACTGACAGATTTGATGCAGCAGTGCTGGCACCATGAGCCCCAGAAGAGGCCTTCCTTCCAAGGTGCGCTGGCCATCCAGCTGGCCATCAAGATAGGCCTGAATTTGTCAGCAGGGGCTTTTCCCCCGGAAAAGAAATTTTGTTCACCTGCCACCCACTCTGCATTCTCTCTAGAATGCCGAACAAACACCAAGAAAGCCCTTGATCTGGTAAATAAAGGAGATGTGTCTGGTAGAAAGATGAATGTTGCAGTCTCCATGGTGAGTACTCAACACCCGCACCCAGGGGTTGGGCAGGATGGCACAACGTAGAGCTGGGCAGGATGGCACAACGTGGCTCCCTTGGCCACTCAATGACCCCCCCACTGACCACCATTCTCTAAGCTTTGACTATGGTTCCCTCTCTCCTCACCCCAGCCCTGAGTTCCCAGGCAACAGATATGGACCCAACTCCCTTGGGTTTACTCTGGCTCTCCCACCTCCATGCCTAGCCAGCTCCCCATCCTTACAGGTGAAGGAGTTCCTTTCTGAGCACAGGGGCAGCAACAGTCCAGGCCTGGAAAGGACAGAAATAGACGGTCCTAGGGAAACCACAGGAAGCCATGATTCCCTGGTCTCTGAAATGATTAACCTGAATCTGGAGGGATGCCCCAGCTCTGTTCCTGAAAAATGTACAAACCTTCTTGAGAGCATCAGGGTTGAGAGAGAGCAGGTTCCACATGCCTGGACAGCACGGACATCTTCAGATTCAACAGCCCGACCTCCTCAGACTCCAGAGACTTTACCTTTCAGAAACCAGAATCCCTGCCCCACCTCTGCTTGGACCCCAGGTCCTGGACCCCAAGGAAGTCAGGTGAGACATTTGCAGGACTACAGAATGCGTTGGGACTCCTGTGAATTCTGTCCCCTTGCCAGGGAATACTTGGGGCTGAGGGTGTCTGCCATAAGGGAACAGGCCCCAGGACAGGGAGCCTGAGAGCCCTGTGTTGTTTGTAGGTGGCTGAGAGATGTGACACCAACTGGCTTCCCAGAGCTCCGACACCAAATCTGGTACCAGGTACCCACTCCCCACTCCTTTCTTTCCCTGCTCAATTCTTTCTTCCACCAGCTTCTTCCTCAAGACCAAATACAGATCCAGGGTATTTGGGGAGGGGGAATGAGAAAGGACTAGAGCCCACCTACCCCAGCCTTCATTTTGTAAATGAAGAAATTGACAGCCACTGAGGTCACCCAGCAAAGGCAACTTGGCCTCTGAGCATTTGGACTTGCCCCAACACCAGAGCTGTGAACCTCTAAATTCCATTCCACTGTCGCTGTGTCAGTGCAGAGGGTCTCCCATCAGAAACCCGAATATCATCGATTCAATGGACTTGAGTTTGAGCAGACTACCGGAGAGAGTGAAAGACAGGGAAGCCTGGTGTAACGTAGTCCATAGGGTCGCAAAGAGTCAGACATGATTGAGTGACTGAACAACAACATCAGAGTCTCAGATGTTAGTTGTCACTCCTCTTTAGCTTCTGCAAACCCAATTCTGAAAGTGCAGCGTGTAGGGAAAGGCTGAAGGCAGGCCGAGACCCCACACTTGCATTTCCCCAGGGTTAACACGAGGTGTCGCTGCCCCTCCATCCTGCTGCTCCTCCTTACTATAAATCTCCAGCCACTTAATCCTCCCACCATCCTCACTCTTTCTCTTAAAGGGCCATGGCTTCCTACCATCCTTAACTGCCAAGGAGTACAGATTGGAAACAACAACCGCATGATTATACAAGGAGGAACTGCCTTATCCACGAAGGGCGTGGCACCTGGGGGCGTGGATAGGGGCCCTCAGTGCATCCCTCAAGGAAAAAGTTCAAAAGAAGGACCGCAAGAACCTGAAGCCTGGAGTGGGCCATAGGGTTGGTATCATAATAGCAAGAATTGAAGCAGCTTCTCAACTGCCTCCTGGACTTGAGGCTGCTAGCCTAGACTGTCTCTGAGGGCCATCATGCCTTCACCTGAACTGTCTGTGTGGCCCCAGGAGACAATAAATGTGGAATTTTAACCAAAGCACCATGAAGGAGGCTAAAGCTTCAGCCAGGGGCAGGAAGAGACACGGATGAGAAATGGGGGAGCTGACATCGAGGGAATGGGAGGCACTGTGGTTTCTCTGTGTGGCCAGAAGTGGGATGCTGAGGGCTGTGGGTGGGCAATGCTGTGGCACACAAGTCAGGGCCCTGCTGGTGGTGGGGGCAGGAAGGAATCCTGGCTCCTGGGGCAGCTCTGATCTCAAGGCAGAGCACTTCCTGTAAAACAGGCAAGACCCCACCCTAAACCAAACCCTGAGGATACAGGCTGTGGTCCTGCCACCACCTTTTCTTCTGGCCTATAGACACTTGGCAGTGGAGTCCTGGGGAGGGGGCTCTCCCTGGGAATTCTCAGACCCCAGCACATCTGTGCCCTGCATGATACCCCTAGTCTATCTCGTAGGTCAGCCCTCATGCTGCCACCTCCCTCCCCCACATATATTCACGCACGGGTTGCTTCCATGGACGCATTGGAAACCTTTGATTCTCAGCTGGTATTTGGGAGTGGACAGCAATGGCTCCATGAAGCTACACGCAGATGTGCCCCTCCCATGGAGCTGGACACCACTGGAGTATAGACCGCTCAGATGTGGCCACAGCACTGCCATCCAGGCTTGAGGGGCAGGGAAGGATTGCCTTTCATCTGGACCTAGACCCTGGTCCCCATACACCACCATGTCCTTCTTCCCCACATCCCTGGCAGCTTTTGCTCCAGCCCAACTTCAGTCTCCCCACACCCAGGGTTTGGGGCCCATTTTGACATTTGACACTTGGTGCAGCCCCCCACCACCCCTTGGATCTCTCCCGTGGTCTGCATTCCCCTTCCTTGAGGGGAACAGATGTGGGGAGGCTGTGGTGTCAGGAGAGACAATCAGAGTGGGGGAGGAGGCGGGAGTGCCGAGCCTGGCTAGGGCACAGGAAGGGCCGGGCCGTCCCATCGGGGAAGTGGGAGGGGGCCGAGGCGCCTGGAGGGAAGAGCCTATTGCCCCGGCTATGAGCTACTAGCCTAGCAGCACGCTGACTCCATAACCTGCCCCAGAGTTACTCGGTTCAGCTGCAGCAGCATCGCAGCCGTGAGTTGGGGGCAAAGGGGGAGGCTGGGGCTCCTTTGCTTTAACCCTAAATCCTGTGCCCCTGGCTTTTGCCTGAGCACCTCTGCAGTCTGGGTTTGAGGGGTGACATTAAATGAGTGGGGAGTCCCCTCACCACCAGCTGGAAGAAGGCTGGGAGGCCCAGAGAATACCTGGAAGGAGACAGGATTGCCGCGAACTTGGGAGGTCTGGGAGCAAGTGGCGTGGTCCTGGTGAGAAGGGCACAGCTGGGGCTGGTCGGGGCCTCAGACAGTAACTCACCCTGGCCCTCCTCAGCCCCAGGGGCCCACCCCCAGGCTGTGTGGCGCGGGGAGACCATGGCCCGCCTCTTCAGTCCCCGGCAGCCCCCCAGCGAAGACCTCTTCTACGAGACCTACTACAGCCTGAGCCAGCAGTACCCACTGCTGCTGCTGCTGCTGCTGATCGTGCTCTTGGGGCTCCTGGCGCTGCTCCCTGTTGCCTGGGCAAGTGGCAGGGTGAGCAGGGGAGCGGAGGGGGTCTCTGATGCAGGCGTCCTTGAGGACTGCGGGACAGGCACTGCCTCCAGGGCATTTTCAGGGTTGGGCTTCGTGGGTCTTCTTTACAATGTGTTTTCTTTGCTGGGACCCAGGAAACAAGTTCTGGACCTTGCTAGGAGCTGCAGTGACCCCACACAAGTCACTGCCTCCCAGGGCACAGTTTCTGGGTCTATGCAAGGAGACAGCTGGGCCCTCGATGCTTCTAATTTCTCTGTGGGTCTGACCAATCTTACCAGCGCCTGTGATCTGCTGGTCCTAGGATAAATCCAATGCCGGGTTTTCTGATTTTCCAGGGGGGAAATTACACTGGGCCCCATGGGAATCTGTTTCCTGGTTTTCTTTCCCTCTTCGGGGGCTGTTCAGCAGTTGTACCCGCAGACTCCCAGAAAGCACTTTCCATCCTGCTCTCATTTAGTCCCCAGATAACATATTTCCAGTTTCTTTTGTGGGGGAAAAGGGCTCTTCAGTACCACTTCTGGAAATATCCTGCTCCATGTTTTCTTTCCACATTTCGGAGGCAAGGTGGGAAACCCACTGGATGAGACCAATGGTCCTCCTCCAAGTCCAGGAAGAGGTGGGGACAAAGGGTGGAGACAGGGAATGGGGTGGTGCTTCTACGCCTTGAGGAATGGGGAGATCCAGCTCCTAGGCAGGCAAGGGAGTTTCTCAGTGTCCCCCTGCCAAAGCACTGGGAGGTGGGGACAGAGCCTGAAACTGCGAGCCTCGGGCCCCAGGCAGGGAATTTCCCAAGCCAGTTGGCCAGATTGGATCCACTCATGCTAAGTCCCTCTATGAGCTAGAATTTTTCACTTGCTTTGGGATTCCAGGGGTGGGGTGGGGGTGGGAGGGGTGCTATAGTTCCTATCTGACAGGTGAAAAACCCGAGGCTCAGAAAGGCCATAGATTCACAAGTGGCCAATATGAGGCTGGAGCAAGGTCTTCCGGGTAGATGGTCCAGGTTCCATCACCCTGCAGAATGCAAGCGAGACAGTGAGTTGAATCGCAGGAGACTGCTGGCTCTGTGATTAAAAACAGATTATTAGCATTTTCGTGTCTTTCAATCTAATGTGAAAGACAAGTGGAGGTGCTCTGCTCACTGCTGTCTGCTCCTCCTCTTCTTGGATAAGCTCCCCAAACCCCACATTCCAATCTTGCCTCGAGTTCCCCCTCCCCACCAGGAGCTGGCCGGAGACCCAGCCTTCCTGACCACTGTGCTGTGCGCTCTGGGCGGCTTCTCACTGCTGCTGGTCCTGGCTTCCCGGGAGCAGCGACTGCAGCGCTGGACGCGTCCCCTGTCAGGCCTCGTGTGGGCAGCGCTGCTTGCACTAGGCCACAGCTTCCTGTTCACTGGGGGCGTGGTGAGCGCCTGGGACCAGGTGAGGCAGGTGGAGCAGGGCAATGGGCATTCCTAGGCCTCCACTTGCACCCAAACAGCATAGGCTTGCAACTTCCCGTGCCCGTCTCCCCTAGGTGTCCTTTTTCCTGTTTGTCATCTTCACTGTGTATGCCATGTTGCCCTTGGACATGCGGGACGCTGTCACTGCGGGTGTCACCTCCTCACTCTCCCACTTGCTGGTCCTTGGGCTGTATCTTGGGCCTCAGCCAGACTCACGGCCGGCGCTGCTGCCACAGGTGAGCACACAGGAAGCACAGGCTGCGTCCGGGGCTGGCTCCGCTGGGCGCTGCTTGCTTCCTCTGGGCATTCACCAGCTGTTTCGCTGAGCTGACTCCATGGCAGGGTGCAGGGTTCAAACACAGACCTGGTGGAGCTGGTCCACAGTGCGAGCGCGATGCCTGCAAACGCCAGAAGAGGGCTCTGCCGCCCCCTTCCCCGCACCCCGGGAAGGGGGTTCGCCGGGGGACCAGGGTGATGGGGACAGATGTGGATAACAGAACCTTCACAGAGAATGTAAAAATTAGAGCTTGAGTAGTTTCCTGCTGCCGCGTGGGCGGGGATAGTGGAGAGGTATTCCCGGCAGAAGGTTTCTAGACCTAAGAGGCTGTGTTGGTGCAGCAACCAAGGGTCTGGATAGGGTGGTGGGGTGTGGGAGAAGAGCCCCCTACAGACACCACAATGCGGCACCAGTTGCCTCGAAATACTCTTAACTGTAGAGTCCTCCCTGCCATCTCAGTTAGCCCCCCGCCCCCACCCCGGGGTGCAGCGTCCTCTGAGACTGGCCCTCCCCGCAGCTGGCTGCAAACGCGGTGTTGTTTCTGTGCGGGAACGCGGCCGGAGTCTATCACAAGGCGCTGATGGAGCGCGCGCTGCGCGCCACGTTCCGGGAGGCGCTGAGTTCCCTGCACTCGCGGCGGAGACTGGACACCGAGAAGAAGCATCAGGTCCTCCGGGCCAGGAGGCCGAGTGGGGCTGGGGCTCGGAGAGAGGAGTTGTTTGGGTCACACAACCGGGCTCCGGAGACCGAATGATTTGAGGCGGGTCACTTGACCTATTTCCTCCTTTATAAAATATAGCTATTGCGCACCTTGGAAGGCTGCTGTGAGGTTCAAAAAACCTGAATCTTGTGAAAGCACTTTAGAGCCTTATGATATTAAACGAAGGGCTCTAATTCCTGTGTTGGTGCTGGAAGTTTAATCCCTAACATCGATCAGTGCAGGGCAGAGCTGGAGCCGGGCTGTGGGTGGTGGGGACCATCACTCTGGTGAACGCCTCTGGCGCTGGGGGAGTCTGTGGGCTCCTAGGGGTTTGAGGGGGTGGGGCTCCTGGCTCTAGGGAGTGGGGGTGAGGGTTGGGGCTCATAGTTGCCTCCCTCAGGAACACCTTCTCTTGTCCATCCTTCCTGCCTACCTGGCCCAAGAGATGAAGGAGGAGATCATGGCACGACTGCAGGCTGGACAGGGGTCACGGCCAGAAAGCACCAACAATTTCCACAGCCTCTATGTCAAGAGACACCAGGGAGTCAGGTATGAAGGGTGGTCAGAGGGGAGGGGGTGTGGGCTGAGACCCCAGCCCCATTGATGCCATCTGCCCTGCCCAGCGTGCTGTATGCTGACATCGTGGGCTTCACGCGACTGGCCAGTGAGTGCTCCCCTAAGGAGTTGGTGCTTATGCTCAACGAGCTCTTTGGCAAGTTCGACCAAATCGCCAAGGTCAGAGGGGGCTTCCTTCCCCACCTTCAAACTCCCCACCCTGGAGAGACCCTGCCAGGGAAGGTCCTGCCTTATAAGATCCCTGTCCCACTTCCAAGCTCATGAGGGCTCCCAGATAACTCCACTGCGGTAGGAAACCCTCTCAAACATCCCCAGGTATGGAACTGCTCACTGCACACCTCAGATTTGGAGGGAACTTTCAACATCCTCACAGATGCCCCAACCACAACACCCCTGAACAGGCTCTGAGTCCCAGCACAGGTGTCTCTGGACACCACAAGCAAATCTAGATGGATTTTTCTGATGCACTAATGTTAGGAGGCCCTTCCAAGGGAAATCTCTGCCCTCTGCATCCTCAGCTTAGCTACCTTGTCAGCCGTCAGGGATGCCCCCAAGGAATTTAATCTTGGGTGTCCTCCCAAAAAAACCCTCAATCCTGAGATGACTTTCATATGCTCAAATCTGGATACACCCTACATGTGCCAAAGCTGGAGAGATTCACAAACCTCCCAACCCTTCAGATGCCCTTCTGAGAAAGACACCCACATAGAAAACCTCAGCCAGCCCCATATCAAGTTGAGGGAGGCCCTAGATCTGATCTCGACACACCCAACCTCAGAAGTTCTTCAGGGATACCACATTTGCTCCCACTTGTCCCAGCTCCTTCCTGCCTCCTCTGGCTGCTAACCAGGTGCCCCCACCCCATGCACACCCTTCCCCAAGGAGCACGAATGCATGCGGATCAAGATCCTGGGAGACTGTTACTACTGTGTCTCCGGGCTGCCACTCTCACTGCCAGACCACGCCATCAACTGTGTGCGCATGGGGCTGGACATGTGCCGGGCCATCAGGTCAGCTGGGGCGGGCAGGATGGACGTGCGGAGGAGCAGACAGGATGGTGGAAGTCCTCCTGGAAAGAGGGAGGGGTACAGTACAGGTAGGGCTGAAGTCAGCACTCAGACTCTTCTCTACACATCTTGCTCAGGAAACTTCGGGCAGCCACGGGTGTGGATATCAACATGCGTGTGGGCGTGCACTCAGGCAGCGTGCTCTGCGGGGTCATCGGGCTACAGAAATGGCAATATGATGTCTGGTCCCATGATGTCACTCTGGCCAACCACATGGAGGCGAGCGGAGTGCCAGGGTGAGAGCTGGGGCTCCAGGAGGCTATAGCAAAAGACCCATCAGGCCTCCCACACGCCTGGTTTTCATAGTTCTTTAAAATGACCGTCTTCTCAAGTGGGGCTCAGGGAGGTCCTGGGGACAGGGAGGGGAGCTGGGAGACATCTCCTGTAGCACAGGATCTTGCTGGCAGTCAGATGTCCAGGAATGATCCTTGAAAGAAGTGAGAGATTTGGAAGCCTTCCCTCCTGACCCCCCTTCCCTCTTCTTCCAGACGAGTACATATCACAGGGGCTACTCTGGCCCTGCTGGCCGGGGCTTATGCTGTGGAGGATGCAGCCGTAGAACACCGGGACCCATACCTTCGGGAGCTAGGGGAGCCGACCTACCTGGTCATCGACCCCTGGGTAAGAATCCCGCCTGGACCCTGTGACCTGGCCCACCCTGACATCCAATGAGCCTGATCGCGTCCATGCCAGAGACTGAGCTCCTGGGTCCTGATGTGGGTATCACAAGGGAGGGGACCCAAGCCTTAAAGGAGTGTGGGGAGAATGGGGACGTCAAGTCAACGTGATCTTGACTCAGCCCTCATATGGCCCAGGCTGCAGAGGAGGACGAGAAGGGCACTGCAGGAGGGTTGCTGTCCTCTCTTGAGGGCCCCAAGATGCGTCCGTCACTGCTGATGACCCGCTACCTGGAGTCCTGGGGTGCAGCCAAGCCTTTTGCCCACCTGAGCCATGCGGAGAGCCCTGTGTCCACTTCGACCCCTCTCCCGGTATGTGCATCTCCTTCCTGAGCCCAGCACTCAGCATCAACCCACCCCCGTGGCCCACTTCCAACGCTGCCTGCCCCCTCCACCAGGGAGTCCCTTGATGACATCCCAAGGTCCTGAACTGTCTGGTCACCTCAGCCACTGGTTCAGGACCTTCCTTGCCCTTCTTTTCAGAGAAAGGACAAAGATGACTTCCCTCTGAGCTCAGTTCAGAGAAGACTCAAGACCCCATAGACACCGTGTCCGTTGCTCCCCAGCCTCCCTTCAGGAAGCCACTTCCCCTGGAACCGTACTCCCTCCTAACTCTGAGGCCAGTGCTGCACACCCATTCCCACCAGGAAATGGGTCTGTTTAGCTCAGACCGCATGCTCTCTTCTTCAGTCCCTACTGGGACCAGGACAGTGGTGGCCAATCACCCGTTGCCCCCACTCTCCAGCACTTGTACACAGATAAGATGAGGTGAAAGTGAAAATCACTCATGGCCTTGAAGAAGGAAGTAACCATGAGTGGGCAGAGTCGGGGAGAGGGCAGGGAGGCTGGCCCGCCCCTTATCTGGGGAAAGCTAGGACAGGATGTTACTGGCTGATCTATGCAAAGCACTTCAAAGTAAGGAGTGATTCATCACCTGCCGGGAGAGCCTGCATCTCCCCCACAGGCTCTTGGTACTTGATGACGAGTGGCCTGAACCCTCTCATGCAGGAACCCAGGCCATGTCCCTGAAGGCTTGCCATGGGATTCAATTCCACAGCCTGTTCTCCTCCATTGTACCCCATCTTCCCCAAAACTGTTCAGCATTCCTAGCCACTTGTCCATAGATCTTCCCAGAATCTTCTAAGCCAGGTAGACCTGCTTGGATTTACGGGGTGACTCCAGAGTACCCTCTCTGTGTCCCATCCCCGCTCCTCTCCCATCCAACAGGAAAGCAGGCCAGAGATCAGTGCGCAGTGGGGAGCGGGGAGGGGTGGAGGACCTTGGCAGCAGTGGCTCAGTGGCTGAGTGCCTCAGCGTGGGGAAGGGGAGAGGTCAGAATGCTATGCTGGTGGAATGGAGAGGAAGGAAGGACCCAAGACCCAGTGACTTGCAGGATGAGGCCTCCCGGTGGGCGTAGGGGAGAAGGGGGCTTGCCCAGGGGCTGTGAGACAGTGTTGAGTGCAATCCTCATCCGTCATGGTGGGGATGCCTCCTCAGAACCCTGCCAGACCTCCCTAAATCCTTCACTGTCATGCAGGCTGATAAGTGTCAGGGCAGAGTGGGAACCCCTTGTTCTAAGGTATCTTTCAATGTGGGACCACACCAGCCCAGAAACTCCCTTCTCAGTCCCTGACGTTCCAGGGTCTCATTTAAATGTTAGGGATGCTGAGAATCACACTCAGATTGCTATTAAACAATGTGGAACTATGGGGTGACTGGGCAGTGTTTGTGTGGGGGCTACCACCCATCCATGTTTATTCCTTCTACAGTCTTTCAGTATCTGCGATGTGGCATGCACTAGGGTAGTTCTTGAAAAGACAGAAATGAATGAGATAGTTCCCTGCCTTTAAATAATGTATAGGCATAGGGGAGGGCAGGAGGTAGTTTGATAAGAGTTAGACTCAGGTGTAGATGTATAGATGATTCCATGCCTGAAACATACCTCTCAATCACTCTGTCTCTCCCTCTCTGCTCCTCTCACGGACGCAGGGTTTTGGTTTGTGGGCCAAACCCACAGGGTGGCCGCCCTGTGACCTGTTTCCTTCACGTGAGCGAGGGGAGTGGGGAAGGACCGTCACCCTGCATCTTGCCCTGGGTAGTGGCTGCGGCACTTCACCTCCTTCCTTGGCGGTCATCCCCAGTTGCATGCTCCTTCTCACATCGCATATCCCTTCTGGTGCAGAAGAGAGTGACTCTAACCAGGTTCCTCTTCCTCTTCCCCCTTCTTCTCCATTTTTGGTTCTCTCCCCTACCACCTCCCAGTTCAGCCTGATCACCATGAAAGGACAGAGGAGATTCCAAGTGTTCTGCATTGCCATTCCGGTTTCAACCAACAGGGATTTTTTTTTTTTTTTTGGCATGGGGTGATGGGCAAGTCACTGCCTTTGGAATCTGTTGCAGCCCTTAGGGAAGATGAGACACAAGAAATCACAGCCATCAAGCCTACAGAAGATCCAGGGTTGCCTCTTAAGTGATAGAAACTGTGAGGAAATCAGAGGGCATAGAGATTCTTGGAGTCTGAAAGGTCAGAAAGAAGCTTGAAGAAATAAATGTGGTTTGTGGGATTGGGTAGAGATGGAAATGGGGATAGAAATGGTGATGTGTATATAAAGCCAGAGATAAAGATAGAAAGGGGGAGACAGAGTTGGGTTAGATGCTCAAGTCAAGGCCTGTGCAAATTTGAAATGCCTCGCTGCAGAGAGGCTCCACCATGGTGGAGTATGCCCACCACCTTTCATCTTCCTCCATCCCTGTGTTCTCCTTGCAGGAGAAGGCCCTGTCTTCCTTCAGCCCCCAGTGGAGCCTGGACCGGTGAGGTGGCCTGAGCAAATTTGAGTGGGGTTGTCCCTGTGACCTACCTACATCCTCCCTGGGGGGCTGCTCCTGCTTTGCCCAGATGCTTTTGAGGGTCTTCCTGGTGACAGGCTGGGCTCTCACTGTGCAGGAGCCGTACCCTGCGGAGACCTGACGATGAACTAGACACTGGGGATGCCAAGTTCTTCCAGGTCATCGAACAGCTCAATTCTCAGAAGTATGGAGATCTGAAGAGGGCTGGGAGGGCTGGAGGCCAGGGCTCAGGTGGCAGAGGAAGGACAGTGCTTCCTCTGCCCAGAAAGGAAGGGAAAACCTTCCCAGCTCTAGTCTTTCCACTCGCCTGACCACGGCCCCCCTCCCTGCCCCTTCCTCTTCCGGGCTTTCTGCCCCCGCCTCCCTTCAGACAGTGGAAACAGTCAAAGGACTTCAATCCACTGACACTGTACTTCAGAGAGAAGGAGATGGAGAAAGAGGTAGGCTGGGGAGATGGCACCAGAGGATTTCCCAACCTCAGTTTCTCTGCCCTGGGGAGGGGCAGGCGCTGTGGTCCCACCTCCCTTTCCCAGTTCTGGTCAGTTTGTGACCTTGGACGGGTGAAGGGCTTGTATTAGTCCTTTGAATTATGGGGTGGTGATGAGAGGAAGGAGGACAGCTCCTTGGAGAACCGGTAGGGGCTTCCTGGGTCAGAACTGGAGGGTGGGACAGTGAGGCTGGGGACCCCCTCCTTGCTTGGGATTGACACCTTCAAGGTGATGAGCAGCACTGGTGCCGACCCCTCCCCAACCCTTGCAGTATCGGCTCTCTGCACTCCCCGCCTTCAAATACTATGCAGCCTGCACCTTCCTGGTTTTTCTCTCCAACTTCATTATCCAGATGCTGGTGGCAAACAGGTGAGAGGCCTCTAGACAAAGGAAGCCCTGATTCTCCAAAAGAGATCCCCTGGCTCTTCCAGACCCCTAACCCACACTTCCTTCCCTTATTCACGTCCCCTCGGCCCAGGGCCCTGAACCTCAGAGGAAATGGAAAAACTTGTTCTGGGGAACCAGTAACCGTAGCCCTCATCTCACCGTCTTACATCCTGTGCGCTTTCTGCAGCCCCCGAGCATTTTCACGTGCCTGTCTCTCTGTTCTCACAACAGTCCCGTGAGATTTGGGTTTCTTTTGTTTCCACTAAGAAATCCAAATCTCACAGCAAATGAGCTTAGAGAGTAGGTCCTCACTCCTAGTTCGCTGCTAGGAAGGGTGAGGACTCATTCAAAACTCAGCCAGGTGAAAGAACTTTGGCCCAAAAGCCCAGAGACCAGTCTGATGGATGCTCGGCCACTCTCATGAGCCCCCGTCCCTTCGAAAATTGTCCCTGCGTTATCCCAGTACTGTCCGAGACCCTGCAGCTTTCCCAGGTCGTCAGTATGAAATGTCTTTCATCTGCCTAGGCTTCAGCAGCAGCCGGTTCAGATCTCCAGGACCACTTTTCCCTGTATCTCCCACCCAGACTGCAGGATGCCTTCCCAGCACACCGAAAGCCTATTCTGGCTCCTCAAGGCCTCATTCTTGTCTCTCTTTAGGCCTCCAGCTCTGACCATCACCTATAGCATCACCTTCCTCCTCTTCTTCCTCCTCCTCTTCATCTGCTTCTCAGAGCATCTGACGGTGAGGTGGGCACAGGGGCAGAGTGGTGAGCGGGGGCCCTGACCACAACCTGGCCCATAGTGGCACTCCAGCTGCGTGGCTAAGACCCCCATGCTCCTTCCACAGAAGTGTGTCTTGAAAGGCCCCAAGATGCTGCACTGGCTACCCACCCTGTCTGTCCTGGTGGCCACACGGCCAGGACTGAGAGTGGCTCTGGGCACCGCTGCCATCCTGCTCGTCTTCGCCATGGCCATTACCAGTCTGGTGAGAGAGAAGGGGCCCTATGCACCCCCATCAGGGCATGCTGGACCTTCCAGAGGCTGAAAGAGGACTTTTGGATTTGGGAGAACAGCTGGACTAAGGCCAGGGGATACTGGAAATGTTGGACAAGTATAAATGAAAATTATAGTCATGCACAACCTACCACCTGGGCAACATCATTATTAATAACACTTTGGTGGACATTCTTCCCATCTTTTTTCTATGTAAGCAGCTCTTCCTTACTTACCTTGAAAATGAAAGTGGTGTTAGTCTCTCAGTTGTGTCTGACTCTCTGTGACCCCATGGACTATAGCCTGCTGCGCTCCTCTGTCCGTGGGATTCTCCAGGCAAGAATACCGAAGTGGGTTGCCATTCCCTTTTCTAAGGGTTCTTCCCAACCCAGGGGTTGAACCTGGGTCTCCCACATTTCAGGCAGTTTCTTTACTGTCTGAGCCACCAGGGAAGCCCTACCTTACACAATTAAGCTGAGTTTGGCAGGATTTTTAGAACTTAGAATCATTCCTAGAATTCTATCCCTGAAAAACACCTTAGCAATCATCCCCCAACCAAGTTACAAAAGTGGAAGCTGAGGCCCAGAGAGGTTACGTGGTTGGCAAAAGATCACACAGGGATCTTGGATCATGGATCTTTTGATGCATGACAGACTAGTGCTCGTGTCACCCACTCTGGGGATGCCTGCTCACTCCCAGCAAGGATCCCAGCACCAGTCTCCCTCACCAACCAGGGAGGATAGCAGGATCCACCACTTTGGCAGAGTCCAGCCCTGACTCACCCCTGGGTCATCTGAAACCCAGCTCAAGTCACCATCAGGCCCAAGCAGCTGCCTTCCCGCCTCAGCTCCTTGTCTCCTACAGGTCTTCTTACCAGCAGCATCAACCTGCCCTTTCCAGGCTCCCAATGTATCCTCCATGGCTTCCAACCTCTCCTGGGAGCTCCCTGGGTCCCTGCCTCTCATCAGCGTCCCAGTGAGTGTCCCTCACAGCCCTGGACGTCCTTCTCCAGAGCCTCCCTTGGCCCCTCCCCCACTCCATCCTGCGGACAGGGGCAGACACGAGCCCCACTCGGTGTGTGTTTGTGCGACTGTCACCCCTGCCCCCCTCGATAGGACAGGAGCCCTGGGGTGTCCCCCGCCCCACCCTTGGGACAGGCCCCACCTCCTGACCACCCTGCCTGGCCCCACAGTACTCCATGCACTGCTGCGTGTTGGGGTTCCTCTCCTGCTCCCTCTTCCTGCACATGAGCTTTGAGCTGAAGCTGCTGCTGCTCCTACTGTGGCTGACGGCCTCCTGCTCCGTCTTCCTGCACTCCCACGCCTGGTTGTCCGACTGCCTCATCGCCCGCCTCTATCTGGGCACCTTGGACTCCAGGTGCGCATGGCCGCTGCACAGAGGGGCCCAGGCTGGGATGGGACCGAGCAGAGCTGTCCTCATCTCTCTGCCTGAACCACCCACAGGGCAAAGGCCAAGGGCCACGTGGGTGCTGGTGCGGGGAGTGATGGGGAGGTCATGGGACAACCCTGATCTGTGGCCTCCTCAGGCCAGGGGTGCTGAAGGAGCCCAAACTGATGGGAGCAGTCTCCTTCTTCATCTTCTTCTTCACCCTCCTAGTCCTGGCTCGGCAGGTAAGTCTCCCAGCTCAGCCCTCCAGGGCCTCCCTAGAAAGGGTGAGGCTGGGTCCCCATATATGTGATTTAGTCTCTCTCACCCTTTCCCTTAATCTCATATTTCCAGGGGCGAACCCAAATGGTCTGTCCATTGGCAGCTTCTAAGTGAAATTTCCTGCTCCCTTTATTCTTCTTTGCTCCCCAAGGAGAGTGCCCTTAAATCCTCCCCTCCGCCCCTCCCTCCCACCCCAATCTAGGAAAATTATGTTTAAGGAAAAATCCTCTGCCCCTACTGCCCTCCCTCATTTGAATCTAGATTCGAGGCAGTCTCCCTGGGCAGAGTTGCACCTTAAGCTTTTCTCTAAACTGGGAGTACAGTGTGGTTTTAAGCATCATGGAGTGAGGGGTGAATGCTCAGAAGCTGGGCCCCCCTGTGCTGTGTCTCCCCATGGCCCCCTGTGACCCTCCGCAGAACGAATATTACTGCCGCCTGGACTTTCTGTGGAAGAAGAAGCTAAGGCAAGAGCAGGAAGAGACGGAGACGATGGAGAACCTGACCCGGCTGCTCTTAGAGAACGTGCTCCCTGCGCACGTGGCCCCCCAGTTCATTGGTCAGAATCGGCGCAATGAGGTGACTCCCCACCCCCAACTCCTGAGCCTCAGAGGACGAAAGTCTTGGCTTGGCCCATCTTGTCTGGACTCCTGCCTGACGGGTTGGGCAGCCGCCCAAGCCCCCATGCCTGTCAGGGGCCTCCATTTTTACAAGTTCTTAGGCTCTGTCTTTGGTGAGCACAGTCTCTGCCTCCCAAGGTCTTACTGGGAAGGAGTGTCCGCTCCGATGGCTGCTCCCTACCCTTCCAAAGCCTCGTGGAGTGTCAACGGGAACTGTGTGAAGGACACAGTCCTCCCATCTCTCCAGCCCCACACTGTCCAGTTTGGTAGCCATTAGCCTCAGCGTGGCCATTAATTAAAATAGAAGATTCAGTTCCTCGGTCACACTGGCTCCCTTTCAAGTGTTCCACAGCTGCTTTGGCCAGTGGCCACCATATAGAACAGTGCAGCCAACAGAACGTGTCCATCCCTGCAGAAACTTCTGCTGGATGCTGCTGCTCTTGACTCTTCTTTTCCCCACCATTGGTTTTCTTTTTTTTTAGTTTGGATAGCAAAATTTATTTCTCAGAGTTCTGGAGGCTATTACTGCTTCATTTTATCTTCCAAATATAGCTGCCTCTGTAAGCTGACAACACTTTTCAGCAATAAGCTATAAAGATAATTCCCATGCATATGATCCCAGTTCCAAAAGAGACTCCCTTCACGTTGCTGTGAGGTGATCTTGACTCCGAACCTCTCTCTTTCCTGGAATTGCAATGAGACCCAATCTTTAACTCCTCAGTCACATCCCTGGGGTAACCTGACCCTACCCCTCTCCTTCCTTCCTGACCCTTCTTAAACTGAGGGGGAGGAGTGTGGACACAGGGAGGAGGACCCATATAGACCAGAAGGGGAAGAACATGGCACAGCCGCTCACCCCAGCCTCCTGCCCCCCAGGACCTCTACCACCAGTCCTATGAGTGTGTGTGCGTCCTCTTCGCCTCAGTCCCAGACTTTAAGGAGTTCTACTCTGAATCCAGCGTCAACCACGAGGGGCTAGAGTGTCTGCGGCTGCTCAATGAGATTATCGCTGATTTTGATGAGGTGACAGCTCCAAGGGCCCCCCCCCAGATCCTATGTCCTGGATTCTAGGATTTTCCACCAGGCCCTCCTTCCACTTCACTCTCCTGGCCAGGAGGACCATCCTCCCCTCCCCAGCCCTCCTGCTCCTCCTCTGATGCCCCAGCTCTGCCCTCCCCAACAACTCTGCTCACTGCCGACTCTCACCCTGCCACCATCCCTGACCCCACGACTGGTCCTTGAGCTTCCAAAAGCCTGGGGCTGGGCTTCTGGGAGAGATCCAGAGAGACTGGGGACACAGCCTCCTTTCTGTACAGCTGCTCTCCAAGCCCAAGTTCAGTGGGGTGGAGAAGATCAAAACCATCTGCAGCACCTACATGGCAGCTACCGGCTTGAACGCCACCTCTGGACAGGATGCGCAGCAGGTACCGCATCCCTTCCTTACCTACTAACCCTCTTTTGGGCTCTCCTTGGTGGGCCAATAATGGGCCTTATCTCTGTGCCTTCATTGACCCATCCTGGTGGGCTGACCCTTTGCCAGGATGCTGAGCAAAGCTGCAGCCACCTTGGCACCATGGTAGAGTTTGCTGTGGCCCTTGGGTCTAAGCTGGATGTCATCAACAAGCACTCATTCAACAACTTCCGCTTGCGTGTCGGTGAGGACCCTCCCTTCCTGGGGCAGTTTGGGACCTCCTTCTCACCTTCCCAAGCTCTCCCTCCCCCAAGTCCATTGTTAGCTGCTCCCCAGCTCATCCCGGGAAACCCCTCCAGACTCACCCCTTGGGATGGAGCATGAAGCTAGGAGGCCCATCTACTTCCTTCCCTAAGCAGCACTCCTCTAGCCCGTCCTCCTTTCCTCCAAGGCCCCCAGCCCCTTCAGTCTAGCTCCCTGAGCTTTCTTTCCCCCCTCTCCTTCTTCAAAACTCCCCCTCAGGGCCCCTCTTTACCACACCTCTTGTCAGGGTTAAACCACGGACCTGTAGTGGCTGGAGTGATTGGGGCCCAGAAACCACAATATGACATCTGGGGCAACACGGTGAACGTAGCCAGCCGCATGGAGAGTACAGGCGTCCTGGGCAAGATTCAGGTGAGGGAGCCGCTCAGAGGTGCGGGGGCAAGGGGGATGAGGTTAAGGACACCCCCACATTCCCTCAGCCCTTTCCAATTGCAGGTAACAGAGGAGACAGCCTGGGCCCTGCAGTCCTTAGGCTACACCTGCTACAGCCGGGGCATCATCAAGGTCAAAGGCAAAGGGCAGCTCTGCACCTACTTCTTGAACACAGATTTGACACGAACTGGACCTCCCTCAGCCACCCTAGGCTGAGAACCCAACCCCGTCCTCTCCATCTGGAAGATCCTCAGTAAAGAGACTCTGCTATGTCTGGGTTAGAATTGATGTCAGAAGCTGCTGGTTTAGCTGAGGAGCATCTTCTCCTCGCCTCTCAGTAGGACCGCTTCTTCCCAGGCCAAACTGAACGTATGTGCGCAAGTGTGAGCATGAGTGTGTTCAAATGGAGGGATTTTTTCCCACACGCTCAGCAAAAGCACTGCCTCTGCCTCCCTGCCTGCCTGCCAACCTGATTCTAGGATTGGGTACCCTTGGAAGCAGAAAGAATTTTCATCCACATGACTCAAAACAAAGACTTGTCCTCTCCTGCTTCCCACCCACAAATACTGGAAAGAATCTCCGGGAAAATGTCTTTTGATCTTTATTTACAGAACAAACACCAAGTGAGCGCCTGTTCTGGGCTTACTGTGTAGTATGGGTGGGAAGCCTGGGATATAATCTGCTAGGTCCCTCCTCATCTCAGCTGCTGTTCTCAAGCTGACCCACCATGCTTTCTAGCAAGGACGTGTATACAGTTGCTGCTGCTGCTGCTGCTAAGTCGCTTCAGTCGTGTCCGACTCTGTGCGACCCCATAGACGGCAGCCCACTAGGCTCCCCCGTCCCTGGGATTCTCCAGGCAAGAACACTGGAGTGGGTTGCCATTTCCTTCTCCAACTGTGTATACAGTTGGGGGTCTCCAATTCTCAGGTCTCTCAGATTCTCCATTGCTTCCTGCCCTGATGCTGATAGGTCCTGAAGCATCCATGGCTCATTCCTGCTCACATTTTGGGGTCATGAGAGGTATCTTGATGTGCAGATGTTTCACGAGGATTTTTGACTTTTCTCCTGGTTGTCTTTCTCTTTTTATGCAAGAGATTCAAAAAGTAAACTGCCGCTACTATCTTTTTAAAAGGCTGTCAGAAAGAGCCAGTCCAAGGCTCTCCAAGGCAACAGTCTTCCCAAGAAAGAATGACACAACCCTCTCACTTCTGCAAATCTTCATTTCCTAAGGGTGACCACATCACAGAGGGCCTTCAGCTCTGTGCCACAGCATTTTAGGGGCTGGCAGGATGCTGATGTGCAGAGTTCTAAAGAATAAGATCTGATGACTTGGTTCACTGGTGAGACTGCCTCGGGAGAGAGAGAAAAGAGGCAATCCCCTAAGACCTCTCCTATTGAGAGGACAGAGAGTGCTGGCAGGAGGTTGGAGTCCCACTAACAAAGATCCCCACCCCAGCCCCCAGACACCTCCTAGCAGGTCTAAATGTTCTTCCTGTGCTGAGTCAGGGAGTCTGGAGTGATGGGCACACCCGGGTGGTCTTCCTTGGCCAGCTCCTTCAGAGGTCTGCAGACCTGTGTTGTTACAAGTATGATCTGCAGATCACCTTCCTCAGAATCGGGGTGGGAAGGTCTGATGTCTCTGTCTCTGTGTCCCCAAACTGAAAAGCACGGGAAACTGAAGGATGTGCCACTCTGCTATTGAGAAGGAGCATCCAGGAGCACCCCAGTCCCCCATCATGAACACATCACACACACCAGGGTTGACCCAGTTTCAGACTTCAGTTTTAATTGTAAAGCTGCCTGTGGGGACCCGGTTCCCATTCAGCCCTGAGTTGTGCCCCTCCCCGCCTTCCGCTCCACTCTCCCACCAGCGTTCTCTTCCTGGGGGAAGGAGGGGGATGGTCAAAAATTGGGTCAGGCCAGCGGGGAGGGCATTCCCCCAGGAGGAAAGCTACGGTCCTTGCAGTGCAGACACCCAGCAGGCCTAATTGAGCTCGCTTCACTCGAGAGGGTTGGTGGAGGCAGTGAGGCTTTCGGCGGGGTCAGGCTCGGGAGAGGCGGGGGTGCCCCTCACCGTCTGAGCCAGGGTGCCCCCGCGACGGCTGCTGGACGCCTCAGAGCCGGTGCCCTCCAACAGCTTGGCGACGAAGCCCACGCCGGCAGAGCGCA
The DNA here is from genome assembly GCF_049115385.1 of Moschus berezovskii. Lineage (NCBI taxonomy): Eukaryota > Metazoa > Chordata > Mammalia > Artiodactyla > Moschidae > Moschus > Moschus berezovskii. Next base: position 96,185,024 of record NC_142468.1, read on the forward strand.
ACAGGCTGCCCCCGGCGCACGCGTACAGCAGGGGGTTCACGCTGCTGCTCAGGAAAGCCAGCGTGATGAGCACGCGGCGGGCTCGGAGCAGCCGCTGACCCACCGGTCCGGAAACCAGGGCCTTGCCCGCTGCCGCGCGGAACCCCTCGGCCAGGTTCACCACGTGGTAGGGCAGCCAGAAGGCGGCGAAGGCCAGGATGATGAGCGCCACCAGGCGGCCGGTGCGGCGGCTGCGGCGGAAGCGCCGGGCCCGCAACCTGCGCCCGATGTCGCAGTAGCAGGCCACCACGACGAGGAAGGGCAGCAGGAAGCCGGTGATCACCTCGAAGAACAGATGGAAGGCCCGATGTCTTTCGCTGGGGTACTTCGGGAAGCAGGTCAGGCTCCTATTGTCCGATTCCAAGTGCACCGTGCGGTACAAGAGGACGGGAGTGGCCAGCAGAACAGACACCACCCAGATGCCGGCCAGCACCCGCCAGGCGACTGCCTTGGTGCGCAGCTTCTGGGACACAAAGGGGAGGGCCACCGCCAGCGAGCGGTCCAGACTCATGGCCGTGATGAGTAGGACGCTGGCATACATGCTGACTCCACAGACATAGTGGGTCACGCGGCAGCCGGACAGTCCAAACGTCCAGGTGCCTCGGGCCATAAAGTGGAGGAAGAAGGGGGCAGTGAGCAGCACGGCCAAGTCGGCCAGGGCCAAGTGTAGCACCATCAGGGCAGTGACCGAGCGCTTCTGCAGCTTTGCCAGGATGCTCCACACCACAAAGCTGTTGCCAGGAAGCCCTACAGCCAGTGCCACTGATAGTACGGTGATGACCAGCAGAGGGATGAAACTGCCATCTGATGAGGAGGGTGCTGCAGGCGCTGTAGTGTTCATGGCTATAGCAAGGACCTGGAGAGTGAGGGCGACACGCACATGAAGGAAGGGTGTCCTGACACTCTGGACACACTAAGTCTGGGTACTCTCATCCGTCTCCAAGATCAGCACCATCAGACGCTGCTCACCGGGGTATACTACCCTCATCATCACCCACTGACCTGTCTTAAGGGGATCTGGCTGAGTAGAAAGATAAATTTCCTAACAGCCACAGAGCCCCTTCCTGCCCAGAGACCCAATTGCAAAATATACAGCAGCAACAGAAGCAGTATTTCCAGACCTGTCAGCCTCCATCCCTTCAGTTCAGGGGGACCCTAAAACCCAGAACCAAAGTGGAGGCTCTTCTTAACAATGCTGCACCTCTCAAAAGGCTAGCTCCTTTCCCCTACCACCACCCCATCCCTGCCAGACCCTCAGCCCACTCAAGTGCCACTGCCCTCTTCCAATCACCTACCCACCCGCCCCAGAGGTGCCCAGGGTCCGCCAAGAATAACAAGGATGGGGAAGAGTTCGTGGACAGGAGACAAGGCCAAGCCCTCTCAAGCTCCTTCACCACTGCTCAGCTTCCTTGGGAAGTCCTTTGGACCTTCTCTTACAGTTGTGCTCCCTCCCCCCACCTCCCCTACTCCCAGGGTACTTACTTAAGGCTTTGCCGGGCACTGGTTGGAAGCTGGTGCCAATCCCAGGGTGAGGGCAGAATGGCGTAGCCTATCCCCAGATCTGTGCTGGTGCCAGGGGCCTGGCCTGGGGTCTGGGTGCTATCAGTTAAGTCAGCTAGAGAGGAAGTGCCACAGAGCAGGGGAGGGGAGATGCATCTTGCCGAGGGTGGGGTGGAAACTCCTCCCCACCCCCTTTGCTAGGTGGGGTGGAATAGTCTTTGTGTTCCAGAAGAGCCGGGTGGGGAGGAGGACTCCTCAGGGGTGGGGCCAGAAGAGCCCCGGCAGGGGTAGTGAGAGAGGAAAGAGGAGTGAGGGGGCGGGTAGGCCCAAGTGTGGCCTCAGAAGCAGGTCTAGACTGAAGAATCTAGACAGAAGAATGAGTTGTGTCAGGCAGGAGAAGGGGAGGAAGTCAGAGAGGGGAGGTGGACTCAGACTGAGAGGTCAGAATGTTGAGTATCTTTATATCTTCTGTGAACGATGTAGATTTTCAGATTAATAGGAAATGTGGGCTAGGGCTGGGGCTCAGTTATGCGTTTGGGTCAGGTGACGTCATGACTTAAAGAGGACAGCACTCTGTCTTCGGCTTGGTTTCAAGCCATGACTGGGATTTGGTGGAGAGGAGCCCCTTCCAGCACCCTCCATCCCTCCCCTCAATTAAAAGAACTAGTTCCATTGTAGGTCCATCTCCCTTTTCTTTCATAGAAGCTAAATGGTCTCTCTAGTATCTCAGAGAATGACAATTTCTTCCCCTTCCTGAACCACTTGCCTTGTGCTTGCCAATGTGGCCATGCTGCCACATGAATTTGGACTTAAGATGTGGGCGTTGGGCAAGTAAGTCAGCACCACCTCTTTCCTACCTTCCCACAGCTGACTTCTGTCCCACCTTAGACACAGAGGGAAAGCAGAGATGAGCACAAGAAGCAGATGAGAGAGGGGGGAAACTAGGAATGTGGAAAGCGAAACAGCCCCCAAAAGGATCGCTCTTCCCCCTCCCTGGAAGGAGGACAGTCTCCTCTTCTTGACTCTCCTGCAGAAGCTAAGAACCAAGAAGTCTAATCTTCAATCCAATCATGAGCCTTCCTGCTTCCCTTCTAACTCCACCACTTCTTGGGAAATATGCGTAATGGTGGTAATGGGTAAGAGTGTAATGGTGGTCAGTGAGGTCCCTTAACCTTTGTAGTGGCCTCAGCTTTCCTGCTTTGAGAAAAGCCAGAGCAGGACTTCCCTGTGGTTAAGAATCTGCCTGCCAATGCAGGGGACATGGATTCAATCCCTGCTCCAGGAAGATTCCACATGCCAAGGGGCAACTAAGCCCGTGTGCCACAATTCCTGAACCTGAGCTCTAGAGACTTTGAGCCACGATGAGAGAAGCCCCCTCCGTGAGAAACTCACTCACCACAATTAGAGAGTAGCCCCCACTCACCACGACTTGAGAAAGCCCGTGTGCAGCTACGAAGCCCCAGCACAGCAACAAATAAGTAAATTAAATTTTCTTAAGAAATAAAAAAAGAGAAGAGCCAGAGCAGAGTTGACCCAGTAGCTATCAGCTAGAGGATATGATGAAAAGAAATGGGCTGAAACCGCAGCAAGAACTGGAGGCAGAGTTGAGGAAGAGCTTTCTGACCACAGACGGCGTGTGGGATGGGGAATGTGTAACAGAATTTAGGAAGCCTCTGCTCTGGTGCGCGAGGACAGGAAGAAAGCCATGAAGTCAGTGTTTGGGGATAGAAGCTTCTGCCTCAGAGCTCTGGGGTCAGCCGGACACCCCTTCTGACAGGACCTAGGTTGTCTTTGCCTCCTCTTGCAAGCTGCTCCCCACCTCCATCTCTATGGTCTTTCTCCCTCTGTCCCAGACTAGATGGTCTAACCACACTTCCTGCCCCCCCAAGTCCAGAGCTCTGTCCAACCCATTTTGGTGGCCCTGGCCTGACCCTGAGGACTGGATTTCCTCTAACCTGACTTCTGCCTGGGTGGTGTGAGCAGTCACAAAAGCAGAACCTAGGGTGATGGTCCATGTGACCACCCAGGTAATCAAGCATCCAAGTTTGTTAGAGACAGGGGGCTGGGACAAGAGACTTGCAGTGCTAAAACTGAGAAAGTCCTAGGCAAATGGGGGTGAGCTGGTTACCCTAGTGACCACACGTGTGTGCACATGGACATCCCCTAAAAAGGACTCCATCCTACATTCCCAAACTTCAAAGTGTCAGGCTCCAGAACAATTTTGAGACCTAGAGAGATTCCAAGAGATGGGAACCGAGAAGTGTTGGGGGAGGTGAGGAAGAGCTAGCAGTCCTGGGAGAAGCCAAGACTTGGCCGAGAGGAGAAAGAGAGAAAGAAGAGGCGTCTCCCTGGAAAATTCTTTTTGTCTTCCAGATATCCACACCGTTCCTCATACCCCTCAACTCCAACCCTCAGAAGCCTCCTGGGTGAATAAGTGTCTGCTCCTGAGCTCCTTGTTTGAGTCAGGTGACCTTCTCAGGGAGAGTTACATTCAGAGAAGGTAAGTCTTTGACTTCCAAGGTCCCTCCCCCGCTGTTCCAACCACAAGACAGACAAGAAAACTTTCCTTTCAAACCCTACAGACTGACTTTCCCCTCCCAGAGCCAGTTTCCCACCCACTTAGCTCTAACAGACCCAGAGAATAGATCTTATCACCATCCTTCTGCCAAGCACTCACACCTTTCTTTCCTCTTTCTCCATTTATTTCCAGAGCGGTTCTATGGGTTGGCTTGGGGGAACCAGGCCATTTGGGCTGGGGAGGACCGGTTAAGATGCCATCGAGGGCTTGCATTGCCCAGCCTTGGCCTGACCCAGCAGTGAGCTAGGGGACATGGGGTAGTTTCTTGCTCAAGTAGGATGAACCACTGGAGGGAGCACTCTTAAGCCATCCTGTAATGTATTTCACACAATTTCACAGTGTCTTTCACAATACCTATTGGCAACAAGTAAGCAGCTCTGGCACCCAGGCACATGCCAGCCTGCAGCTACATGATATTCTTTAATACGGGCCATCACCACTCCCAGTCCTGGGAGGAACCTGGGCCTGCCCCAGATATATAATAATTCTGCCCAGAGATCTCAGCGCTGGCGGGAGAAGGATCCCCAAACCAACCAGAGTGGTTCCCTGAGTCCCAAGAGGGCGCTGGAAGGGAACAGGGACAAGCAGGCCTGGTGGTAAGGTTTGACGTCAAGGGTCCCAACCCTGACCATCCTTCTGCGCCCCGCCCCCAGGGTCTCCATTGCCGCCGCCCCGCCCCACCACTTTGAGCCGAGGGGTAGCTCGGAGCTCCAAGGTCCCCTCCCTAGAGCGGCCGCCCCCTCGGGCCTCTCCGGAGCCCTCAAAGAGCCGCATGAGGAAGCGGGGACCCGCCCGCGGCAGGAGATCCCCGGCGGTGAAGAGGTAAAGCATCGGGTTGACGCTGGAGCTGAAGAAGGCCAGAGCAGTGGTCCCGGCTCGCGCCGCCTGGCCCGCCCCGCCCAGCCTGGCGAAGGCCCCTTCCGGCGGAGCCAGCGCGGCGAGCGCCTGCAGCACGTTGACGGCGTGGTAGGGGGCCCAGAGCAGGCCGAAGGCCAGCACGATGGCGCCCACCAGCCGGCCCACCCGCGTCACGCGCCGCCCGGCGCCCCAGCGGACGCCCCGCAGCCGCGCCAGCGTCACGCCGTAGCAGCCGAGCACCAGCCCGAAGGGCAGCACGAAGGCGGTCAGGGTCTCCAGGCTCAGGTGGGCGGCGGCGTGGGCGGCCGACGGGTGGCACAGCTGGCACACACGGTCCGCCCCGAGGTGGCGGTAGACGGCCGCCGGGGTGGCGAGCACCAGGGCGGCCAGCCAGACGGCCAGCAGCAGGCGGCGGGCCAGGGCCGGGCTGCGTAGCCGGGGCGCCAGGAAGGGGCGCGTGACGGCGAGGCAGCGCTGCAGGCTGAGCAGGCCGGTGAGCAGCACGCTGGCGTACATGCTGAGCGCGCACACGTAGTACACGGCCTTGCAGCCCGCCTGGCCCAGCGGCCAGGCCTGCCGGGTCAGGAAGGCCACGAAGAGCGGCGTGAGCAGCAGCACCGCGCCGTCGGCCAGCGCCAGGTGCAGCACGAGCGTGGCCGCCAGGGGGCGCCCTCGCGCGGACCGCCAGCCGGCCAGGCTCCACACCACGAAGCCGTTGCCCGGCAGCCCCAGCAGCGCCGCCAGCAGCAGGAAGGCCGTACCCGTGGCCCGCGAGGTCTTCCAGCTCAGCAGCGTCTCGTTCCCCGGCGGACGGTAGCAGACCGACATTCTTCTGTCCTTCCGGGAGGCTGGAAAGGGCCGTGGGGCGCATTCAGGTGGCGCAGAAGCGCACGTTCCCCCTGATGCCAGTGAGAAGGGACTGAGCGTCCCTCACTCTTCTGCAGCCGGCCTCTGTTCTGTCTGGGGGCCTCCGTCTCTTCCCCCCAGGACCCCAGCCCCAACTCAAACACTACTTCTTGGAACCCACATCCGCTGCTTTCTGTCAGGCCACCTCCCCAGTCCTGACTCCCAGGCTGTCCCTGCCTCCACCCTTCTCACCTGGCCTCCCCTTCTTCGTCCAGCCCCATTCCCTATATGTATATACCGCAGGGAAAAGTGACTGGAGGGGAGTAAGGTCTAGTGGGCAGGTCTACTTACCCAGCTGGGTGGGAGCAGGGTTGGGGGCTCTCCAGGGGCCTGGGGAAGCCCAAAGGCAAAGCGGCAGTGGGCAAGTTGCCTAAGTCTGCCCTGTGCCTGTCAGGTTGGCAGAGGGTGAGGCAGAAACAGGGAGGGACAAGGTGGGGCTCCTCTTGGGCCTTTCCAGGAGCCCTCCCTCACCCTGCTGCTTCCCATCACTAACTCGTCCAGGCATGTGAGAGCCCGCCTCCCCAGGAAACAGGATAGGCTGAGGGGGTGCAGATAAGGTTCCCTGGGCGTGTGGGTGAGTAGGGACACTGCCGGATCCTGCCCCTGGGTCCTGCCCCTGCACTCATTTCCCCCCTGTAACACCCACCCCCCCAGTTCTCAGCCCTCCCACCCTGCAGCTCTTACACTGTCAGGTGTTCCTTGCCAGCTCTCAGCAGAGAAGGCAACCCAACTACTCATTCCTGTATCTTTGCCTGTTTTTGGACTCCTGACACTGCTAAGCCCCACTTTTCCTCAGCTTCCTACCTACCCCCTCTCACCTCCTGCCTTGGGCCCTGCCCCAGTCACTCCAGCCTCACGGCTCTCAGAGGGCTGTCAATGACAGCTTTCAGTGTAAAGCATGGGGCTAAAGTCCCCGGGGGAGTGGGAGATGCATGGAGGTGTGACGGGCTTATAGGCTGCGTGAAGAGTTGTGACACGCACCCATGAAGAGGCCACACTGCTGGGCTGCACCAGGATACAAGGTGAGGCAAAAGGAGAGGCTGCAGTGTAGGGACATACTGAAAGGAAGCCTTCTCGGGGTGGAGAGGTCAGGCAAAACTTAGAAATGAAATTTGGCAGATTGATTGAGGGAAGAAGGAAAAAGGCTTCTGCCTGTCAACAGCCAGAAAGGGGCTCCTTGGGAGCCAGGACACCAGTATTGTCTCAGTTTGGTTTCCCTCCCAGCGGAGCTTGAGTCAAGGGTGTGGATACAGGTAATCCTGTCTTTAGGCGGTCAGCTCTGGAAGCCAGAGTTAGAGCAAGGGAAGGGGAAGAGGGGAACCAGTAGAGTGCATTGTTGAGTTCCTTCAGTGGGCTCCAGGAACCTCTGAGCACATAGAATACCCTCCCGAAAGACAGAAGGCAGATGTTTATGTCCAGCTCACCTTCCCCATTGTTTGAGGGTTGTCCTAGAGGCTTTAATGCCCTCACGCACACTTGCAGCCTGTCCTGTACAGCTTCAGACAGGCTCCTGGACTGTGGTTGTGTGATGTGTTCACTGACGGTGAGAGTCTGAGCTTCCACGCAGCTGTTACAACAACCACAGCTGAAGTGAGAGATGGACATGGGAAACCTAGAGTCCATTAAAGGAGGCATTTTCTCTGCCCCCAACCATGGCTGCGTGTGCTGTTGCTCAGTCGTGTCTGACTCTGCGACCCCATGGACTGTAGTCCACCAGGCTCCTCTGTCCATGGGATTCTCCAGACAAGAATACTGGAGTGGGTTGCCATGCCCTCCTCCAGGGGATCTTCCTGACCCAGGGACTGAACCCGCATCTGTCACCTGCATTGGCAGGCGGGTTCTTTACCATTAGCACCACCTGGGAAGCCCCCATCCATGACTCCTTCATGCTAATTAAGTGGCCAGTGGGAGGGAAAAGTGAGTGACTACTCCACTGTGACTGAAGCAGGCGGTTCTAGAGAAGGAAGTCAGAGAAATGTTAAGCCAGCCCCTCCCCTGGACCACAGGAGGGAAAGAGGAAGGCCAGGGTCCCAGACAGGATCCTGATGATCCTGGATCCATGGATCACACCCCATGGGCACACACTGCCTCCAATCCTGTTTTCTCCAAGCCATGCGGGTCCTCAGCACAGCCTCCCTTTTCCTAAAACTGCAGTAAATGTTTTTTTCAGTAGGTGGCAGCACATACAGAGCAAATCACACAACGCAGCTTTGCACAGATTGGCAGCGAGAAATTCCCTCCATATAAAGAAAAACACCAGAGATTACATTCCAATTACATAGTCCCTGTTTACTCTCACATCACACACTGCCACCAGAGACACACAAAACCTCCATGGCTTTTGCCTGGCATCTCGGGGACACAGTCCTTCCACCACCGCCCCATTGAGGCCCCGTCCCCGCCCCCACCTTGGACTTTGCCCTGCGTACTGGCCAGGCAGAGGGGGCCAGAGTCCAGGCTTGACTCATCCCCCTACTCACTGGGGCTGAGATCCCAGCTCCGTAACAGAAAACACCACCACTTCAGCTCCAACCCAGCGGAGAAGCACCCAGCCTAGGACTCCAGGGAGAGGCCCCTCTCTGGGTCCCACCCTCCACCATGGAGTACCTCTCTAACCTGGACCCCAGCGGCCTGCTCAGGTGACTCCTAACCCTCCACTCCACTCCCCAGCTCTGGGTATATGGGCAGAGCCACAACACTCCATTCAGCCTCTTGTTTCCCAGACTCTCCAATTTGTACCCCTCCCCCTCCCTGCCACCACTTTTCACGGTGGGCTTGTCTGGATTCTGAGCCACACCCAGTCCCCCACTCTCCCCTCTGCCCCTCCAGCCCCCCACTTCCTCCAGCCCCGCTCAGCAGTCTTCCTCTCCCTGGGCTACTCTAATCTGCACACCTAGATCCTCTCTCCCAACTCCCCTAACGCTGCAGCTACCCCACCCTCGCCTGTCACCCCCAGTGCACTCAGCAGACCTCTCACTCCTTGCCCTTCCTTCCCACCTACCAGGTCAGTATCCAGTATGAGCTCCGATTTGGGCCGAAAGGTCTGGACCTCGGCTCCACCACCCCAGCGACCTTTCCGAGTCTGTGATCACAAGCGGACCATCCGGAAAGGCCTGACAGCCGCCACCCGTCAGGAACTGCTGGACAAGGCGAGTGAGTCAAGTCCCTGGGTTCCAAGAGCGGGGGCAGCCAAGGGGCTAGTCAAGAGGGAGAGCTTGGAATGATGCGCAGAAAGAGCTGTGGGTATTACATGGCTGCCCCG